>NC_143569.1:2753636-3072272 GCF_054136105.1 Typopeltis vanoorti
CTGTTGGTATGTGTGGGCTTTCTATATATCGATATTTTGAGTTTACCAGAAGAGCGAGTCAGTTTGTCAAGAAAAGGTAAGGAATTATTCGTTTCAAGCTCGGCAGTAAACTTAATACTTTGATGTCGGCTATTGAGATGTTCGAGGAAAACCATAAGGGAATCATGTCCATGGCTCCAAATAATGAAGACATCATCTACATAGCGTTTCCAAACTTTAGGTGTTAAAATAAAGGAAGAGATAGCCTTGGTTTCAAAATCCTCTAAGTAAATATTTGCGAGTACAGGGGATAAAGGATTACCCATAGTCAGTCCATGATTTTGTTTGTATATATTATCTTGAAATTTGAAGTAACCGGACCCGATGCAGTGTGTAAGCAAGGCTAACATTTTTTTTTGGATAACTTGTCCTTGAGTAATGTTAGGACTTCATTTGTTGGGACATTAGTGAACAAAGAAGTTATGTTCAAGCTAGCCATGATGTGATCTTCATTAACTGTGATATCCTTGATGTATGTAACAAATTCTGTAGTGTTCTTGATAAAGGTTGGTGACTTGCCTGAAAAACGTTTTAGGTATTTTTGGAAAGATATTTGGAAAGATTGTACGTCGGAAAATTGATACCTTCTACAATTGGGCGTAATGGGGTGTTCTCTTTATGGATTTTAGGAACACCATATATGCGAGGAATTAGCGAATGGAGAGAGCGTAGAGATAAGCGAACGTTTCGGGATAATTCAGTTGTTGTTTTTAACAAGTTTGTACGATTTTGAAGTTCACGAGTTGGATCTCTCTCGAGTATTAAGTAGGTATCATTATGTAGTAATTCAAGCATTTTATTCTGGTAATCTTCAGAGATGAGGATGACTGTTGCATTGCCTTTATCTGCAGGAAGGATAATTATATCTTTGTTGTTTTTTAAACTTTTAATAGCTTTGCGTTCTGTTGAAGTAATATTATCTGCAGGTGGTTTTGCGTTATTGATAATAAAGATTGATTCAATACGTAGAAGTTTTGCACCTTGTGGAGGGAGAAAAGAAGTAGCTTTTTCTATTTTTGTAAGTAGTGCCTCCTTTGGTATAAATTTTGGGGAAGGAATAAAGTTTAGACCTTTACTAAGGATGCTTTTTTTCTACATCTGAAAGTATATAAGAAGATTTGTTGATGACGACTTTGTCAATATGCATGTGTGGTTTTGAGAAGTTCCTATTATTTTGTATTATTTTTACTGTTTCAAATTTACGTATAAGATTTACTTTATTATATTGTATTGTGGCTGCTTGAGATTCCAGTATGTATTAAAAGGTATGCCATCTGTCATTATCTAGAAATTCTTCCAGTTTCTCCGCTATAGTTCTTTTTTTTATTGAAAAGAAAAGCGATAGTTCGTTTAGTATCCGAGATTCTTTCAGACAGTAGGTCTAATTTAGCTTTATGATAGATTCTCCTCGCACGTTCAGTTGTTATGTTTTCTTTAAAATAATAATATAATAACAAAGTAAATCTTATAAGTAAATTCAAAACAATAATATCTTCCTTTTCCATTCAAAACAATAACGTCACTTATTTACAACTAACAATTATGTCACTTATCTTCATCTGAAAACAACACACATACACGTCACGATTCCTCATCTTGTCAGAAGTGTCCCACCAATCACGACACGAATCCTTATCCACTAATATATCTCCCTTTTCCATTCAAAACAATAACGTTACTTATTTAAATCTGATAATAATAAACATTCACGACACGATTCCTTATTTTATCTTGATCAAAGTGCCCCACTAATCATGACACGAATCCTTATCACTACCATCACCCATAATTCCATACGCGAAGAAAACAAACATGACGTCACACACACAGATGGTCCCCAGAAAAATTCTAAACTCAAGACGTCATCAAATGAACAACCAATCACGTCATGATTCCTTATCTTATCTTGATCTTGTCAGAAGTGCCCCTACTACAACTAGCACTGAATACAACGAGATCGAGGACGTGCTTTCTGTACCTCAATCGCAGTTCCAATTCGTCCCACAGGTGTTTGATGTGGTCAAGACTCTGCACAGGCCATGGTAGTTTAACCGCCTTACCAGCCATTAAAGATCAAATACGCACCCTCAAAAGCTTCGTATCCATCATAAATTTAAATGTAATATCAGTGGTATTACAATTGTAATATGCGCTTCGCATCCATGGAAATGTGGACTATTATATACGTCCTGGCCTGTAGTGGTTAAAGACCCATTTCCTCGTACCATTCCATAGTGGCTGCAGCTTTCTGACATGCGACATTGTTGTCTTGACACGGTCCATTCCATAAAACCGACAACGTACATTGCACCTGATTATCCAGAATATTAAGATTCCTTTATTGAACAAAACCACAGATGACTAGTGGTCCCACTTTAAACAAGCTGAATGCATCTCACAACATTACTTCACCACCAAACTCTACAATCGTAAATGCTTTTTACCACAACGCACTGTGGTAAAAAGCATTTACCAGGCTGCCTCCACACACTGCAAATAGCTGAATCTTGATTTATCGCTCCAAAGTACCGTTTTCCACTGGTCAATTGTTTCCAGTTCACAAGCTCTTCACCATGCCAGACGAGTTGCCTTGTTCGTTGTGTACCGCTCCTCTTTCGTGGAAACCAAGTAAATGGAGTTCTTTTTCTATAGTATTAGTGCTCAACCACGGTGTTACTGGCGCTCTGGAACTCATCACAGATGGTCTGTGCAGATTGTAGTCGATTATGCGTGCCACCCGTTGTAACACCCGCCTGTTTCTGTCAGTCATTATCGGTGACCGCCCTGGGTGTTTTTTTCTGCACTAGTGATGCCAAAACGTCTCCATTCGTTGATCACATCGCCAGTCGCTGATTTTTGATGCTCCAGTTGAGCGGCAATGGCACCAAATGTGACAGCCAACGATGACAGGTCTCTCGATGTCACCGAGTTCATGTCGTGTTGCCATACTACCTTTTTTTCAACTGCTACGATGAAATACTGCTTCCTATTATCTTGTCCCCGGTTTTTATGTTATCAAACTTGTAATGTTCCAAAATTTCAAATAACAGGTGTGTCCGGGCAATTAATGGTACACTGTGTAGGTTTAAGAGTATTTTTACACAGAAGACGCATTCAGATCCTTATGCCTAAGTCCCATAGTTTATGCATTCTACTAGAATTTTCAAATTGCCTTCATGCTTACATGACAATATTACTCAAAGCATAATTCCACGTTTCAGGTTATTGTTTTCGCCGGTACGATTTCACAAAGAATTTTCCATAAATGTAGTTTACTGCTGTTTGGCTGGAGAAACTAAAGTTCTCAGGGCAGTGTGGTATGTCTGTTAACTGAATGTGCTCTTTTGGCCAATTTGTTATGTGGGATGGAATACCACATAATGGACCGGCTACTTCGATGTATGGTGAAAAACCATTATAGAGGGAATGCGGGGCTTTACATCAAATAACTCGCTACTGACTCCATTATGGTACTTCCCCCCCCCCAAAAAAAAAACACGGAATGAGTACTGGAGAAATTAAAGTGTTCTGGTGTTGAATTCATTGATCTGTGTAGTTATATTTAACTCTTGTATGTCGCGTATATTCATATAAATAGCATAGCTGCTTTATTGCAGAATAGTGGTTTTAAGTGGATGGCTTCGAACCTTCTACATGCGGCGTGTGGGTTACATCTGAAAGCTGTTTTTGCATTTAGAAGAGAAGATAAAGCCTTTGAATGCATTTTTATTAGCATAAATATGGCAATTTCAATAATTCCTTCAGGAATCTCTTTGTGCAGTCTTCCACATGTATGGATGACTTCAGACGGTAAATATTAGGCAATACCACAGAGAACGCTGATATCACGAAGAAATGTTATCAACAGGTAGTGTATGTGGTAGTTGAAGAAAACTGGAAGTAGTACCAGAAGTGACGAGATCTTAAGCCTATTTGACAAGAGTTAACTCCTACCTAAAGGAATGTCCCGGATCGCCAACTCCCATATACGAGTCAGTAAAATTCTCCTAGTCTGAGTCCTTCATTCACAGAGTTAATGCGTTAGTACCTGTGTGGTGTATGAATTAAAATATTAGGCGGAAGACTTCAGTGCAAGATTTCGACAAATAAAAAACAGCTAAGATATTTTAAATTAAATTTGATATCAAAAGTTATCTGTTATTCAGATATAAATGAGAACATTCATAACTAGAAATTCAAGATTTTAAATAGCTATGGAAAAACCACTGAACCTTAAAAAAAAAAAAAAAAAAAGGAAATGCAAGTAATTCAACTTGCATTTCCAACTTTGTTTGAAAGAATCCTCAACCATGCACTTTTCAATATTAAACATGTAATCGCAATTCGGCAATTATTCTTTCTTGCATTCCTATCTATAAAGATGACATCATCAAAAAACTAAATCCAGTTATTAAACGGTACCACTTTTCTAAACAAAAATGATCGCCGACCTCGCCAATTCTTTCATTGTTCAGTCAGATTTGCTACCTTTCTAGTTCAAGTACGTCAGTATTTGACTTATGTGTAATTGTTATTGGAGCCTCCCACATACAGCAATCCCATTCGCTTGCATTCTTGCTAAGGTTTAATCTTTAAACCTGAAAATCCTCTCTCTTCCAGAGATTCAGACCATTCAATTCATATGTTCGAAATAACTCTCAATTGTCTTCGTATTATCCCATTGTAACTGGCGTTTACGGTGACATTGTAAGCTTTCGCATTAATTGTTACCGCATAATTAGCATAACGGATAAATAATATATTTTGATATTAATCCCAAAGCGGGGGGGGGGGGTAATTGACTAAAGAGTTGTATACAAGTGGGTGAAATCGACGTTGGAAAGAAATGAAGCATTCATATTGAATTTGGATATCCGTTTTCTTCTTCTCCCTTCTACATATTCGGCCTACTGGCCCGTTAAAGGGCTATCTTATGCTCTTCTAAGTCTCACCCATCCCGAGGATATGGTATATCCTGTGACTGTAGATTCCTGTGTTCACGCTACCGGTTCGCCTGCATGCGGAAGGAAAAACCCAGATAAACTGGGAAAAAAAAAAAAATTTCTGTCCACGTCCAAGATCCGCTAACGTGGCTATGTCTGAGAAAGATCCTTAAGCTCCTCACGTCAGCGACGAGAATCGAACCCAGGACACTCCATTCCCAGGCCGGTTGCGAAGCGCATAGCCATCCACTAAACTGCACCCACGTGGATATCCGTGTTATTCCCAGGAAACAGATAATACATTCAAAAGATGAACGTAGTGAGACTAATAGACAGGAAAAAATAATAAAAAAAACTACATCACAACTACGAATTTACAAATTTAAAACCATTTGAGAAAAATTAAGATTTCCGTTCCTCTTTTTTAACCCATGGAGTTGAATTAAATGCTTTCTTAAGAATCAAAGTTAAGGGAAGAATTGGTATTTATATTGAGAAAAAAAAATTAGTGTAATGACTGATGGGAAGGGGAGAACTAATGTTTTTATTTCATCTCAGCTGCCGAGAACACTTCAGTCCAGTTCCATAAACCTAGCTTTAAACCATGCTAAGATATGGATACGTGATATACTCTATTTATGTGAAGAACAGGTGGACTGAGAATTGAGAAGTGTGCGAAGGAACATGACACGATGACATATCGTCTGATTTGAGAAAATTTGAAATCACTAAGTATTTTGTGGGTAAAATAAAAAGGAACTTCTTCCACACTTAATATTATCTGCCAGAATGATTTGTCCAAAGATGCATGTGATACGGAAGTCTCCATTGCAAATCTCTGCCTTCATCAACCTTCTGGAGTATAGTTCCACCAATGTGATATACTGCTGCTAATTTTTTCACCCCAAAATGCATAACCGTACACTTTGCTACATCAAACTGACATCCATTCTCATTAGCGCAGACTGCCAATCTACCGAAATCATCTTGCAAAATTTTGACATCATGTGCATTCACTATTTCTCTACCCAACTTTGCATCATCAGCAAATAAATGAACAAATTAAATAGCAGCGTTCCAAGAACATAACCCTGCAGCACACCACTAGTAACAAACCTTCTTTTGGACTCCACTGCAGAATAAACTATTCTCTGATATCTCTCCATCAAACACCCTCCTATCCATCTCACCAACCCTATATCCATCCCCATGTGCTGCAATTTACTGATTAGAATTCATGTGGTATCCTGTCAAAGGCCTTAGCAAAGTCCAGCAGTATCACTGTAAATCAATTACCCTTATCCAGTTTAGTCACTGTATTATAAAACGTGAGCAAATTACTGAGGCATGATCTACGCTTCACAAACCATGCTGTCCTCCATACAGTATCCCATTTTCATCTATCCATTCCTGTATTTTGCTCTCGACTAATATCTCCGAAACCTTGACAACGATTCCTGATATACTGATCGGTCAGTAATTTGCAACAGCAGTCTTGGAACCTCCTTAATGCAATGGAACTATTTTCCCCTCTTTCCACCTCATCGGGACTAACCCAGAACTGAGACTTAAAGGGAACTGACAATTCCTTTGCCGCTTCACGTAAGACCTGAGCTGGTATACCATCCAGTCCCACAGATGTATTTACATTAAGGTTCTGGAATATACTGCTCACCTCCATTTCATTCACTTCAATTCCTGTATCAACCATTCATAATGAGAATTACCTGTATTATACACAAGAAGTGCATTTCAAAGCTTGATATCAAAAGAAAACAAAATTTAGTCTAGATTTCATGTTGCTTATGGATATTTCTAAGAGATAAATTTGATGTATCATATAAACAGGGCTGTCGCCAGATTAGATCGCACCCTGAGGCAAATAATTAAATATCGCCCCCGTTGGATTATAAGACAAAAAGATAAGAAAATCTCCAATTGCTATTTTGTTTTATTAGAAGAGAAACATTGATGTAAAACGATTAGATAATAATATTAATTAAATGTTTGCTCCACAGGGATATCGCACAATAAAACTGTTCATAAGCTCCTCTAAATTTAAAGTATAAGCTATGTCTGCCCCTATTGATATAGTTGCTAGACCAACCAATCTTTCTTGGGTCATTGCTGTTTGCAAATAATTTTTTGTCAGTTTAAGCTTGGAAAAACTTCTTTCCGCACTTGCTACGCTAACAGAAATTGTTAGCATAGCGACTACGCCTACCGCAATATGGCTGAACAAGCACCCTTATTAAACCGAGCCGTGAAGCAGGCAGCCTCTATGCTACACCCTATAGACGGTAGGGATGTAAACCATTGAATTACTACTATTTATGCATATCTAGCGAAAGGCTGTCATGGTTTATGCAAAACATTTATGAGTGCACCTCAGAAAATTAAAACAAGAATAATACTGCTTATTTAAGAGAACAGTAAAAAGAATGTTAAATTTTAAAATTATGTGGTGATGCAGGATATATTATTTAAATATGGCTGTATGAGAGCTTGTGATCTGTAGTTGGTGTTCAGTTTAGTTGTGCATTAATTCAATTATTTTGTGCTTCTTGTATATAGCTTTGAGCATAGGCAAATTGGCAAAACATAGATAGGTGAGAAAGAAAGCAAGTGGCATAGATATTTCTAAATTGGAGAGGTACCTTGAAGAGCAATTAAAGGAAAAGCAATTATGTTCTTGGGGAGAGATTCAAAATATTTATGAAGAAAGGATTAATAGGAGAGATGAAAGAGTTTGGACGTGCAACAATTGAACAAGCCTACAGATTATGAAATGTAATTTAATGTGAGCAGTAGCAGACAAAAGATCCTGTATGTAGCTCTGGAAGTAAGCATGGTCGATGATACGACTAAGTGCACAAAGATGCTGCTGCTGACGATAACTGTCAGACAGCACTCATACCTGGCAGTGAGTTAGCAGCGGTGCGCACTAAGACAGCAGGACGTGCAAGGTGATGAAAATGTGATTGGCGTATACGGATATGAGAACGTATTGAAGATATATAAGCGGAGTTGAGGCAACAGATTAAACATATGAGTAATGAACTGAGAATTACGAATTTGTAAGGTGTGAGGAAAGATGGCCTTTTGGAAGATATCGAATGACTCATAGTAGCCCTAGGCAGAGATTTAACGAGTAGAGAAGTGGTGAGAGAAAAGCTGCACAAGATTGTTTTTCCAGAAGATAGGCAATGCGCAAAAACTAAGTACTAAACTTCGACACCTTCAGTAGGCGCTATGAGATATGCCGTTCGACTGCATGCATATTTATAGAAGAGCACGTGTAGAGTCAATACCATTACTTTTAGCTGTAGCGTTGATGTTGGAAGAAAAGATGTTTATTGTTGAGCATTATTTTCGTTAATATGGAGATGGTAGTTCAAATGATCCAAGTTCACAATATATTTATGAACAGTTTGTTCGTCATTTTCGTAAACGTGCCCCACGCAATAGTGTCATCATTGCCTTAATCAAGAGGTTCCAGCATACCAAGTGTTCTGCAATCCAAAGGGCACTCGGGGAGACCACGGACGGTTAACAGAGTCAAGAATGTGTGCTGGAGCAAGTGTTACAGTCTCCCAAACACTGTTAATGTGGAACAGCAGTAAAACTTGCAACACTGACTCTGTCATTACGATGATCCTTAAGGAGCTGGGTGCCATTTCATAGTCATTGAAGGTGGTTCAGTGTTTAACAGCAAAAGATTATGCTGCAAAGCAGGAATATCTGTGCGTGCATGCATGCTGGCCAATGTGTTGAAGATCCATCCTTCCTCCCTAAGGTCTGATTCTCGGATGAAGCGCATTTCCATCTAAGCGGTTCTAAATAAACAAACCTATAGGTTTCTTTGGTTTAGAGATCTGAATTTGTTCAAGAGAAACATGGTGTGCGGTTTCTAGCCATGGAATAATTGGGCCCTACTTCATTGAACAGGATGGTGTAATTATGACATTGAATAGTGAACTCTACATGGAGAATGTGTTCGTTTTGCTCACCCAGGATGCATTGTGCAAAAAATATTCCATTTTGTGCACAGGTATTACAACAGGATGCAGCAACCTGTCACACGTGTGGGTCTAGAACACTTTCCCAGGAGGCTCATTTTGAGGTACACAGAATTTTCGTAACTTTCACGTTCTCCTGATCTCGCATCACTTGATGCCTTCGTTCGGGGGTATGTTGAAGGAATAGGTATTCCACTGTGAACCACCTTCAAAACCTTGAACTAAGGGATAAAATTACACGTGTCCAGCAGTTATTCAAACACTTGTCCTACAAAATGGCAGGAAACATTTGCATGCACTACAAAACCTGTCGTGAAAGACAAGGTGCTATTTTGAGCATGTAATATCAATGCTTTATTCCATCAAGATTCCATCAATTGTTGTGGATTGTTGTACACATCTTGCATAACCATATTTCTTTCTTCATAAACCCATTTACTCCTTAACATGTCATTGTAATTATTCAGCATTTTTTTTTTTTGTGTGTGCTGTAGAATGAACAGGGTGATTGAAGCACTGGATAAGAGTAGGGGAACAATAGTGTTGGTAGTGATAGTTGACATAAATATTTGGTTGGTAAGGAGAATGCAAGGATGAATGTCAGGAGGCTGTATCAAGTAGACTGAAAGATAAGTGTGGTAGGCAAGGTAGTCAAGCATGTTGCCTAGGTATGATAATGAGTTGAGACAGTGAGCAAAGATTATGGAATTGTATGCTAGCAGAGTTAAGTGAGGAGAAAGGTTTTTTTTTTTTTTTTTCAAATTTGTGTGATGAATTTGAGGGACTTATAGAGCTGTATGAAAGAGATGAAAGTAAGGTAAGGGAATTTGTAAATGGAGAGGCAAGTGGCATGAGTGAAGAGAATGAGAGAGAGGGAACACAGAATAGAGATGCACTTCACGAGAAGCATAAAAGGTTTCAGGTAGATAATGAATGCGCAAGGAAGGATTGGGATAATGAAGTATGTGCATTAAACATCTAGGTCTCAAGAGAGTAACATCAGTGATGATATAGAGGAATGGCCAGAAGGGGGGGGAGGGAATGGAAGAGTCATAGAAGCAAGGTGTAGGACTTTTATAAAAACAGAAAACTAGTGTGTATGTTCACAAGTGAAAGATGCTTTTGAAACAAGGGGAATGAAACTGTAGCATTTGATAGTTAATTCATCGAGCAAAGAAAGGAAGCAGTGCTGTTGATTGCAGAGGATTTGTGCCCAAAGATGGAGATACAAGGAGCAAATAGTAACAGTAGTGTTGAAGCAGAATGGTGTAAAGCAGAGGTGGACAGGATGAAATATTTAGTAGGATATTGCTATAGACCTGGTAATCTGGAAGGCAGTAAAAAAAAGAAATGTGTAGGCAAATTAGTCTGTCTGATTAGATAAGGGTGATCATTCTGGTAATATATGCTGGCATGAATATATAATCTGGAACTAAACAGATGAATTCCTTGAGGTTTTGAGGGATGGCCATTTGAGGCAGAATGTAACAGAGGACACATGGGAATTGAGTATTTGATTACCAAAGAGGATATTATCAGATGAATGAAGTGTCAAATTATTATTATTATTATTAGACACCTCTATGGAGTCCAAAGACTCATCGAGAGAAGGCACCTGCTCTACAACTCTGTCTCCACCACTCAATCCACCAACTGATCGCAACTACACCAATGCCATCTACAGCCATCCACCACCACTAGTATTTCCAAGGACAATTACAAACATCCATGCCCATGGCGGGATTCGAACCCATAGCCTTTTGGCTGGAGAGCAGATACACTAACCACTCAGCCAGCTAGGCTGGAAATCTTCCCACAGTTGGTGAAAGTGATCATGAATGTCATTTGGTGCTCGCTAGGCATATGAGGACTTTCACAAAAGAGCTGTAGAACTATAAGGAAGGTGATTTTGACAAACTCAGTTGACTTGCAGTTATATCATGGAATGAGGAATTGGATGGGAAGGAAATCAATGCTGCTTGGTCCCTTACTTACAAACTATCTGGCAGAGGCAAGGACTGTGTTTTAAAGTTCAGAAAATTAAATAAAGGAGGTGTAAAAAGGATGACCGAAGCATGCAATCTGGAAGAGATTGCATGCTTCATATGATGGCAGCACAAGATCAGTGGCAATCAGTTACATAAGGAGAACAAGGAAAGTGCTTACTACCCTTAAACAAGGCTTGTTACGGGTAGCAAGAGTACAGTATGAGCAGCAGCAGCAGCAGTTATCAAATAAGGCTAAAAGACATCCTAGGGAGTTTTTTCAATATGAGGTCAATAGAAGAAAGAATGATTATGGGAGGATGTGGGTTAGTAATAATGATGACCACTGAGGATATACTCATAATTAGGTGTTAAACAAGTAATTAAATCCTTGTTAATATCACATAATATATGACTGGAGAGCAGAGGAGAATTGGTAGGATAACTACTGCTGATGGTGAGTGAGCAGGAAGAATGATGTGCTGAGTAAACTTGATACGAATAAAGCAAGAGGATTTGTTGTAGAATAAGGTGTCTTAAGGGAATGTTCCAGGATATCTGACATGGGATGAGGGATCTGGTGGTGATGGTGGATAGAGATGCGAAATTTCAGAGCACATTTGTTAAAATTGTGAGCACAGTGCAGATTTGGTCACCTTAATATTTGAAAGGAAGAGCTGCTGGAGAGTAGACAGAGGATTCAGAGACAACTAAGTCAGCTTCAGGTCTTGGGAATGAAGAATGAGGACAGATTGAAAGAATACAAATTACAGATTCACTGAGTAGAAAGAGAGAGGGATTACATGATCAAGACATAACTTGATTGGGCATAATTATCAAAATAAGCTGAATGAGGTTTTTGATAGAATGTCTGGAGGCAGAAGGAGAACAATGGACTATTCCTGAAAGCAGTAGAAGGAAGGAAGGTGTGAATAGTTGATTTTTTTTGTATGAATTGGTGAGTGATAATTTCCAGATGTTCAAAATTTATCTGGAGAGAGACCAGTAAAGAGACAATGATAAATATAATATAGATAATAGAGTTATAAATGCAATCTAGAGAACGTTATATAAACCAGAGTCCCATATCAGTACAGTCAAAATGCAAATTACCGAAACTGCAAAACATACTAGTTAACTAGAAATTATATAAAAAAATTCTAAATAAAATAAACAGAAGAAAACAAACAGAATGGGATAGAATATTCAAATGACAGATATCTGAACCAAACAAATGATAAATTCAGATATATATATATATAAAAAAAAGACTATATGAAGCGCAAAACAAATCAAAAGACAGTTACAAAAAAAAAAATAAATAAATAATAAGTAAAATGCATAAGATAATCATGCAGTGGCAGCCCGTACATAAGAACTGCGACACTGCAGCATCCCCAACGAAAAAATGAAATTTTGTTTGTGTTTATAAATAATAGCAATGCTTACAACATTATATAAATGCAATACAACATATTAAATGTTACAGCTTATGTTTTGACATTGATTGAATAGTTAATAATTGGAATTGTTCGATTAGCACTTTAGATTACGCAACAAATACACTGCGATCTAACGCAGTGTTGGAATTATCACATTCAACTAATAGTAGCCAGACTCGTCGATATTCATTTGCACTTCTCATTGCATGTAACTAGTGAATCTGACACTGCTCTTTGGGCAGTGTATCGTATGCTTGCACGTGTTATTTCTGTGAGATACGAAAGGGTGAACTATTTTTTGCAAATCATATTTTATTTTGTTAAAATAACATAATTATTTATTTATTATAGATACAAGGCTGAATTATGACCAGTGTCACTGTTGAAAATATGAAAAGAATTATATTTATTCAGTTATGGTTAAACGAAACATATACATTGCGATCTAACACAGTGTCAGAATGATTGCACCAATTGCAGGTAGACTCGCATATATTCGTTTAACTTGACATTGCTCTTTGGGCAGTGTATCGTATGCTTGCACACATTATTTCTGTGAGATACAAAACTTTTATTATTGGTGTTTGTATCATGGTGTGGGTGAATATTTTTAATAAAGCAATTTTTTAACACGTAAATTTATTTATTAATAAATTGGTTACTGATTAAGAAAAAAATAATTTTTTTAAAGTTTATTTTGTATATGCAGCACCCCCACTTAAAAATTTCACCAGCAGATATGGTAATCATGATTTCGAATATGGACTATCATGATGAGAACAGTAGTTCAAATCTTAAGAATTTCATTTCTGAATATGTACTAGGTATTTGTACACTGCTTGATTAGAGGTTAATGGACAAGGCGCATTGTGTCATGTAATGAGTCATGTATTTTTAGGTAGTATAAACTGGAGGAATGATGCTTCCAATTCAGTGCACCATGTCTTGGTAAAATGGCCACGAGAGGCATTGTGATAGCATGCCGTGCTGCAAGCCTATCTGTTTGGAAAACTGTTTACAAATTGACCTATCCCAGGTCAACAATCAGTGATACCATGCTGAGATGGAAGCACAGGGAGTCAGTTGTGAGTGGTATCCACAGTAGATGACCCACCACAGTCACCAACTATGACCATAGGGTGCTATGAAGGATAATATGTAAAAGCCACCATTCAATGGCCAACAAGCAGCAACTAGATCATGATTCTACAGAAAAAATTGAGAACGAAGGCACACAACATGAGTTTTCACGGAAGGACCACAATATGCAAGCCCCCCCCCCACAAAACCCAAACCAATATGCACATTCAGTGCTGCAAAGAGTGTACAGTGAGATGTGGAAGCTTGGAAAGCTGTGTTATAGAGCAATGAATTACACCTCTACTGAGCAGATGGACAAGTGTGGGTGTGGCATATGCCCAGTGGGTGTCTTTTACCAAAGTGCATAACCATAATATTAAATGCAGAAGTGATGGTGTGACGATATGGTTCTGTTTTTCTTGGATTTGACCTTGGGACTCCATACGTGGAGCCATGAACAAATTCTGAGAGGTATCTTGGAATTTCTGGATGATGCAATGCCTTCCTACTTTGTAGCATTTCTATGAAACTGACCATTGTCTCTTTCAGTAAGATTTCCCCCCCCCAAATGACTTGGGGGAAAGGAGGAACTCCCATACGAATAAATAAAAAGTAAGACAATGCAGTCTCATAAGCCTGATGATGTAACTGTGTGGTTTGTGGACATAACCATCACCACACTTGACTGGCCTTCATTGAATCCTGATGTCAACCATACTGAATATCTGGGAGATGAACTACAGCAGGGTTTTTCAAACTTTTTCTACGACGGAACACTTCACAAATCCTGAAATTTTCACGGAACACCTTTTTTATTTTGTAATGTATTAATAATTAATGGGTAATTATTAATTAATTATCAATTAAAGTTTAATTTAAGTGCCTTAATTAAAGCATCAATAAATCATTAAATTAATTTGTGCTGATTTTCATTGACATATCCTATTCTGATCACCAAATATATTTATAATATTATTATAAGTACTTATGAGTGAATGCAGACTTTTTCTCCTGTGTACTGGTAGTTTAACGATAATTCATGAATATTTCCATGTTTAAAAATATGCTACTTGGTTACTGACATTTGCTACACAGATGTCATTTCCTTCATTTTTGAGAACAGAGGATATACCACCATTGTTATAATCCGCTTGCAGGCAATTTTTATGACCCATCATAAACAGCGTTATTCCCTTTCCCAAATGTTGAAATGTTTCGATGTGTGAAAATTAACAATGCACAGATGTTATTATGGGTTCTGGGTGTGAGCCTTTTGGCATATTCACGAGTATTATTCTCCTCAGAATATTTCTACTATAAAATATTTATTCATGAAAAATGTTTAGAAAACTAAAATGACAAATTCCAGAACTTCTCGCGGAACACCTATTCACCTTCCACGGAACACAGTTTGAGAAACCCTGAACTAGAGCATCAGGTGATGTCAAGGGCTGTCCCACTAAACAGTCCAGGAAGGTGGGCATTATGGTATCCATTTACTTCTTTCCAAGCAACGTATATGTGAGCAATGTCTAATTTTCACCCTGTATGTGGATAAATCTCAACAATCCTGTAAAATATTACTATAATTATAGTATTTCTTGAGAAAGCAACACAAATTTGGATGTTGTAGTGGAAGTTTAACAATCATGGAAAAGCTCATAACTCAATGAAGAAATAAGGGCATAATTACCTGTAGATTGATGAAGGAATGCATGTTGCTAAATATGCAATATAAAATATTTTAATGTTATTTACAAATTACAAAAGATTTGTCAGTTATAATTACCTGTAATTCTGCCTGTCATTTCCATGTGTTGTATCTTCATTTAGTTCATTTTGTTGGTTCTTCTCGCTCAGTTTCAAGTTGTGGTTAGAAAAAAAAAGTAAGCAATTAAATGAGATTACAGTTCAGTTAACAGTAACAAAACTTAGTTTTAATTAAACATATTTAAGATCATTTCAAGGGAGTAGAAATTTCTGCAAGCTTTTGAAGTGAAAAAAAAAAAAATTGCAATTTAAGAAATGATACATAGAGGATATTCCAAAGCTTCGCTAACTCAGAAATAGAGAATTAAATAAGTTATCCCTGGAATTATGCAAATAGTCATGCTGAAAATGTATATATCTAGTAGTAACTCAGTTATTGCCGTTAAGAACATTGAATTTGCTCTCTTCATAGTGGAGCCCATTACTGCAATACAATTTGAGAAATCTGAATCATCATCTGGCCAAAGCAGGCTTTGGAAGGAATGAAAGTATATGAATCAGTAAACAATGGAAACCGAGGAAGTCCATGCCTCAGAAAATAGAATAAATATATTCTAACTAAATTATAGAAGAGTAAAATAAAATGCTTCAGGTTTAAAATTCTTAAATCATGTGAATTTATAAAAATTAAACACTCAATTGTATGAAGATTTTTGTGAGGTATATTATATCTTTATACCACATAGCATAGCACACATTTGTGAGTGACCACGGCAAACAGTATCTCCCCCCCTCAATACTCATCACACAGGAACTGAAAAACAGAAGAGAAAGTAATAAGAACAAATTTCCCATAGAATCAAAAATATGTGGCTAACATTAAAAAGTTAGGTTCATAATTGTACATCATGAAAGTTAGAAAAATTAGGACAAAGATTCAATTTTTAATAGAGAATGCCAATTTGAACAAGAGTGACTGAACATGAATTTCAAGTATCATATTTGCAAAGTAACTATTTAAAAAGAATCCCATTGAAGATAAATAAAATGAAGAAAATTATTATAACGTGAACCAGATAGAAAGTGATTGTGAAATCAGAGTCAGTGCCAAATGAAGTTATTTGATGTTTAATTTGTACTCATTTCATAAAATGCAACACAAGAAACAGATCTGACATACTGCAGAGAGCTGTCAAGGAGACTGGAATGATCTAGAGACTATGTTCAATGTGTTGGCCTTTGTGCACATTTCACTAACAATGAGTGACTGGTAAGTGTCCTCTGAAATGTTGATGCAATAATGGTTCAACTTGACATCCTATGTGAGAAAATACTCCATCTTGCATTAACACCAGTGTGTGTTCAGGCATCCCCTTTGCTTCAGTTGTGGGATGATGAAACTGCTCAACATGTCCCATCCATGAGCCTTCAGCAGGCAGGTCAGAAATCCAGTTGCAGGGATTTCTTTGAATTAAAAATGGTGTGATAAAGAATCTGGCCATAAATCTTATCTATACGGTTACCATTATCAAATGAAATGCATAGCAATTCTCGGTAAGCCAAATAGGGAACTCTAAATGTTCTTCTTCACTAAATACAATGTTCCAAGGTCAGTCCTCATCGACTTCTAGGTGTGCCAGAAATGTTGAACAGGCACGTTCCTCAGATTCTGGTATCTTCCTTTTGCAACTCTTGGCAATTGCCAAAGTTTATACGGGTAGTATTACAACACTTTATGCAAAGTTCTTTATCCCGTTTATGTCAACTCTGCTTTGGCCAAAAACAGTATTCTTATTTGGCTGCTGAACTGCAGAATTTCAGATTTCCATCCACTTCCTAGACCTAATGGCCACTGAATTAGAAACTTATGTAGATGTATACATAAACATTACTTAGGTAGAGTATATGCAGAAAACTTGGTCACGTGAATACTGTGTGTTCTTGGAAACTATTTATGAATGCCCAGAGTAGATGATATTGTGAAGAATGGTTAAAAATTCCCATTGATCATCATTCTACTCTTGTAGAAAGCCCCACAGAATTGCTACAGCAAAGGGAGTCTGTACATCTTATTAAGATGAGTGCTGTGGCTGTTTGTTCCTCACACTATGATGTCCATTGACTTATTTCCAAACAGTGTATTTTGTATTTAATGCTAGAAGCCAAAAAATTTTAAGATCATGAATTTGTGTGAGTAGAATAGCCATTTTTTTTTTAAATGACTATTCTACCAGATAATAGAACTTGAACTTATGGGAATATATGTGTTATACACTATCTTCCAATAATTGTCTGGACACTTTTGCAATTTACAATTATTGATACTAACAGGCAAACCCTAATATTAGGTATGTCCACCTTTGGCTTGATCATTTTCTGCACCCTCTGAGGGAGGCTTTCCACCAATGTGGACAGACAGTGCTGTTTTGATGGAAGAATGGAGACAAATTTTACCTAAGTACAGCAGCAGCAGATTGAGGACTCTCTGCTCTAGACCTCAATCAGCACTCCAATTTATCCACACAGGTGTTCGATGGGGTTGAGGTCAGGACTCTCTACAGGCCAGGACAGTCATTTAACACCCATCTCTTCATACCATTCCACAAATAGCTGCAGCTTTGTGGCATGGAGTAGTGTCATCTTGATAGTAACATGGGTGCATTCCATAAAAACTCCACAGTGTAGGCAGAACCCGATTATCTGGAATATCCAGGTACTGAGCTGCCTTCGTGGAACTACTGACAATGACCAATGTTACTGCTCCACACCAGCTGGATGCCCCACACCATCACTCCTCCAAACTTTACTGTGGGTAAAACACTGTATTAACAAGCATTCACCAAGCTGCCACCATACCCACACTCCGCCATCAGACTGGAAACAGATGAACCATTGCTCCAGAGAATCATTTTCCACTGGTCAATTGTCCAGTTCACATGCTATTTGTACCAGGTCATACAAGCCACCTTGTTCATTGTCATAATGTTTGGCTTGTTTGCCACTACTCTTCTGTGAAAACCAAGTATACGGATTTTTTTCGTACAGTATTAATGCTGACCATGGTTTTACTGGCACTCTGGAACTCATCAGATATCGTAGCCTGTTTTTGTGTGCCACTCAATTTAACACTGTTTCTGTCAGTCATTTTTTGGCAGCTTCCCTAGGTGTTTTCCTGCACTAGTGATGCCAGAACATTTTCCATTTATTGATCACATCACTAACCTTTGTTTTGGATGCTCCAGTTGAGCAGCAATGGCATATGTAGACGTGCCACCAATGTGACAGCCCATGATGGCATCTCTCCCAAAGTTACTAAGACAGTGACTTTGGGAGAGATGTCATCTATGATATATATCCACCAACAGTCACATAGACCTGCTATCATCTTAGTCATTTGCCTCTAGATCCTCTCAACCTGCTCCCCATCAAGAAGAAACCTAGGTGATCAGATCTGGGCACGGTAATCAAGATGGGATCTTATCAAGGCTTGATACAGAGGAACAATAACTTGCTTATCTCTGCTCGTCAAAGTATTCTTCAGCATCCAAGTGATTTGATGAGCTGATTTAGCCACATTTGCGATGTGCCCCCTAAACTTCAACTCCCTATGCACCAACACTCCCAAGTCCCTGGCATCAATCTCCTGGAGTACAGTTCCACCAATGTGATATACTGCTGCTAATCTTTTCACCTCAAAATGCATAACCTTACATTTTGCCACGTTAAATTCACATCCATTCTATCCAAATCATCCTGCAAAATTTTGACATTGCTGCATTCACTATTGCCCTACCCAACTTTGCATCATCAGCGAACAAATGAACCGTTCCTCTCAGATCCTTCCCTATATCGTTAATTAACAAATTAAACAGCAGTGGCCCAAGAAACAGAACCCTGCAGCACATCACTAGTCACAGGCAGTCTTTTGGACTCTACTCTTGAGTAAACTACTCACTGGTATCTCTCCATCAACCCCCTCCTATCCATCTCACCAACCCTATATCAATTTCCATATGTTGCAGTTTACGAATTAGGCTTCCATGTAGTATCCTGTCAAAGGCCTTAACCAGGTCCAGCAATATCACTGTAAACCCAATATCCTTATCCAGTTCAGCTGTCACCGTGTTATAAAACCTGAGCAAGTTACTGAGGTATGATCTACCCTTCACAAGACCATGCTGTCCCCCATACAGTATCTCATTTTCATCAATCCATATCTGTATTTTACCCTTGACTACTTTCTTGAAGACCTTGATAACGACTCCTGATATGCTGATAGGTCGGTAATTTGCAATAGTAGCCACTTCACGTAATACCCGTGCTGATATACCATCCAATCCCATAGATGTATTCACATTAAGGTTCTGTAATCGACTATTCACCTCCACTTCATTCACTACAATTCCCATATAAACTAATGGTTCCTTCATTCCTTCAACGTCACCACCTGGATGATATACTCTTGCAAAGTGCTTACTCAGTAATTCCACTATATCGACTGATTCAGTGACCTCCCTACCATCGGCATTCTTTAAAATCATTCTGCAGTTTACCGTTTTTCTACAGTTTTTCTTTTACTAGCAGCATATTGAAAAAACTGTTTGGGATTCTCTTTAGCTTGCATGACTAATTTCCTTTCATAATCTGTTTTTGCCTTTCTCACAACACTCTTTACTCTTCTGGCCTGCACTTTATACTATTCATGTGCCTGCAGGTCACTTTTTTCCTTAAATTCCTTCCACAGTTGTTTCTTTTTTTTTTTTTTTTTGCAACTAAGGTTTAATGGTGTTATTCATCCATTTAACCCCCTACTTGATTTATTATTTGGACTCTAGGTATACAGTCTGCCATGACCTCCTGCAAATGCTCCTTGACCACTTCCCATGCCCTATCAACATCCAACCCTTGCAGTTTTATGCCATGGCACCGAACCATGCAATCTCCTAAGCTTGTCATACTTGTCAGCATGGTAATTCCACATGTACCCTGTCTTAGCTGAAAATTTCACATTTAGCCAGTTCAAGACCCTATGAACACTCTCACCAATAGGTGGCAACACGGTCATATTCATTACAGTCAAATTCTAGATGCTATTACTAGGTCAAGCACCCTTAAACCCCTAGCATTTTCCATTACATGCTGTCTCAGATAGTTATCCCTCAGTAACTGAATAAAATCTAGTTCTTTCCTCACATGTGTCCTCTCCTCCTTCAATCAGTGTTACTATAGTTGAAAGCCCCCATAATAATTACCCTCCTTCCACTCATTTCATCAATTTGCCTATGCATATCACAGAACTATCAAACTCACCTGTCTAAATTCTCAGCCAGCTCAACTGAATCTAAATGAATTGAGTTGGATTGAAAAACAGAGCTCAGTAGGTATGTACAATCATGAATCCTTTAGTTAAGAATATCAGTTTAGTTCAATGTCATACCTCTAATCTGAGATCAATTAATTAGGACAAGATAATTCAGATTAGGATATTTCACTACCAAAGCACTATGTTCATGAACCAAATCTCTTAAAAGGAAGAATTTTGTGTGCAAATTTATAAAGAGATTTCTGATTTCAATAGAATGGAAAAGCAGCTTGTTTCCCTTGATAAAGATCTGAAGTTGAAAGATGTTAGAAGGAAAGAATTCTTACCCAGGGGCAAGTTAATAGCAATGCTCACTTTTCTGCTTTTAATAAAAGACAACTTAAATGATATAGCTGTGGTAAATTTGGCTAACATAGCATATCACATTCAGCACCACACATATCCAACATATAAGTCTAATTTTAGTGAATATTAGTAATTTTTATTTATTTTTATTTTCGTGACACTATCTGCACATTCACAACTCTCATTGACAATGAATTTGCCCAGACCATGCTTTATGCAAAAGACTTTTTTTATGCTTTTATTCACCACTCCCTTTTCCAACTTCCAGGGATGGCCTTCTTGTCATTGCTCCCTCTCATTCTACCATATGAACAATCTGTTAAGATAATAAACCTACAACAGCTTAAATATCTCGATCACATCCACCCTTTGTCTTCTATTCAAACTCTGAATTCTGCACGCTCTGTCTATCCTTACAATTAACACACAGTCCTGATATTTGTTATATGTATCTGCATCCCCCCCCCAAGATTATTTCATCCCCTTCATTCACGGTGACCAGATCTGAGAACAGAAATCAGGAAATGGTCTGATCATAGCATTATACAATGAGACAACCACACTTAACTCTTGTGGTCAATGTCCTCCTTCATATTGCAGCAATTCTCTGAATGTCTTCATAACTCAGCAATATTATTATTATTACTACACCCTCCATGGACTCGACAGACATCATGGGAGGTTCATTCAACTGACAACACATTTATCATATAGAATATCTTAAAGTCCTTAACACTCCTTGCATTAACAACACATTCTGGTAATGCATTCCATTCACTGACAATTCTCCATTCTCCATGTAAAAAATCTACTCCTCACACCACTCTTCAACACAGTTTTACATAACTTCCAGAGATGACCTCTTGTTGCTCCCCTCTCTTCTACTCTTTTTATAATCCCCTCTGGATTAATCTGATAAAATCCTCTAATTTAAATGTCTTTATCATATCACTCAGTTCCTCCTATCCACCAAACTCTGCAAAGTCTCGCCATAGCCAGCATCCCAAACTGCTGATATTGTCTTAGTCATTCATCTCTGAATCCTCTCCAATGTCTCCATATCACATTGAAAACCAAGTGACCATATTTGAGCACAATAGTCTAAGTGTCGTCTGACCAGTGTCTTATATATCCTAGGAACTTCAAATCTCTACCCACAATCACCTAAAATCACTTGCTTTCTACATTTATTTATTTATTTTTTGGTTACTTTAAACTTATAAAGTTGTGTTTGTGATATTGTATGAGATAGTATTTAGAAAGCATTTTTTCATGACACCCATTTGTACTATGAAAACGGAAGACAAAGCTTCCTTAATGTTTTTTGTTTTTTGATCTAGGAGGAGGAGGGGGGTGAGTAACTAGTGGAGTACTTCAGGGTTTTGTTAGGGTCACTACTCTATTTTGTATAATCAATGATACAAGGAAAGATTTAAAGAGGAGAGGGGATGTTTACTGATACACTGTAGAGGCAATAGTTGATAAAGGTGATGTATATACTCTGCAGCAGGATATAAAAAAGGAGTTGTGGACAAAGGATGATTTGCAAGTTAATGTTGAAAGTTTATTTTTCACTTGGTTAGAGTATAATAAATTTAGTTTAATCCTTTATCCAAGTGTGAGCAAACAAAGTTTGCGCCTGAAAGTATCTTCAGGACTGGAGTAAGGTGGTACAACACCAGGTCAACTCGTTGCAAAGGTGGAGCAAGCTACCAACACTCTTGTCTCATGAAATAGATGAGATAAAGGGTTTTATAAAATTTATGCAAAGGAAATTTTTTTAAATGACAGAACTAGTAGACATCTGTGAAGTTTGTGTAAAAATTTGGTTAGGAAAGGTGTGCAGACTACATTTTTCAGTATCTGAGACAGGAGTGTTGTACCACCTTACCCCAGTCCTGAAGATACTTTCAGGCGCAAAGTTTGTTTGCTCACACTTGGATAAAGGATTAAACTAAATTTATTATGCAAGTTAATGTTGTAAAAATAGAAGGTTATGCACTTTGAGTTGAAAAGTTTAGATACAATGTATCGCATTAAGGATAATGAACTAAAGGAAACTGATAAGGAACATGACTTGGGGGGAAAAAAATGGACTTAGAACTGAAGTTCATAAGTCATATTGTAAAATTTATTAAAATAGTTCAAAGGATTACTTGATGTTGAAAAAACAGTCTCTTTATAATGCTGCATCTGTTTACTGTGCATTTGGTCACCCAAGTTTCTTGAGAATCAGGAAGTAGAGAGATCTGTGGAATCCTGCCTATGAAGATAGATTGGAGGGGAGTTGATTGCAAAGTTAGTTGATAAGCAGAAAAGATGGGACATGAAACAGATGAGATGAAGGGTTTTATAAAATTTATGCAAAGGAAATTTTTTTAAAATGACAGAACTAGTAGACATCTATGAAGTTTGTGTAAAAGTGTTTCGTTAGGAAAGGTGTGCAGACTACATTTTTCAAATGGAGAGTGGTGAAAAGTAGAATGGATTGCAGAATTAGTTGAGTGTCTTAAGAGTTAAAGAGTTTTAAGGTATGATGATTTGTTTCCATGCAGTCTTTTCAAGAAGATGAGTATCCAGTTCTGTTGAATATCAAGGTACTACGCAGAAACTCTTGACTTCATTATAATTTATATGATACTGAATATTTGAATTGAATGTTTCAACAGCTGGTACTCCATGCAAAGTACAGGATACTGGAACATAGGGATTTAGACCAGAATGTAAAATTAAAAGGGTTTTCATCAGAAGTGACAAAAGCTGTATCTGTTACAATTTATCTTCCAGAGTTCATTCTGTTTCTCATGAATTATTGATCTGAGTAATTAACAGTTCATCTTTTCATGTTATCTTAGGAGAGAAATTCTTGTCCCTTCATAGAAGTGTATAATTATGAGTTTGTTGCCATTTCTCCAGATGGAATTGTTTTCCAGAGAAACTGTTCGTTTGATGTCTTGAGAAGATCTATCCAACACTTGATATTTGTTCTCCTAGGTCAATGTCAAAATGTCTCTTGCTCAGAAAAATGTGGATATTAATCCTGTCACTGTTTTATCTCAAAATCCATCAAAGAAGCAGTTATTTCTAGGTTATTTACCTGTTTCAGAACAGTGGGATTCTGATGAAATCAGAAGTGCTCGACAGCAGAATCCTTTGAGAAGTTTATACCCCAATTCAAAATGTTGAACATCCATCTGATTGTCTATCTTTTAAATCAGGAAGTGTTTCTTAAATTACCAGAAATTACTTTGTGTTAGAATAGGTAAGAATAGAACACCAGAAAAGCTAATGACTATGTTGAAAATGATACCTTGGCTCATAAATCAGTATCATTTATCTTCTTTGGCAGGTCAGCTTTAAAGAGAATATCTAGAGGTTTTGTTGGCCAATATTATTATTATTATTATTACGTGACATCTCCAGGGAGTCCAAGAACTCAGCGAGGGAGGGCACCTATTCTACAACTCTGTCTTCACTACTCAACATCCGCCAACTATAAATAACTGCAACTACCCCAACGCCTTCTACCACCCACCACCACAACTAGTATTTCCACAGACAATCACGTCCATGACTAAGGTGGGATTTGAACCTCCAACCTTTTGGCTATAGCACGAATACACTACACTCCGCCAACCAGACCGGCGTGATTCTTCACAAATACGTGAAGAATCATGTGAAATCTTGTCATCTAAAAAATCGATTCAGAGGAAAGGCAGCATTTATATCTGTGAAGCTACCAGTTAGACTATTCCAGCGTTTTTTGTTTTTAATGTTGCTGGCCTCTAACAGAATTAAAAGAAGTCAGCAAATAATAATATTTCATTGTGGATGTTATTCAGCTTTCTTGAAGCATTTCCATTATCTGACAGATATCAAACTTTCATTCAATATTCTGCTGTAACATTTGTCCTGAATCATTCTCATCTGACAAAGATCCAAACTTTACATCCAAATTGCTTCTACAAAGAACATATTCACAATTCCATACTGGAATCAGTGCAATGGCCTATATGAAAGACTGAAGAAATCATTAAAATTAATTCTGTTCAGCCAGTCTAAGATAGAGGGTTGGGAATTGCAGCTTCTTACAGCTTCATTCTCTCTTTGATCTGCTATACACACACACACACAAAGAAATGTTTGCTTTATATGGGTTTTGATCCCCATTTTCCTTCTGATGTTGTCTTAATCCTAATATGGGATACCAAAGCTGTAAAACTGAGAGGAATCCTCCACCTAGCCTTTAAAGGAATGCAGAGAACCAACCAGGGCTTCTGACCTAATGTTCAATCCTCACCTTCTTGTGGTGCACAGTGTTGGGTATCTACCTGGATACTGAACAAACGAGGAAGGGCTGGCAATTTGGAATTTAGCTGATCAAATTGTATTCTTATTGGCTTACAATACAAAATGATGGTACAACATGACAGAATTTCATGCCGGCTGGGGCATCGCCTGGTTAAACAAAGCCCCCTCTCCCATACTTTCCCAAGGGAACCAGGGTGAACAGCAAAAAGTCAACTACTGGAACAAATCCTAAAACACACCCCAACTCAACATCAGAGTTCAAGATAAGCACTATCAACATAAGAGACCTGTATTATTATAACACTCAAAAAGAATTAAAATAGAATTTAATGCTTCCTATATTTCATCCTAGTCACTAGGACATCATTAAAACCCTTACCAAGAGAGCCAACAATCTTTGTTCCAGTGGAACCGCCCTCACTACTGAGCTTAACCACATACACAGAACTTTCCTCTCCAATGGCTACAGCGAACACAGCATCAAAAAAATAATCAATTCCTCCCCCATTCCCCGTCCCTCTCATCAACAAGAATTTAAAAATGCCATCACCATACCCTACATCCGTGGCACTTCGGAAAAAATAGCCAAGATACTAAAAAAGTATAACCTACACACAACATATAAGCCCTACCGCAAACTGGCTACCCTTATCCGTTCTACGAAAGATCAGCTCCCTCCTCTCTCTCTGCCTGGAGTTTACAAAGTACCCTGTTCCTGTAAGCTTGCGTACTTTGGACAGACAGGCAGATCAGCATCCATCCGCCTGGAGGAACACAAGTCGTACATCGTTAAACACAACTATGGCCATTCAGGCTTGGTTGACCATGTTTTGGACACCACCCACAGAGTATCATGGAAGAAAACCACCATGCTCCACCACAGCAAATTCAAGAAAGAGAGACTTTTCTTAGAAGCAGCAGCAGCTCTCAGAAACCAACCAAATCTTAACAAATACGGTTGCATTAAGCTTCCGAAGATTTGGGAAACAGTCATCACCAGAGGTCCCACCTTACATTCCAGGAAACCTACTACTGCCCTTAGAGGGCGCTCCACCTAGATAGGACTTTATTGTCACCCACGTGGTTGGGCTTAGTATTGTAAGTTTTTGTGTGCATGTTACATTAATTGTCTTTGTAATCCCCGTAGATGTCCTAGTGACTAGGACGAAATATAGGAAGCATTAAATTCTATTTTAATTCTTTTTGAGTGTTGTAAAAAATCCATTAAACCTCCAACATAATGTCCTCACAGCACTTAAGCCTCTACACAAGAATAAGAGACCTGAATGGCAAAGAAATGGAGCTAGCCGAGGAATTGGATAAGTACCAGATAATAGGGGTTACTGAATCAAAAAAGACAATTGTGAGATTGTTCTGAGCAATAAAACACAAAATGTTATACTCAGGCAATGACAACCAAGGAAAAAAAGGACTAGCCATAGTATTCAACATTATATATGAGGCTAATCTTCGTGAATGGCAGGCAATTTCAAGTAAAGTGATGTGGGCAAATATCTGAATGGAGAACTGGAGTACATATTGTTTCTGAAACAAAGAATGTTTAATTCTGTCATCATAAATAGAATTTAGCTTGATGTAATTTATAATTTTTTTTTTTTCGCTAGAGGTCATGCCAGAAGAATAACATGTGATCAAATCTTTGTTTCCCAGCTTACAGTTAATAATGTAACTCAGCTTGTCTTGTATATTTATGTATGCTCCAGATGATGATCTTAACATGATCAAAACGTCAGAATAATAAAAAAGTTTTTTTTTTTAACACGGTTGTAAATTCCATAAAATTTTTTAATGAATGCTGATCACCGTGTAATACTAAAAGAAAGGGTTAACGAGGAAGAAAATGATCTGAAGATAAATTAAAGATATTTAAGCCATTTGTGCTTTGAGATGAGATATTTGTATCCTTACTTCAACTGTACATGAATTACTTGTGTTCATGAACTCCAAATTGCTAGCACAACAGCTGGTCTAAAGAAAACCCAAGTTATGTTCAACAGATATGTACAGCCAGAAATAATAAAAATCGATGATAAAATTAAACTAGATCGATACAGTGGTGCACTCAGAATGCGGCGAGGGAGCCCTGGTCCCCCCCCCCCCAAAAAAAAAACACTAAAATTTTCCAAAAATGTTTTCCTAATTAAAATTCTTTTTTTTTTCTTGTTTTCTTCTAGTCTTGTCTTCTATTTCAACACTTTTTATGAATTAGCGATGACTGCAGAGGCTTAGTCATAGGTCTTATGTGACGGGTAGCGTGTATTCTCAAATCATCTACTCAATTGCCCCCCCCCCCCCCAAAGATTAAATCCTGAGGGCACTACTGGATCAATACATATACATAGAACAACAGATGTCAATGAAACAATATCAGACATAAATAAAATCATGATTGGAGAAGCATTTGAAAAATTACAGCTAACATTCAAAATGACAATGTATTTTTCCTATATTGAGAAATAGGACATATGGCAACATGGACAATAAATGTAAACAAAAATTCAAATTCAATGAGTCTTTTGACTCCATGGAGAATTGAATCTTCTTTAGTATTCTGCAATTGAGCAGGTTCTTTCAGTAGCAGAAACTTTCCTTCCACTCTCTTCTGTTCTGAGTCTTCTCTTTCAAGGTTGTGTACCTGACTTCATTGAGCATGTCATCTAGCATTGTTTTCCTTACTCTTCCTCTGAGTCATTTTCAGTCTATTTTCCCTTTGATGGCATCTCTGATAATTCCATTCCCTCTCAGAATATGTCCAATCCATGTATTAAAATAAAGAATCATTTGCAGACACCTTATAGTTGTTTAATATAGGTTTCAATTCATGTATATATTGTTAGGGTGGGAACATATGACCAAATTATTTGCAATGCAATGTGCACTCAACATTTATTATTACATGACACCTCCAGGGAGTCTAACGACTCACTGCGGGAGAGCACCACTCAATCCACTAACTACCATCATCCTCTACATCAATGCCATCCACCACCACTAGTATTTTACATTAATTTATTTAATTGAATAATTTGTTGTGTTATTCTCAGCAATTGCCATCTGAGGAGAGGGTAAGGTGTGTTAATCTGGTAAATGATCTAATGGGTGGTTGGTTAAGACAAAGATTATGCATTATTTTTTTTTTAAAAACCTGGCTTTCAAATCAAAGAAATGACAACACATTGAAACAATAACAAGTATATTAACTAAATTTTGTCTATTTAACCAATTCCATCATCAAAAAACCTTCAATATCCATGCAATTTCCAAAGAGTTAATTTTATTAGTGTAATGTGATACCGCCAAGGACTCATTATGAGAGGATACACTACTCCACTACAACTTACTGTCTCCCTTACTTAATCCTATAATTACAAAACACTACTACCATCTACTGTCTGCCACTACTAGTCTAGTATATATTGTCCATAAATTGTGTTATCATGTCTGATTTCCCCATATTGTAGAGGTGCACATATTCTTTGCTAAACAACATTCCATACAAAAAAGGTAATAAATTATACAATTTTTACCTTTTGCTTCTAAATGACAATTGCTTCTATAGGAAACATTTCTTACAATTAAACTGGTATATAAACCAGGGAGCACAGAGGGTGGGGAGAAGGAGATGTTTAGGCAGTTGAGCTTGGCAAGTGCAAGAAGAATGATTGTTATGGGAGATTTAACTATAGCAGTATAAGCTGGGAAAAGGAAAATGCATGTAGTAATAAGGGGATGGAAATTTCTAGAATTCTTGAGGGACAAATGTTTTAGGCAACATGTAATAGAGAGAACAAGAGGTTCAAGAGTTTTGGATTTGGTCATAGCATCAGAAGAGCTGATAATAAGTGAGATGACATCTCTCCCACCAGTTGGAGAGAGTGACCATATGGTTTTGACTTGGAAGATGAATAAACATGCAGGTGTATCAAAGAAAAGGAACGTATGTGGAATTATAAAGGCAGGTGATTATAATAGTCTTAGGTATCAACTAGGGAAGGGCAGAATTGGAAGACCGGGATATAATCGGTGTTTGGGAAATTGTGAAAGGATATTTGCTAGCAGCAATAGTAAGCTCTATTCCACAATTGAAGAAGCAGACACAATTTGGTGTAAAGTGGATGACAAACAACATCAAACAGGAACTGCAGTTGAAAAAGAGATTATGGAAGAGATAAGGAGAGAGGTGGAGGGCAGATATACGAAGAATATAACATGCAGGCCAGGAGGGTGACCAGTACGATGAAGGCAAAACTCAAAAACGAGAAGAGATAAGCACTAAGATCCATAGAAAATTCTAGGTAATTTTTTAGCTATGTGGCCAATAGGAGGAGAAATGATTATGGAAGAATGACATTGTGGGATAAAAATGGGAATAGAGTGACTGATGCAGAGGACATAGTGGAATTGTTCAATGAGCACTTTATTGGAGTATTTCATCCTGGAGAAGAAAGTTTTAATACTAGAGGGATAGGGCACATTCAGGGTTTAGAGGTGCAAAAAGAAGAGTTTCAAATACCGCGTACTCTGGCTACTAAAGCTGTTGGACTGGATGGTATTTCACCATCGGTTTTGAGAGAATGGGCTATAGAACTGACTTTACAATAAAAGCCTGGCTGTGGGAAAGCTACCAAAGGAATAGAAGGAAAGTAAGATAGTACTGCTGCACAAGGGTGGTAGAAGACTGGGAGTGTCTAATTATGGGCCAGTTTGTGTGTCATCAGTAGTTAAGGTCTTTGAGAAATTAGTGAGGGACTATATACAGCATTGGGCAGATGAGGGTAATGTTATTTGTGAGAATCAACATGAATTTGTTAAGGGGCACTCTTGATTTAGTAATATGATTGCCTTTTATAATAAAGTGACAAGAGCAGTTGATGAGGGAAAGGCATATACTGGCATTTTTTTAGATTTTGCAAAGACGTTTGACAGGATGCCACATGATAAGCTGATATTTAGGTTGCAGCACATGGGTTTAGGTGTCGGGTTAGTCAACTGGATACAGGATTGGTTGTCTGATAGGTATCGGAGAGCTGTGCATGTGGTGGGACAATATCAAGGAGGAAGAAGGTTACAAGTGGTGTTCCACAGGGGTCAGTACTGGGACCTGTATTGTTTAACCTTTATATCAATGATATTGTCAATGGATTGCAAGGGGATATTCAGTTGTTTGTGGATGATATGAAGTTGGGAAGGGTTATCAGTAATAGTGCAGATATAGCAGCACTGCAAGAGGATTCGAATAAACTAGACAGATGGGCAAATGAATGAGGATTTTGGTTTAATGCAGCAAAATGTAAAGTCTTGAAGCTTGGGAACTATCGATGGGAGGATGCATGCTTGATTGGAGGAGCTATACTGGAGGAAGTAAGGGAGATGAGATCTGGGGATGATGATTGATAGAAAACTGAAATTCAGGGAGCATATCGCAAAGATGGTGAAGGTAACCTAGAGGATTGCTGCAATACTGAGAAGGACGCTGACCTGCAGAGATAAAAGAGTTATCGTTCCATTGTATAAGACCCTGATCAGACCACACTTAGGCTATTATCTCAGGTTTAGTCCCCAGGATTTGAAGGAGATAAATTAACTGCGGAAAGGGTACATAGGCAGATAAAGATGGTTTCTGGACTGTACAATGTCAGTTACAAGGATCAACTGAGGGAATGTGGACTGCAGAGTTTGGTGGATAGCAGGAGAGGTGATATGATCATCAAATTCTTGACATGTACTCTCAAGGGGTGTACAGGATATGATAGTACTACATGAAAAATTTACATCATTACTAACTTCCTATCTACAATTTTCCTCCAAATCAGTCTGTTACTTGTCAAGACTCCAACATTATCAGATCTTATATTTCTATCATCATATGCACTTTGTACCGTATCAATCCACCTATATCTTGGTCTTCCTCTGGGTCGTTTTGCTGCCAACCTGGCAGAGAACACTTGTTTTGCTAATATTTCCTCGCCTATTCTTTTTAAGTGACCATACCACCTGAGATTAGCTCTGCTAACGGAATCCTAGATGCTGACAATGTCAAGTTCTTTCCTAATATCCTCGTTTTTAATATGATATTGCCATTGATGCCATCTGTTCATGCCTCTGATCTTTCTCAGGACTCTCATATCTGCAGTCTCTAGTCTTTGGTCAAGTGTTTTACTTCTGACCCAGCTCTCAGATCCATAAGTTAAAACTGGTTTGAACACAGTCTTGTATACAGCTAATTTAGTGTTCCACCTAATTTCTCTCTTATTCCATATGAATTTATTCAATTGAACTTCCTACCATACCAGCTTTGTTGATTCTGTTTTCTATATCCATATTTAATTTACCATCTTCACTAAAAATTGTGCCTAAGTAGCTGAAATGTTTTACTTGTTCCACAGGTTCTCCGTTCACAACACAGTTGACATTTTCAACAGTTTTACCTATTTTCAAGTGATATGATCAAGACTTTTAAACTGTTGAGAGAGTTACAGGGTAGACACTGGGAGAGTTCTTTCAGTCGAACAGCGGGAAGGAGTGATGACAAAGGCCATCCCTGGAAGTTATGAAAGGAAGCTGTGAACAAGAGGGTGAGGAATGGTTTCCTTGTATGGAGGGTAGTTGAACACCGTGGAATGCATTACCTGAGAGAGTGGTTAGAGCAGGAACGGTCAATAGGTTCAAAGATGTGGTATGATAGACTGTTTCCTAAAAACAACCTCCCACGATGAGCCTTTTGACTTCATTTAGGCCTGGATAATAATAATAATAATAAAAAGACACTGTACATTTATACATCCTACTTACAGAAAGTAAATAAACAGTGTGACCTATGCATATCCTTGACAAATTCTAATAGCCAGTCAGTGTGTGGCATCAAGGAGACTTCCATTGTATCTTCATCCTACTAATATTATCAGACCTCCATGGAGTCAAGAGACATTGCAGGAGGTCCCACTCTCACACAGCAAATCATACCTTAACTTAAATGCATTAGCTGTCTCTGCACTGTTTCAGGTGATGCATTCCAATCACTCACCAATCTCCATGCAAAAAATCTAGTCCTCAGCCCCTTGTTCATACCCTCCTTATACAGCCTCATGTTCTCCCCATCTCCAGAATGTCATCATTGTTTAATCATGTCATTTGTTCCAATTTTGGTGAATGAACTATCATTGCTACAATTTCATTGCCCTTGTTTCAAGTAATTCTAACATTTGTAAACACTAGCTAATTTCGGTTTCTATATCAAGTCCCACTGATTCCACTTCTTGGATACTCCATTTTCTGCTATGCCCATTCCTCTCATCACTGATATTACACCTCTCCCATACAAATATAATCCCTACATCCTTGATTATATAAACAGTCATTGTAGACACATAATTGAACTACTCTTCAGAGTGAAGCATCCATTCATTGACCTGATATCTTTCAGATCTTTCTTGGTCTCTACCTGAATCATCATACCATTTTATCTCCTCCTACAGCTAAAAGGGGAGACTGGCAAAGTGGGTTTGCCACTCTCCCTGGGATCAAATTTTAACCCTATCAAATCACAATTTGCTTGAAGAAATAATCATTTTATTCGACTTGTAGCAAGCAGGTTTGCTTTCATAAAATTAAGAAGTTGTTTATCGTACAATGTTCACATGAGAGTTCACACATCCTTCTAACACCTAATGTTGCACAAAACATTAGTCGTGTGTTATTTTTATATCAGAAAATAGCCATAGGGTGACCATTACGTGAGAGGATAAATGCTAATCTGAAACCATAAAATTAAATGCATATTACCTTATTTACTAAACATTAGCAGAGTATGTTAAACTACTGCTCGCATTTACAAATTCTCATTAAATACCTTACAGTATCTCAACAGTATATACAGGTTTACATAGGAATATTTAAATGTTTTATTTCATGATGGTATGGTTTCTACATGTACTGTGTTATGATATCAAACATATCGACATCTTATACTTGTATAATGTGTACCATATTTACTTGAATATAACTCTTACTCCTGATTTTATTCTACGAAAAAATAAATTAAAAAGTTTCCCATACTCAACAATTGTAAGCTCACCTTTGTCAATACCACAACAATATGAGATCAGAAGTAGTGACAGAGAATAGTAGATTCTTGGCAAATCATATTCATTTTTTTTTAAATCATGGTGATCTTGTGATACTGAAATGATAAAAGGACAAACAAGAAGGAAACTATTTGTTTTAATTTAATTACAGAAGCAAAGCCTCGTTGCTAAAGATTCAAATATATCACAAGATGAAGGTGAGCAGCTGATGGCATATAATTATGATATGAAAAAATGTTTCCATGACACCTCATACTTGACGAGTGAATGTATTTAGGATAAGTTTTGTATTATATACACAATAAGATAATGACAGATTAACATCTTTACTTGAGCATTTTATAATTTCTAGATATCGTACAGGTGTAAACGATGCTGTGCAGTATATAGAAGATGGGCAAGTATTAGAATTGGAAGTGAAAGAATCAGAGTTGTCAGATGGTGGTTGAGTTAGATGCAATAAGGCTGTGGGAATGGATGACATATCATTACTTATTCTTTAGGAATGTGCATCACAGTTGGCTATGCCCTTGACCTGGTTATTTAATAAAAGTCTTACAGTAGGTAGAGTTCCTAAGGATTGGAAAGAAGGCAAAATAGTACAAGTCCACAAGAATAGTTCTAGGACAGAAGTCTCCAACTATAGACTAGTTCAGCCACTGTATAAAGCCTTGGTCAGACCACACTTGGACTATTTTACTGAAATCTAGTCACCTAATTTCAATGTTATGAAAAGAAATTAGAGTTCAGAGGCAAGTGACTAAGACAATGTCAGGACTTTGGAATACTGGCTATAGAGAGAGATGTTCAAGAGAAGTGGATTACAGAGTTTGTTTGGATAGGAGGAAAAGAGGTGATATCAGAGACTTCAGTTAGCGAGATGATTTTATTCGATTAATACAGAGGAGATTATAAAAAGAGTTGAAGAGAGGGGGAACAAGATGTCATCCTTGGAAGTTATGTAACAATGCGAGGAGTAGATTTTTTATCTGGAGAATTATAAGTGAATGGAAAGCATTACCAGAATAAGTTCTTAATACAAGGAATGTTAAGGATATTAAGATTCTACATGAAAAATATGCTGTATGTTGAATGAGGCTCTCACGATGATTCTGCCAACTATATGGAGGGGGTAATAAAAATAATATTTACTCAGTTACGATATCAACAAATATTTGCATGACACCTTATACTTATTAAGTGAGTGTATTCAGGTTACGCTTCCCATGTATGTATATACAAACTAAGATAAGGATAGCCAAATATCTTTATCTTTGGGACGTTATAATGTTTACATTTATTAGGTTGCGATATCAACAAATATTTGCATGACACCTTATAGTTGTTAAGTGAGTGTATTCAGGTTACGCTTCCCATGTATGTATACACAAACTAAGATAAGGATAGCCAAATATCCTTATCTTTGGGACGTTATAATGTTTACATTTTTTATGTTACGATATCAACAAATATTTGCATGACACCTTATACTTGTTAAGTGAGTGCATTCAGGTTACGCTTCCCATGTATGTATATACAAACTAAGATAAGGATAGCCAAATATCTTTATCTTTGGGACGTTATAATGTTTACATTTATTATGTTACGATATCAACAAATATTTGCATGACACCTTATACTTGTTAAATGAGTGTATTCAGGTTACGCTTCCCATGTATGTATATACAAACTAAGATAAAGATAGCCAAATATCTTTATCTTTGGGACGTTATAATGTTTACATTTATTATGTTACGATATCAACAAATATTTGCATGACACCTTATACTTGTTAAGTAAGTGTATTCAGGTTACACTTCCCATGTATGTATATACACACTAAGATAAGGATAGCCAAATATCTTTGTTGGGTTGTTATAATTTATATTATTATTATACCCTCCACGCAGTTGGCAGATTCATAGTGAGAGGTTAATACAACTGAGAACATATTGATCAGATAATCTTAATTTCCTTAACACTCCTTGCATTAACGGCATATTTTGCTAATGAGCTTCATTCACTGATAATTCTCCACATAAAAAAATCTACTCTTCACACTTTTTCATAACTTCCAGGGATGACCTCTGATTGTTCCCCTCTCACCTACTCTTTTTATAATCTCTGCTGGTTTAATCTGATAAAATTCTCTCACTAACTTAAGTCTATATCATAGACCTTATTTCCTCCTATCGAATGAACTCTAATCCACATTTTTGCAGCCTCTCCATAGCCAGCACTCATCTCTGGACCCTCTCCAATGTCTCCACATCATTGATAACCAGGTCTGAGCACAATGATCTAAGTGTAGTCTGAGCAGTACCTTATACAGTGGCACAACCATTTACTTATCCCTACATGTTAGAGAACTTCTTATCATAGCAGCACTACAATGTGCAACCTTTGAAACATGCCCTCTAAACTTCAGTGTGTCAACCATCATTACGAAATTATAATCTCATTCACTTATGGCAGTACAGCACCCTCGATATAGTACACAGTCTTATATTTCTGTGCATTCCAAAATGCAACACTTTGCAGTTATTTATATTAAAACTACACGCCAAAGTCAACATTTGATACACCTCTGATTCTTATACATCCAATTCTCCTAATGCTTGCCTCACTTCTATATTCTGCATTGCATCATTTACCCTAGTGTGATATATGCTGATAAAGTGTTTATTCAATAATTCCACTATATCTTTTGCAGTGTTCATCTGCTCCTATGACTATTCAGTGAAATTCTGTCAATGATTCTTCCTCTTGCTTGCCATATAGCAAATTCCCTTAAGTTAACCTTGGCCTGACTATCCAATCTTTTCTAATACTGCATCTTTTCTTTCTTTACCATGCTGCACCTTTCTAGCCTGCCTTTTATACTCAATGGATCTGATCACTGCCAACTGTCTTGTACCTCCTCCATAACATTTTATTTTCCAGCACAGTTTGCTTGATTTCACTGTTAATCTGTTTTCACTCCTACTCTATTTACTCACTTAACCAAGGGTTAAGTCATATATTATCATACATTGCTTTTGTCAGATAGCGCCTTGTGAGTTTTCATGCATTGTCAACACCTTTTCCACTCAGCTTATCTACCCACCATACTGATGCAGACTACAGTGCTTCATATAATCACCTATTTTATACTTCCACATGTATTCATTTTTGGCAGTAACCTTTGTTTCATCACTTCCTAAACAAGTACCTGATGATCACTCTCACCAACTGACAGCAGTGTGCCAGTGGCAGCCCGTGAAGTTTTAAGTGGGGGTGCTGCCTATACAAAATAATTTTTAAAAAATTATTTTTTTCCTAATTAGTAACCAATTTAATAATAAATAAATCTACAGATTTATTTATTAATAAATTAAAGCCTCTACTTGCTTCAATAAATGCTGATTAGAATACTTTTCTTTCAGAAATTCCACAAACTCACACTACTTGTTCCCATACACTATCTCCTCCTTCCATTCTATATTCCTATAATTAAAGTTTATCATCAATATCACCATTTTTAAATGCCCAACTAATATGCCAAACCATTTCACAATTGGTATTCTCTGCATTCCCTTGCCTATAACAGCATCCTATCAAATATACTAACCTGTTTATTTCAACTTCACACCACACAGATTCAAAATCTGTGCAGGCTCAATCAACTTCCACACTTTGTGGACACAATTCCTCTGCAGTCATTAACAGTACTCACCATTCTCTTTTCACATTTCTATCCTTCCAGAAAATTATATATCCTAATTCCATTCCCAATATCACATCCTCCTCAGACAACCAAGTTTCACTTATTCCAATTATTGTTGGGCATAACTCTCAATTAATGCAACAAACTCTGCTCTCTTGTTTTAAATACTCCTTACATTTGTGCATAAACATAACAATCCTTGTGTGTTTGAGGCCATTCTACCAGCACCAACATTCTCTGTAATACCACATCTTTTTTCAGTTTGACCACTTCCGTTTCCCTGATCTTGACTGATTTCCATTCGTACCTGTCTCATGCTCACTTTTTTTTTTAATTACAAGTAGTATGTTACAATATTATCAAATGTTTATGTTACACCTTATACTTGTTAAGCGAGTATATTTAGGTTACCCTCCTTATGTGTATGCACCCTATGATAAGGATAGGGAAATGTCTTTGGGAAGTTAATTTTTATATGTACTGTGTTTGATATTAACTGACTTTTGCATGACACATTATATTTATATCTCTACACACTTAGTAAAAACTTCAAATATCTTTCATTTTGACGATTTACTATGTACTTTTCTGCGATTTTATTAAACGTTTGAGATGTGCATCATATCTTGTATTTGTAGTTCTCTTTCTCTGTATACGTGCATGTCATAAATTGTTAATGATATCTGAACTTTAGTAATGTGCCTAATTCTATTGCTCATATTCTCTGGCATATCATACTCATTTAAAACATTAATGCAAATTTTTAGTTGTATGTATAGATTTTGTTGCAGTTTTTTTTTTTTTTTTTTAATCGAAGATGTTAGTTTCCTATACTCTTCGGATAGTAATATTTTCATGGTAAATACTTAAATATTTATTCTCTTTAATTAAGAGATCTTTATATTTGGTATTTTCTTTTGATATATTTGATCTTAACACATTTCTGTGCAATTTATATGAGTGTTTTTAATTTACATCTTTTTATAAAATTTTGCAGTTTGCTACTTTGAACATGAACGTTAATGTTATGTTGAATCTTTTCAGTTATAAACACACCTTTATTTGATTAGTTAGTGATGCATCACTGTTTTGTATCTGTGATGGTGTTATTTTTATATTGTCATGACACCTCGATGCCATTCCTTTATGAGCCTTCAGACTCCAAAGGCTCATCGAGGAATGGCAACTACTCAACAACTCTGTCTCCACCACTTAATCTACCAACTACACCGAACCACCACTACCATCATCTGTCACCAATGCCATCTACTGCCCACTACCAGTAGTATTTTTTGTCTGTAAACTGGGTGTTCTGAAAGCTGATTTGTCATATGATTTCATAGGCAAATATTCGTAGAAGGTATTGTTGAGATTGTGTAAGGCATTAAAATAATATATATCATTCAGTGCTGTATTGTAATTTACAGCCAGTACCATTTGATAGATGTTAAGCAAAATATGTAGAAATAATTTAGGTTAATGTTTTCAAATTGCTTTAAGTTAATTACTTGAGCTTACAGCACCTTTGTAGGGCTATTTTGGATCCTAAAAACATTATCATGACTAACATTGATTGCTGAAACATCACCCATTAAGATCTGTGGATCCTCGTATGGACATTCTAATACAACTGCTTTCTTACAGAATATATCTTTTATTCTAGTTGAAGGAAATTAATACTTCTGCAATAGACAAATTTTTATAATGTGATAATCAAGTGGAATGAGGTGATCCCAGAGTGGAGAACCTGCATAACAGAAGTTATCTAATAGTTGACAAATTCATGACACAAGTAAGAAAGAGTAAAGACAGGACAATAGACAGAGAACAAGACAGAATAAAGAGATGAAGATGGAAAGCATCAGGAAGGGATTAAAAAGGATAACAGGGAGAGAAATTGAAGACTGGGCACCAGACCTTCAAGAACAGCCATGTTTCTATATCACAGTGACCCCTTTGGTCAGTTTACATAAGTCAAGATTAAAATATAATGGAAGTCCTTCCTTTGATCATATGCATTGACAGCTGGCTGCTAGATTGCAAAAAAGGTATTCTTGAGTCACATTTCTCTTTAATTACCTGCCTCTCAATCCGAGTATGCATTTTCGTACATTATACATATACAATGTGCTTATATCTAGTTGTATAATAATAAAACAGTGGTTTATAGAAGGGTCTTGCAGAATAATTATAACTTGTGTATGAAACATTGTTTAGTCAGGAATATGTATGATTCCCACAAAAATAACCATTGCATTACTTGTCGCATTTTTGAAGATGACTACTTGTAGACTTTAGTTAGTATAGTTGTTTACTATTTCATCATTCATTATAAAACCTGAGTATTTAAAATAAGGCAAACTTTAATGTCTTATCTAACCATTAAACAATCATATAGTGATATAATTTATTACATGAACCTTCCATGCACCAAAAGTAATGGCTGAGAATAGTAGAAATGAATTTATCAAATTATCAAGTATAAACAAGCAACAACAAATAAAATGGATCAACTGGTTTATTAGATGTGTCCAACCTAACACCTTTTTTTTTTTTTTTTTTTTTTTTGTATTAGTGTTTGTGTCCTTTTGTAGCAGCTAGATCACCAAATTGCATATTTGTGTAATTAGCATTTCTCGTTTTCATCACTTCATCCCAAGAATTTATTCTACTCTCACCTAATCAATTTTTTTGTTTGGGTTATCTTTTCTCGTCTTATTGGCAATCATTGTAGGCATATAAATTGATGACCACTTCTCGTTGATGTCTGTTTCGTTTCAAAACAAACAGATTTTTTTCATACTGCCAGTGAGGACTAAAAATGTGTTAGCTATTCTGATTTAAATTCCATGTATCAATTCAATACTCATTGAAATATTCCAAAATATTTTGAATTATCATTCAAAATCTTTATAAACCCAAACCTTTTGTATTGCATTTTGTCCTGCAAGAATGTCTGCAGATGGATTCTTGTTCCTAATTTTCTGCTGTGTCAAAACTGCATGCCCTACTTCGAATTAGTATATTGATTTATTCTAACCAAACTGAATTTTATAATACTCATGCATGCAGTATTTCATTTTTAATGAACAGAGAATAAACTAGCATTTGAAGTATTCTTAATGTACTTACGGTTGAACCTGCTTTCTTCTCATACCAGTAAAAAACGAAGGAATATTGCTTTGGTTGGTTGTCAGTTTTTTTTTTTCCTTTTCTTTTAACATGACCTAAAAATTGTATATTGCCTTTATTAAATATTAATTATAACCATATTCAAAATATTTGCAATGAACAGTGTTTGATATTTTCATAATATTAATATATTTGTTCTTTCTACTGAATACATCAGCCTTAGGCGATTGTGGCAAGTAAAGAAAAATCTGTAAATTAATGTTTGTTTTTTCATTATATTAACTAGGTAAGTTAATCAAATTATTACCTGTACCTTTCTCTCTTCCAACAAATAAATGCAGACTATAATGAAACTGATTAATTTGCAGATACCCTTCTCTATTGTTTTTTTCATAATATAGTATTGCATTCAATTTGACCCTACAAAGTTTTTATATATATATATATATATATATACACACACACACACACACACACATATACATACATACATACACACACACGTAACCCTCGTATAACGCGGTCTAAAATTGTAGTAACCCTTGTTGAACGCGGTACTTATACAACACGATTCCGATAAAAGCACGATCTACAAATTGTAGTAACCCTTTATCTTTTCATATGTTTTTCACCGCGCGAGTTAAAAATAAAATTTTATCTTTAAATTTTATTTGTGTCTGCCTGTATCGCGCATGTAATTATAAGTAGCGAATTTATATTAGGGGAAATACCCTTTAGCACGCATGTTCCTCAATTGTTTACTCTATAAAACGTTTATTGTTGAAAATTGTCCTCGTTTCTGCCAGGAAAGTGCATTAAAAATCATAAGTGTGTTCATCTCAAGCTGAGCACTTTATTTTATGGCGAGTTACATACAATATGTAATGCTTGCTTTTTTGTGTAAAAAATTATTTTTATAGTAATGGCCACAAACTGCAACGAAAGGGAAAAACCAACATTGAAAACAAAATTAATTTCTCTCGAAGAAAAATATTCAAAATCTTGGATACCCACCAGGAGTTTTGTAGGGACTTTGAATTTAAATGAATCAACAATTCGAACAATCAAACAAAATGAACATAAAATTCGAGAAAGTGTTTATTGCTGGGGCAACGATAAGTGCAAAGCGCGTTGCTCGTGTACGCGATATTCTAATGGAGAAATCTCTAATGATTTCGATAAAAGATTGCACCTCAAAAGAAACTTCCTATGGATGGAAATCTTATTAAACAAAAAACTCTCAAAGTTTATAAATTTTTATAGTGCAGACCAGGTGTTCAATGCGGATGAATCCGGGTTATACTGGAAAAAAGGGCAAAAACATCTTTATTTCGAAAAATTAAAGATCAGCTCCTGGATTCAAAGTTTCCAAAGATAGAATTACTCTGTTTTGTAGTAATGCGTCAGGTGATTACATGACAAAACCAGTGTTTATTAACCGATCCTCAAATCCTCGTGCTATGAAAGATTAAAATATGCACTTTATTTTGCGTAAAAATGCGTAATTTTTATACTATGTATTTGTTTCAATGGTTTATGTTTTCTCAATTTACATGCATTTGAAATTGAATTGAATTGAATTGAATTGAATAATAACTTAATTGAATAATTTTTTTGTTGTTGTTGGATGTCATTGTTGTTCATATAATTAAAAAAAAAAAAAACGATTTCGGAATATAATCCTACTTTTTCTACATGATCTGAGACTCGCATAACGCGATTTACGTAACGCGGCATTTCTGCGGAACCTAACATCCGCGTTATACGCGATTTGCCTGTATAAATAAATATACTTTAGTTATATATATATAACTAAGCAGTTACAGCATCAGCCTTGTGACAGTGCATTGTCTTGCTGAGAGACAATGGCCAGTTTTGTAGAAACGTCAAAGTAGGAAGCATTGCATTGTTTTACAATCATTTTATGACATTCTTATATATCTCCTAACAATAATATTTAATTTTCATATATACTATTTAAGCTATCGATTAAATAAACTTAAATTATGGCGAAAGTTTGAATAATACAGATTATCTGCTATTTTCTTAAGCTGAAGTTGACATTCTTAGTCAATTTAATCGGTTATTAACCACGCTACCGGCCAAGACATCTATAGACTTACCGTTTTGCTCACCGTGTGACATTTTACAGGTGGAAAACTCTAAACAGTGAAGAAATAAACAGTTCATATAGACAAAAATTTTCGTCGATTATTCCCTTGCTGGAAACAACCATACATGTAAACAAATATGTGCATAGGTCACTATTGTTCGATACTGATAACAATCGCTGTTGAGTTAGTATTGGTGCTCAGTTTCCGGCATACTCAATGAATTGTTGCAGAATAAATTAAAAATATGATACGGTTTTATTGAAATGGCCATAAACATTATTTGTGTGTAAAATCGAATTTTAATATTTTAAAGCAATGACATTATCAATTAAAATAAATAACGCGGGTAGTTTCCATAGTCACTCTCAATCGTCTTTTGGATCCCATTGTCAATCTTTGTATTATCCACATTCTCAAGTATGCATTTCCCTCCGTTACGTTTGTTTTAATGAAAATATTGCGACAACTGAATTAAATTTAATGTTGCAGAGTTGGCATTTTTATTAAGTATGTACTTATCGAACACAATATCAAATAGGTTATATCGATATCCTTAACACTGTAGGGTCAAATTGAATACACTACTATATTATAAAAATAAAATACCGTACCAACCTGTGTACGGGAAAAAGCGTCCAATTTTCACACTACCTCCACCATAAGTGTACGTTTCACAAGAATTAGAGGAATAATTACCTACTCCTCATACCGACAAATGGTATTGCGCCCCTCCTTTAGGATTCCGGTATGTCTAAAAGTTGGCTCGAATTTCCCCGATTCAAAGTTGGTCAAGACTTATGAATACCTCAGACTTATGAATTTTGTACAACTGCACTATTTCAAGACTAAAACTGGAATTAACTTCATTATATGGTGTCTTCAATTTTACAATTTCATGTTCAGTTTCTTTGCACCTTTCTGCAGTGCTCTTCTCTTTACCAAACTTTCACATAGCCCTTCTCGGCCGAGGATTTTGAAGGGCGGGGGGGTGGGGGGTCGTCGTACTACTATCTTTTTCTAAATGCCTCCATTCTCCCCTTCCTGAATAATCTGAGAAAGTCGGTTAATTTGCTGATTGCTTCTGTTAGCGGGACTACACCCCCCCCTCCTCCCCTTTTCGGATGGCGGATTTTTTTTTTTTTTTTCCCTTCTCTCTAGCAATCATGGAACTTCGTTATTTTCAGGACTGAAGAGTGCTGCTTTCTTTTGTTATAGCATTCCCCCCCCCCCTTGTATGGGTGTGTCTCGCTTGCGTACATACTGTTGCATTTTTTCCATGTCATCGAACATTTCGTACTTCTATGGGCAGGACTGCAACAGTTCACACACTTCGCGCTGTCACAACCGGCGCTAATGTGGTTTGTATAATCGCCCTTCGCATATTGGTAATTCCAAATTGTAACGCAAGATACCTGGATGAGAGATACGATCCTCCGGTTAGTTTAGCATTATACCACCCACAAAAGACTAGGTTACGTTGTTTTCATGTCCATAACAACTGTTACTTCACCCGACTTCCGACTGAGATCTTGGAAATTGTCTGTGGAAAACTATCATATTTGCTAAGAATGATTTTTTAAAATAAATTGATTTGAAATTATTTAAAAAATGAAAGTAAAAACTTACCTTTACGACGTCCACGCCAAGTCTATAAGTAAAATCACGGAAGAGCGTCTTGTGATAAATCTAAAACACCAATAATAATAAAAAAAATACCCTCGGAACCGCCGTTGCCTTTGTGTTATGCTTTTTGTTCCATGGCTAATTTGCATATTTGATGACAGCGCCACCTGTCTACGATAACCAGAGTCAACATCACAGGTACCTAACTCTTATACGTACCCCATCTCCCGTAAGCTTCTTGTGAAAGGAAGTTCTTGACTTTAATCATTTCATCTGTACTAGAGGTTGTTAGCGGGTTTACGGTGCGCTCTCTGAACTTGCAGTGATAGTTAGTATAGTGTCAACTTGAATAGAATGTGGCCAAACAAATCAAAATGTTCATTTGTACTTCAAGGCTGTTTTTATAACTAAGTCATAAACTGTTCGGATAGAGGTCGCTGATTTTAACTAAAACTGAATTTAACTGGAAATGCAATGTCTGCATTAAAATTTAGAGATCAATTTATCTCAGTTTTTGTTGGAATGGATGAACTTACAGCATCAGAGAATATCAGGAGGAATCGGGATTTTCATTATTTGGAAATTTTACCACCAACAGAAACAAATAATCACCCGACAAAGCTATGCTGTGTCTGTACAAGAAACAAACGTAGACGCGAAACACGTTATTATTGTCCTGTTTGAAAGGAAAAATCACCATTGTGCATGGAAAATTGTTTTAAAATGTACCATTCTTAATTTGAATAAATTGTTTTTTCATTTTACTGAGTGCTTTTTTTATTTTATTGATTGGTTTTTATTTTTATTGATTTTACTAGTTTTAAATTGATTTACAAATTACGTGTTATACTACGGATTAACTAGCGCTTGGCATAGGAGGTTGGTAATCGACATACGAGTATCTTCGTAGTTGACTTCTGGGGCACATACATAATATACTATATTTCAGTTGAAATTATTTCCCTTCTACCAAGCCCCCAGACGTGCTCTCCGCTTTATTCAGAATCCAAGGGTCCAAATTAAGGTAATTATACTAAGGGTTAACTCGTGTTTGGCATAGGAGGTCGGTAAATCGACATACGAGTATATTCGTAGTTGGCTTGTGAAGCTCATTTACGAACTACGATTATACTTGTAGTTGGCAGCGAACGTGTTAATTTGCATATCATCCGATTAACTTCTTATTTGCACAGTTTGATAGTTAGCACTGCCATATAGCTACAGAAAAATTAACGTATTGATATAAGCATTTCCCAGTGAATAATAGCCCATGTGTGCTGTACTACAACAAGGTGTGGGAAAATCAAGCCTTTCTTTCAAGAGAAAACAAGGAAAAATGCAATTTTTGCAAAAGTGCACAAAAGCGTTATTTTCGTGTTTTTGACACACAAACGCTATCATTTGAAGTAATTTGAGTGTATTTAAGTAATTTTCGTTATATGTGGCATAATTTAACGCAGCGATTGACTGACATAGTATACGTGAATTATACGGTGTTTCGACATTATGCCGTTAGAGGTCACTGAGATCGAATTAATGTTGAATTTTTTATTTTAACTTCTTATTTGCACAGTTTGATATAGTGCAAAATACATCAAGAATGTCTTGTTTCCTTTTCGATTGTTGATTACAGAAATACTGACATGTCTTTTACATGCTAATACATTATTTATGCAAAATAATTTATGAATTTATAATGATCTGTTTCACTTTTATTATGGAAAAATAATAAATTATTTCATACAATTATCTTCAAAAAGAGGATTTGAATTATTTTAAAAGAAAAGGTGCATTTGTTTCATAATCTTTTTTTTTGGGGGGGGGGGGAGTATAGACCTATTCAATGTGCAGATATTTCAGAGAATTTATTTTATAAATCGTTTGCAAGACAACCGTTACACACGTAAATCACTTGGGGAACACATTCATTTTATTGTAAAATAGTAGCAAAGGTTTAGTTACTTTAGTTATCTAACCTAGAAGAAAATGTTACGTCTGCTGATATTAGAATCTTACGTGAATAATTTTTTCAGACATGATTTCTCTATTCGTTATAATGTAATCAATTTCCAGATTTTTACCTTCCTGCATACACCATGTTATATTCAGTGATTTGTTCTTTGTACTACAAGAAAAAAAAAATCAGATAACAGAAGAAAAATATGTAGTATTTTCTTTTTCATTGGCTGAATTTACAATGTTCTTTCTTTGTGTTTTAAAAAGAAAGTGCAAATTAAATTATTTTTTTCTTACTATTTTTGTCATTAAAACATCTGATATAATTATGAGTGACATTTTACCGTTTTTATTCCACACGAGAAACAGAAATAAGGTAGTAATAATATTGTTGATTCTGCCAAACTTCATTGTAGCAGAAATTTTTATTACAAAACTTTGTAACATATATATATCTCCGAAACAAGAAATTTGGAATCCATATCACATCAATGTTGAGTGTTGGCAGGGTGAAAATGTTCAAGTTATTATTTATATATTATATTTATTGATTTTATTTTATTATTTTTTCATTCTTTTGGTGAAATAGTTTACCGCCTATTACCGAATATCACATAATTTCGTGATTTATAATAATTAAGAAATAATATGTATATTTTCTGATTTATAATAATCACCACATAGTTTCAGTATCGAAAAATTTAAGTTGTGTGGAACAATTACTGGAGAAAAATAACTCATTAAATAAAAACTGTACCTATGTTTCATAATAGTTTTCGCGTGTGTAATAGTGATGCAGCAGGGAGAGGGGAACTATCAAAGGCGAAATAAAGTTCAATTCTATTGTGAAAATATGGAATTTCACATTTGATGCATGCATATTTTGAATGATAAAAATAAGCAAATGTATCGCTTAATTTAAAAAATGGAGTATAATATCTGAATTATGCAGAAAATATATACATATAAATTTAAAAATCATAACTGTTAATTTCATTTTGTAATGACCCATTATACAAGGAAACCAAGAAAGTGAAAGTACAAAGATTACTATATAAAGAATAAAGTTAGTGATGTGATTAAAGAATTTCATGTTATTCTCTATAAAGCAAAGTCGATTAAAGGAAATCTGTAAAGTATTATTCGATTTCGATGATTTTAAACAAAAATAATATAATCTGGAACGTCGGCAGCTGGTTTTCTTTTTTTTTTTTTTTTTTTAATAATATTTCAAATAATTATCGTGAATTAATTTATTCGAGAACAAAGAAAATGTTTTGTCGAGTGAGCGAGTAGAAAAAAAATTTAAGTGAAGAAATTATGCAAGGATCTTTATTTTGTCCAGACATTAAAATTGTATTGTACAATAAAAAGAGAAAACAAAAATATAAATAACTTCGATATTTTTAGTCTATCCAATATAACTAAGATCCAGTTACCCAGCATAGAACAAGGAAATGAGTTTCTTGTTCAAGGCAACTGAGAGGTAGCTATGAACGTGAGATAATCCCATTAACTGTTCTCTTCAGCTTGACGGTTATCACACCTAATGGACATGACGGTCAAATTGCACTTCTTATCCCTGTTCTTTCAACAGGTGGGCTGAATCATATCCAGATTTAGCTAGACGTTCTAGCCATTTGGGAGGTTAACCATCTGTTTCTTAGGTTAACCATCCTACAAAATTTGCGTGTCAGGACAACATTACACAGGAAAAAATTACACGGGATAAAATTGCACTGCAAAAATTACACGAGGACGAAATTACACAGGGAAGAAATTACACATAGATAAAAATACACTAAGAAAAAAATTAAAAGGAAAAATAATTAAAAGGAAAACAATTAAGAAATTAAACAAAAATTACACATAGATAAAAATACACTAAGAAAAAAAATTAAAAGGAAAATATTTACACAAGTAATTTCGAAATTACGAAATTAAGAAATTACACAGGGAAGAAAAAACAAAGAAAAAATTACACATAGATAAAAATACACTAAGAAAAAAATTAAAAGGAAAAAATACACAAGTAAGAAATTACACATAAAATAAAATTTACCAAAAATTGTACAAAATTTATAACCAGCAAGGGGTAAATCACCAGTGCAGATTTGGGCAAGGGGATTAGGGAGGTGGTTGAGTTGGAAACTTAAAATGATGTAGTGATTAGCTATCCTAATTAGTACTTACCTAAGATTTACAAGGAATAATTTCCTAAGGTAAAACCAATCGACAACTGTTAATCACGATGAACTGCTCAAGAATTTCTAAGAATTGTTTGGGTGAAGGTATATAAGTAAATTTTTCTCTTACATTCTTCAGTTCTAGTTTAGTAACTCGTAATACAACTAGTGTATAACGTGCGAGTTAATGAATTTCATGATTAAATTTTTAAAATTAATTTTTAATTTACCAATGGCTGATTTTGAGTACGGCGTTAGTAATGAAGGTGATCATATTATAATTTACAAAGAATTCGAGTTTGTTCGTCACCGTGAAACTGCTATCGGAACTATTCATTGGCGTTGTGCAAAGTTGAGAACTTTACATTGTCGATCGCTGCTCCATACCAGAGACAACAAGATTATCCGTGAGTCTTCAGAACACTGTCATGTTAATAGGACTTTTGAATCTGAAGCTCATCAACTGCAAATCAAATGAAAAGAAAAATGTCGAATCCAGAAGCAACGGCTCGTGCAATTATAGCTAACAGTTTAGTGACTGTATCAGACGGATTAAAAATGTGCCTACCGAAGAAGAGCTCCATGACGAGGCGATTAAATAGATCCAAAGCTAAAACAATCGGAAACGTTCTGTCAAATCCAGATAACAAAAATTTTGAAATACCAGAGAAGTATTCTAAATGGATTATTCATTTCGGAGCAGAAGATCCAGAACGTATAATACCAATTGGTCACATGACTCTTCTATATCAACTTGTAGTCAACGATTTTTGACTAGCAGATGGTACATTTAAAGTGGTTCCAGAAATATATTATCAGTTATACAGTATCCATGTCCAATATGATTCAGGCGTCGCTTTTCCTTGTCTACTGGCTCTTCTGCCAGGGAAAAAAGAAGAAATATACTTGAAGATGCTGAACTTGTTACTGGAGAAAATTCCTCAAGCTCGACCACGAAAAATTTTGACCAATTTTGAAACAGCATCAATGAATGCTTTCCGTACCGTGTTTGAAAACATCGAAATTGGTGGCTGCTTTTTCCACTTATCACAATCTATTATATGCAAAGTAAATGAATGTTAACTAAAATCTCTATACGACTCCAATCAGTCATTTGCAGTACACATTAAAATCACTTGCACGTTTGCTAGAAGAAGTGTTAGAAACATTTTTAGAAGTTGCTGATCTGTTCTCTAATTTAGACGAATATAATGAACAAATCGAGCAAGTTCTCCTTTACTTCGAACGTACATATATTCGAGGTCGGCAGCTCAGGAAAGGCACTTATAGACAACCTCTATTCAATATTTCTACTGGGAACCATAGACACTCTACAGCCAACTGTATAGCTAGAACTACAAATTGCATCGAAGGATGGTACTATCGACTTCCGTCTCTCTTTCAGTGTTCCCATCCAACTGTTTCGAAATTTTTGGATAACATTGTTAATGAATTATCTTTACAACATACGAACTATTTGCAGCATTTAACTGGTCAGCGAAACCCAGGCCGTCGTAGGTACATTTCGTTAAAACGACGCATTTCAAATATTGTAAAAAATTACGACTCTAATAGACGATTGAATTTTTTACGTAGCTTATATGACTTAGTGTTTTTTATTATCATTTTTTAAAATAAAAGTAATTTTTGCAATATTAAGAAAGTTTATGTGTTTAATTTGACAACAAAATACCAATAATATTTTAATCGAATTAAAGTTAACATTAAAGTTAGCTGTGAGCAACAAGCAAATGTTGATATTGCATCTGGATCAAGTGAAATTGATAAGTGTGTGTCGTCTGACATCTCTAAAGAACCAGCTAGGAAGAAGATGAGAAAACTTTCGTAAGTACGATATAAATTACATGAAATGTGGATTTTCATGGACAGGAAATGAAGAGGAACCTATTCCATTATGTGTAATTTGCGGTGAAACTTTAAGAAATGAAAGCATTTTGAATCGAAACATAATGAATGCAAGGACAAACCTGTCAAATTTTTTTAAAATAAACTAAAAAATTTAAAAGAATTTCAAAAAGTGTTGTCGATCGTGTGAGAAGGTGAAAACATGAAGACTTTAGAAGCTTCATATCGTGTGGCGCTATTAATAGAAAAAGTGGTGGAGTGGAACAATTGGTGAAACTTTGGTCAAGCCTGCAGCAAAAATAATAGCGGAAATTATGATCGGAGATAATGCAAAAAGATCTTTTGATCGGATTTGCCTTTCAAATAGTACCGTTCATCGAAGAATCACTGAAATGGCTGAAAATATAAAACAAATATTGTTATCCGATATACGTAAGAATTGTTATTATGCGTTGCATGTAGATGAATCCACCGACATTACAAATTTTGCAAATCTTCTAGTGTTCGTTAGGTACGAAAAAAATCAAACAAGTCATGACGACCTTTTATATTGCCAACCATTGCTAGAACATACAACAGGAGAAGAAATATTCAATAGTATAAATACCTTTATGCATCAAAACAAGCTTGATTGGAAAAGTTGTGTTGGAATAAGCACTGACGGAGCGAAATCCATGGTCGGATCTAAAAAAAGGGCTTGTTTCAAGCTGTTGCACCAAATGCAAAGTCGACACACTGCTGCATACACAGAGAGGCCTTGGCTACGCATATGATGTCTACAGACCTAAGAAAAGTTCTTGATGAAGCCGTAAAAATCATAAATTATATTAAAGGCCATCCTCTAAACGCCAGACTTTTCTCTCAACTTTACAAAGAAATGGGAAGCAACTATACACAACTTCTTTTCCATACCGATGTTCGTTGGCTTTCTCCTGGAAAAGTTCTTACTTGTTTATTTGAACTTCGGAATGAACTACAAGTTTTTCTTGATGAAAAGTTTGAATTGAAAAAGCATTTACATAATTGGAAAAGACTGAGTCAATTAACATACATGGCAGATAAATTTACTGTATTAAATAGTCTTAATTTATCTTTACAAGGCAAGGAAATTTCTATATTTCATGTCCAAGATAAAGTGAACGCCACGTTGACAAAAATGAAGTTATGGCAAAAGCGGGTTGGTAATAGAGAATTTGACGCGTTTCCATCGCTTCATGAATTGCTCGCAAGTTTAAATGAACAAATTGATGATGATGTGAAAATTACTATCATGCAGCATTTAAAAAGCTTACAAATGAATCTAGAAAAGTATTCCCCTGAATTGGACATTAATATTGAGTGGATAAGATACCCTTTCAATAAAAACAAATTTATGCCAAAGGGTTTATCGTTAATAGAAGAAGAACAACTTTTAGAACTAGCTTCTGGTGGTTTCCTAAAATATAAATACAGCGAGAATAAATACGTTATCATCATTCTGACTACAAATACAGAATGAATTTCCTGAATTAACAGATAAAGAAAGCTCTAAGGTTCATTTTTCTATTTCCAAGTTCATATCTGTGCGAAGTTGGATTTTCGGCCCTTGTAGATATTAAGACGAAGAAGAGGAATCGCATTATAGATGTCGAACTGCATCTGAGATTGAAATTAACAACTATAGAGCCAAATTTTGCTGAAATTTTATCTCACCATAAGCAATTTCACTCCTCTCATTGATGATAAATTATTTCAAGTAAGTAAAACTTTATAGTATTTTTATAAAGTTCGTTCTATTAAAAAAAATCATATTTTTTGTTTACATGAACATATAAATTCAAATAAAACAGATATTTAATTATTTAATATTTTAAATTAAATTATTAATTTTAATTAATTTATTCGTTTTAATTAATTAATTTATTTATTTTTAATTCATTTATTTATTTTTAATTCATTTATTTATTTTTTAATTAATTAATTAGGGGGTACTTGGTAATAATGAAAATTTGAGAAGGGGTCCGCAGATATCTGAAGTTTGAGAAACACTGCTATAGAATAACCAGAACAACACATCAGATAATAAGACCACACTCAACAAACTACATAACATATAAGTATAATAATTACAACGGAAAAGCCATGCAATGCGTCTACATACATGGCATGATCAGCAAACTGTCGTTCGATGAGAGAAACCTAGGCACCTACAGAGAGATGAAACTCACTCCATATAGGTATTATAGTGAGACTAAAAATTAGAGGGAAATCACACACACACACACACACACACACACACACACACACACACACACACACACACACACACACACACACACACACACACACACACACACACACACACACACACACACACACACACACACACACACACACACACACACACAATAATAATAATAATAATAATAATAATAATAATAATAATAATAATAATAATAATAAATTACTATTATAGAATGAAATGGAAAGAGCAAATGAATAGATAAAAAACCACGATGAGCCTTGTACTCAAAGAGTACAAGGCTCATCGTGGGAAGGCACATTACTCCACTGCACATCTCACCATTTCCTCTACTTAATTCTTCAATAAAAACAACAACGACGCTACTACCATTGCAAATTGGTGTGTTCTCAAGGCTGTATGCGGGATGAAAACCAGAGTTTCCGAGAGAAAAAACCCTGCTACTATCTCCGTATGAGTTCGGATAAACTCACCTTCAATTGAAAAAATCCATATAAAGATTCCTCTTGTTAAGACGAGAACCGAACATAGTTCTTTTCCAAACGAAGGGCGAGGTTAAACTTGAATTTTAAGGAAAAAGCCCTACTTGCCTATACTAGAGATCGACCAACTTGAGAAATTGGTGAAAAGGGAGTTATAAGCAAGACAAGCTTTGTTGATTGGTCATAGGTGCACATTGTTGGAACAAAAGGAAGGCTACTACTGGATTATTACGATATGATCCATTGGCATCTGCTGCCATCTATAGGGAACTAGAGAATTTAGCTTTATTTAAACATGCGCGGCAAATAACTAGCAGTTTGAATCGAGGGGTTAAAAGAATTAAAATTTTTTTCCCTATGTATAGATTTTTAACTAATAATTGACAATTAAATTTATTTATTATACAGATTTTTATTCTTATAATCCAGATATTTTATCAACCATTAACACACAATACTGACTACAGAAATATCGAGAGTACTAATTCTTTGTGTATGTAATTTCTTCTTATTATTATTATTCCTCCTCCTCCTGCTCATCATCATCATCATCATCATCATTATTATTATTATTATTATTATTATTATTATTGTTATTATTATTATTATTATTATTATTATTGTTCGTGAACTTTGTTCAAAAGCTACAAGAAACAACCTTTCCTCACACAAACGAACATTCTCCACTAGGTCCACGAGAAACCCAGTCGATGTGGTTCAACAAATTAACCCTAACAAAGGACCGGGGATAGACGGAATCAGACCAAAAGACATCAAGAAACACTCAACCAACCTATTTCCAGTTATACAAAAACTGTTAAATAAAATCTTCGAAACGGGACACATACCTGAAACACTGAGGACTGCATTAATCACACCCATACACAAACAGAGAAAAAGAAATATTATAAGTAATTACAGACCCATCGCCATGCTGTCTGTAATCAACCAAATCATGGAGCGCATCGTGCATCAGAAGCTCTCCACATACGTTGAAAAATTTCAAATCATACCCAAAACACAATATGGCTTTCAAAAAAATAAAGGAACAGCAACACTCCTGGAAGATTTCACAGATCTAATAAACGCTGCATTGGATAAAAACAAATTAACATTTGTGGGATTCATTGACCTAACAAAAGCATTTGACACACTAACAGACAAAACCATGTTAACGAAACTAACCCATATCAGAATTGGAGGTCGTCTACTCCAGTGGTTTAAAGCATACACGAAAAACAGAAAGCACACCACACGTATAGGATCAGCATACAGCAAAGAGGTACATGTAACCTGTGGAGTACCGCAAGGAGCTGTCCTATCTCCCATTCTATTTAACATATACACACACGACATAAGCCAACTCCCCCTAAAAAGTAAAATCTTCCAGAACACAGGCGACACGGCCATAGTATCCATTCACAACAATGCAAATATCGCTTACACAAATATGCAACACGACATCAATCAAATCACTAACTGGTTAACCGAAAACGGCATGTATATAAACCCTGGAAAAATAAAGCTAATGGTATTCAAAACCCCCCAAACCCTGCCCATAGAAACTAAATATCTCACTATCAAACATTCATCCTCCTATACACAAAGTGCAGAACCTAAAATCACAACCGTCACACTGGTGAAAACAACACACTATTTCGGACTTCACTTCGATGCTGATCAAGGTTGGAATAGCCATACAAACTACCTACATACCAAGCTTAGGATAATAGCAAGCAAACTATACAGATTAAAAGACATTGCCCCAACCCACATAAAAATATTAATCTATAAAGCATTATGTGAAAACATTTTAAGATATGCAATCACATCATACGCATTCTGCGCAGACTACAGACTTAACAGGCTACAATGGTTGCAAGATAAAATGGTAAAACTGGTATTCTGCGAACAATCCACTCTTATGCAGGAAGCATGGAAAAAACACAAAATATTTAAGGTGAAACACTTATGCCACTACACAGTCATGTTAAAACATTACTACAGCCCCACATATAGAGTAACCAGAACAACATATCAAATAACAAGACCACAGTCAACAAACTACATAACATATAAGTACAACAATCACTACGGCAAAGCCACCCGAATCTTCTACGTACCTGACATGATAAACAAACTGCCGACAACAGAAACCTAGGAACATACAGAGAGCTGAAACAGGCGCTATATAAATATTATAGCGAGAATGAAAATTAGTGCAATTCCTGTTTCTCTCTCTCCTTCCCCCCCCCCCACACACACCTATGACAAACCCCCCTCTCAAAAACCATCACTACAAGAACACAAAAGAAATAAACACACCATGTCTAAATCCAACCCTATTTGCACAAAAATACCAACAAACAGTAAAATCAACACCTGGCTTGTGACCAGTATAGGAATATAACCATGAAACCACCGCCCTCTATTATCTTCCTCAGATAAGTTCTGCTAAGCTTCGAGGAAGAAAATTATTAACTTGCAAGTATCTGTTATTCACAATTGTAATGTGTTAAATATAATATGTATATAATTATTACAGCATCTATGTATGCAATATATCTAAGACATAAAAAAAATAATAAATAAAATAAATAAATAAATTATTATTATTGTTGTTGTTGTAATTATGTATATTCTATATTCAAAAATTCTGTATAATCTCTATTGTAAATATTAGAAGAACATGTGTTGTAAATACATAATATAGAGGAAAAACGGTACTTTTAAAAAATTGTAATTGAAATCCAATGTAGAAAATGTAGCACTTTGTGGTGAATTCTGTATAATTATAAGTTGCAATGTCACTCAAGATGTTTATTGTATGTGTAAATATTTTAGCAGATCAATAAAAATATTATCATATTAAAAATAAAAAATAAAATAAAAATTATTATTATTATTATTATTATTATTATTAATTACATAATTACAAGTAAATACACTCAAGTGTCAAATGAAACACATGCTACAAAAAGAAAGAAAAAAAGAACAAATTGAGGGAATAACGAAAGAAAATACAGAAGATTAAAGCAAAATAATGCAACTGATCGGCACCAAAATTGGAATTTAAATCGCAAACACAGATATCACCAATATCAACCGAGGCCCACAAAAAAATAGAGAGACCGCCAACAATCATTGCTCGTTTTACCAACAGAAATCTGAGAGACTCCATTCTTACAACAAGCAAGAAAACAAGGCCGACAACAACAATCCTAGCTAATAAGAAACTCCCAACACCAATCTATATAACGGAACACTGGACTCCATACTTCAAAAATCTTCTATACCAAGCAAGGAAGACAAAAACAGAGAAAAACTAGAAGTTCCTGTGGACAAAGAATTCCCAGATATTTTTGAGAAAGAATGAAAACACTCAAGTATGCATAATTACAAGTGAATCCAACTTACACAGCCTACCAATATAAAACACTAACTTTTCACATCCTAAAGAATAAGATTAGAACTCATTTAAAAACTATATAATGGAGATCTCAAACATACCCAGTCAGACAACATAAACTTCAAGGTCTTTGACTCTTTGAAGAAATGGTCAGACAACATTTCCAACAACACCAACTTCACTATCATACACACAAACATAACAAGTATAAAAAAACACTGGCTTACATTGATAAACATAGATGCGCTAATACTGACCGAAGTTGCAATAAACGACACAGAAATTTACGCATACAACATAAATAATTATCAAACCTACAACTTATGCAGACCAAACAAAAGAGGAGGTGGCATTTATCAAAGAAAAATACAATGTGACAGAAAAACAAACTCACTTCGAACATGCGGAAACACTAATTTTTGAACTCACAAATAGCCACAATAGTATCAAATACACAATAAACACAATATACAGACCCCCAGATAATAATCCACTCAGTTTTCTTCACGAGATAGAAACATGGCTAAGCGACATCGAACCCCGTACAACACACAAGCTCATCATAATAGGAGACATTAACATAAATACGCTTGACCACGCTTCTTCAACCACTAACACATATCTTGATATACTAAGTCAGTACAACATAAACCCTATCATTAACTCCCCAACAAGAGAAGAAATACTCAATAACTCACTAACACAATCATGCATTGATCATGTCAACATACGGGCTCTCATCCATACATATGCATCATCAGTAATTAACGTAAAACTTGCCGATCACTACTTTGTCTCAACTTCGTTCTATTACGTTTTCTACCCCTCCTCCCACCACCACCACAAAAGTCGACAAAACTCGATCATACTAAAGAGCATTGTCGATAACCAAGTAAAAAATACAGACTGGAATTTCCTACTTAAAGTAAACGATCCTGTAATATTATACCAGAATTTTCAACTAAAGTTCACAGAAATATACAAAAAAGCAACAAAACCTACACCAACGAGGCGACAAACAGACAGCAATCCATGGATAAATGACGACATACTAAATACTATTACTGGAAAAGAAAATCTATGGAAAAAACTTAGAAAGTCACCAAGTAACTCACATTTACAAACCCTATACAAAAACACAAGAAATAAACTAACAACAAAAATTAGTAGGGCAAAAAGACGCTACTACTTCCAAAAATTCATGGAATATAACGACAACATTAAGCAGACATGGGCTACACTCAACGAACTAGTAACTCGAAAAAAGAAAACTTCAGCACAAGATTTTATTGCAAAAAGCTTCGGTCAGGACACAAACCAAGAGGAACTAGCAGACTCATTCAACCATGCTTTCACAAACAACATCACACAACTAAAAAATGACAAACTACCAACGATCAACAAAAAACTACCAACACAAAGTCAACAACAAACGATGTATTTTCCACCCATAACAAAACAAGAACTGAAAGAAGCAATCCTACAACTAAAACCAAAGACCACTCCAGGAATAGACAACATAAGACTCACAGACCTTATAACACACATTGAACAAATAAATCCAACACTTTTGAAACTGGTGAACACAATATTCGACACAGGCATTATTCCACAACAACTAAAAACTGCAGTAATTACGCCAATATACAAACACGGCAAAAGAAACGATACTCAGAACTACAGACCAATAGCTACACTACCAGTCATCTCAAAAATTCTAGAAAAAGTAACACACACCAGACTACAGAACTATTTACAGACGTACAACATCATCTCACAGATGATGTTGTACTTCTGTAAATAGGAGACTATTTACAGAAGTACAACAAGGAGACTTTCAGAAAACAAAAAGCACCATTACTTTATTAGAAGACATCGCCGACACAATAAACAAAGCTCTCGACAAAAACAAGTACGGCGTCCTTATACTGCTGGACCTAACCAAAGCATTTGATACTCTTGGACATGACATACTACTCACCAAACTATACTCAATAGGTATAAGAGGAACACTGCATATATGGTTCAAGAACTACCTCTCAAACAGAACACAAGTAACAAAAATAGGTACAGGTCACAGTCGAGTATATAAGTAAAACACTGTGTACCTCAAGGTGCCATATTATCACCCACTCTATTCAACATATACATTAATGATGTTCATAACATATCCATAAGAAGTCAAATATTTCAATACGCAGATGACACTGCACTACTAGCAATCCACACAGACATTAACACAGCTCTCTTCAAAGCACAACAAGACCTAAATGAAATCACAACATACTTTCACCAAAACGCAATTCTAATCAACAGCACCAAAACACAGATGTTGATAAAACACAACCCAAGAATCATACGCCCTGCATCACTATCGATACATTGTCACACATACTGCTGCATTAACAACAAAAATACCTGCCAATGTTCCGAAATCAAACCTGTAACACACGCAAAATACCTCGGTCTCTATGTAGATTCCCACCTTAAATAGGCAAAACATATAGAATATCTACACACCAAACTCCGGATCATCGCAGCAAAACTCTTCCAAGTTAAAGACATTATTCCATCCAACATAAAAAAAGAAAAGAAAACTCCTATATCACGGTATCTGTGAATCCCTACTCAGATGCGGATAACAGTCTATGCAAATACATCAAACAGCCACCTAACAAAATTAGAAACATTACACAGCAAAATCGTGTCAACAGTGATCTGGACACCTTACACGCAACAACCGATATCCGACAAGCACATGGCGATACACAGAATTCTGAGCATTAAAAACCTGGAACACTACATGACATTAACAAGGAATTACTTCAACATCACCTACCGAAACAACAGAGACACATATCGTATAACACGACCTACAACAACTCTGTACATCCCCACACCCTTCAACAACTCATACGGTTCTTTTGTGAGATCACATCAGATACGCACGCAACTCAACAACCTACCAAGAAAGTTAAAACACCTAGATAATTACAGAACATTTAAAAACGAACTCTGGAAAATATACCAACAAAGTTAAGAAACCATTAACACTAATATACACATCACAAATCACTAGCACCCAATGCTTACATCCCATACATAAACAGTAGCAACAACACAAATAGTGAAGGCTGAATCTCACTCTCTTCATAAAAGCTAAACCAAGCTTCGAAGTAGGTGGGATTAACTTGCCTCACTCTTCTACAAGTAATCCTTATAAACAAATGCAGAAATTTGTATAATTTGTATAATCACTCTTTTTCAAACTTTAAAAAAAATAAAAATAAAAAATTGTACAAAAAAATTCTGTTTAATCTTCATTGTTAATATTAGAAGAACATGTGTTGTAAATACATAATATAAAGGCAAAAAAGTATTATTAAAAATTTTAATTGAAATCCAATGTAGGAATTGCAGCACTTACTGCTGAATTATGTAAAATTATAAGGTTGTGACACAAGATGTTTATTGTATGTATAAATATTTTAGCAATAAAAAAATATATATATATTATCAGAATACAAAAAACGGAAAAATTTGTATGAAATTCACTGTAAAAAATATATATGTAATATGTAAATATGTAAATGTTCTGTAAGATGATAAATAAATTATTATTATTATTATTATTATTATTATTATTATTATTATTATTATTATTATACGATTGCATCAACATAAGAGTGTCTACCAACTCATAATCAGTAACAGTGGCAGTCGGTGAAAATGTTAAGTGGGGGTGCTGCATATACAAAAAAATAATAATAAATAAATAAAAATAAATAAATAAATAAAAAATAAAAACTTTTTTTCCTAATCAGTAACGAATTTATTGATAAATAAATTTACATATTAAAATTTCTTTATTAAAAATATTTCATCCTCACCACGAACAAACACCAATAATAAGAGTTTCCTAACAATGACAAGCGCAAACGAATATTGGCATTAGATCGCAGTGGATTTGTTTCGTGTAACGATAATTGAAAAAATATTATTCTTTTCATATTTTCAACAATGACACACGTAATAATTCAGCCTTGTATCTATAATAAATAAAGAATTATATGTTATTTTAACAAAATAAAATAAGGTTTACAAAAAAATAGTTCACCACGCACACACACCAATAATAAACGTTTCATATCTCACAGAAATAAGGCGCGTAAGCATACTAAAGATATACTGCCGTTTGAGCAGTGTGGGAATGACGTAACGTGCAATGACAAGCGCAAACGAATATCGGCGTTAGATCGCACTGTATTTCTTTCGTAATCTAAAGGGTTAATCGAACAATTCCAATTATTAACTACTCAATCAATGTCGAAACTTAAGCTGTAACCTTTCACATGTTGTATGGCATTTATATAATGTTGTAAGCATTGTTATTATTTATAAACAAAAACAAAATTTAATTTTTTCATTTTTTTCCTTGGGGATGCTGCAGTGTTTCAGTGCTTATGCACGGGCCGCCACTGATCAGTAATGACAACCAAAATCGCTGATTTTTACGAAGAGTACAAGGACCCATCGTGAGAAGGCACATTACTCCACTGCACATCTCACTATTTTCTCTACTTAATTCTTCAATAAAAACAACAACGAAGCTACTACCATTGCAAATTGCGTGTGTTCTCAAGGCTGAGTTGTCTGTATGCGGAATGAAAATTTGTGGGATGGAATTTGCCCTTCCCACAAAAACAAATACCAATTGTTCAGAAACGCAAGTAAGTGAACTCTACAAAGCAAACCAGACTGGACTATCATAGTAAAAGACACAGACTGGTAGAGGCTAATTGATTTGGATGATGCAATTAACTTTGTAAACAAACTGTATCTTCTGTTTTATACAGATATACAAAAGAAAAATTTTAAAAAAAAAAAAAAGAAAGAAAGAAAATCCCTGGATAACTGTATACCAAAAAGAGCATCATCCTGAGGAAGAGTCTTTACAGGATATTAAAAAAATCAGCTAAGTATAAACGTTATATAAACATACGAGAAACCTGTTAACATCAAAAATACTGCCACGCAAAGAAATTATCACTTCCAGAAATTTTCTGCGGCCATTCTCAAAATAAACAAACTCAACGAATTGCTTAACAGAAAATGCTAAAGATCCCTTCAAGGCTTCATTGCCAATCGTTTCGTCCAAGATTATGGACGAATTCCTCCATATTCTCCCACATACTCCAGAATTCTTAGTAAAATTCTTTAATCATAACTTTGTAAACTACATTACATTACTCAACAGAGACATCCCTCTAATCATGAGATACAAAACCAATCCACCCACAGTCAGCAGCAATTATATTCTTTTCACACGTCTTCAAACTCGAACTGAAAGGTACTCTCTTGCAGCTAAACCGTAAAACTAGTCCACAGACGGACATCGGGCTAAGACGTCTTATAGCACATTTTGACCAACTACATGCAGAACGTTTGAAACTGATCAATGCAATTTTCGATAGGGATATTATCATCAACAAACTAAAAACTGCAGTTATCGTCCTCACTACAAATAGGGAGGGAAAAAGAAAGACATATAAAACTACAGACACATCACTACTTTATTTATCATTTCGAAAGCTAGAGGAAGAATAATATGCACCGGATTACAAAATAACAATAATACAATATAATCTCTCCAAAACAATTCGGATTAAAAAAAAAAAAGCACCATCACGTTATTAGGAGACATTACGGACACCATATTACAAAACTCTTGATTAAAAAAAAATACTCTCGACGATTAAATATTACTGGAAAAATATTCATTTCATTGAAATTCACGAAAACTTACACTCCTGGTTCAGGAATTACGAGTCAAACAGAACTGCCAGGTATCAAACGCAGGAATACCTGTTTTTGCTACCTGGTAATTCCTTGACTAGGATTGTAGCTTTTCGTGAATTCCTAATGAAATGAAATTTTTTTCGGTATTTTTTTTTCTCAGTAGTATTCGTAGTCGAGAGTATGGAATGATTTTTGAGATCTAACAGTATAAGCATGACGATTTTTTTATCGAGAGCATTGTATATGGCAGTGATGGCGAACCTTTTTACCAAGGTGTGTCAAACTTTTTTTCCTTTTTTTTTTAAATATTGACGTTGTTGATGTGCCACTTGCATACATGCATCATAAATTTAACTACATCATCATAGATGGTGACTTATACATATCATATTAGGCTATTTATTTAATAGCACATTGATACAAAATCTATGAATTCATATTATACAATTAATTTAATAAAGTGAAATTACAAACTTACATTACATTTAATGACTTTTCTGTTGCTGAGTGCTGGAAGAACGTTCTTTCAATGAACAAACCTACCTTCGCCTTAACCGAGAGCGATCTTACACGATTTATCGCAGTTTTTTCATCAGAATACCAATATTTTTCAACATCCAAAGTGTGTCACCTGAAGCCCTCAAGTGTGTCAATGCTGACACGCGTGTCATATGTTCGCCATCACTGGTATATGGTGTCCGTAAAGTCTTCTAATAAAGTAATGGTGCTTTTTTGTTATTATTATTATTATTATTATTTGTATTGCTTTGGAGAGATTATATTGTATTACTGCAAGATAATTTAGGGTTAAGCTGCGCGAGACCATCATTCCGTTCAGTTTGTTTGAAATGGTTCATTTCAGGCTGCATGGTGTGAATTAGAAGCGAATATAACAAAATATATTGTTGGTTGGTGCTATAAACCTGAGGATCCACAAGATGTGGATGACATGCATCGGCATATTAGCACAAATGATTACAGGCTAAACATATATCATGGGAGCTTCATCTTTGGAGATATAGATTGGAAGGAGGAAAGGGAACATCACAAAACGGAAATGGAATTTATACTGTTACTAAGGGATAATTAGCTAAAATAGCACGTGATCGAGTGGACAAGTCGTTTGAGAGTGTTCGTTCTGGTAATATTTGTATCCGAGAGTATGGAATGATTTTTGGGATCTAAACAGTAAAAGTATGGCGATTATTTTATCGGAAAAAGATAAAAGGTCTATATACAACTATAGCAACTCTACCTCCTTTCGAAGAAAGTGATTATGCAGTCTTGTGCTGGGAGGTTGTTCAACATGTCGAATTTTCACTTAAGAAAGGGTTTATGCCGAACTACAAAGCTGACAATTAAGAACAGCATCTTTACATAAGAAGCTACACAGAATGAATATCATTAATGTCATTGGAAGCAGTCAGAGATTGTTTGAGCGAGGCATTATCAGAGTGCATACCCAGGGTCAGGAGGATAAACAGACCAATATACATCAGTAGTTGCAAAAAGGAAAGCACTGAATCATTGCATAAAGAATATAAACAAAACGGTGATGCATTATCATGAGCAATATAAAGCACAAGCAAGAAGGATATGGTAAAGAAAGGCTAAATCATATTTGAAGAGGAAATTAGCCAAATCCAAAATAAATAAAAAAAAAAAACCTTTTCGAATAAAATAAGTCATTCATCCAGATGACCATTTTGTACTTATTGACATTTGCTGTTATTATTGATGTTCAAAATTTTTGCTTTAATTGCATTAGTTTGTAATGCCCGTTTTTAAACTGCTAGAATAAATCCTTCTGTTTCTTTTTAATATATCCGTACTGTGGCCATTGCCAATTTTCACGTCCAATTTTTCCTCAGTATCTCTGAGGAATTAGCCATGCATAGGTTTATTTTACCAGCGTACATATCGTTTATTTTGTTGTTCCTTTTTGTAACCGGATTTGTTTCCTGTTGCTTTCAGAAGGCCCTCTTGTGTAATTGCTTGAAGCATTTGCTCAACTATTATCGAAGTAACTATTTAAACTAATTTCCACATTCTGTCTCACTTGCAGCATACCCCGTCCACTTATTCTGCTTAGTTAGGTACAAACCGGTCAAAATCACTTCGTGGATGGCATGATGCACAGTCATTAATTTTCTAGTTTTGCGGTCCAACTTGTCCAGGTCTTCTTTTGTCTAATCTTGCGAGCTGCATGAGGCTCCCGAGACAATATTGGTTTTCATTGCTATTTTTCCTAAACTTTTTATTAATACTTTATAGTAGTATAGTATGTACCAATATTAGAATAATTTATTTAGTAAATTCTTTAAAGATAAGGAAAAAAACAGATATTTTGAAACTTTAATTTTTTAGCTTTTGAATGGTACCGGTCAAAAGGGTTGTTAACATGAATTTTATTATCGCATTTGGTTGGTAAAAAGTGTTTCGACATTTTGTGTCGCTCCCGCCAAAATTAGTTCCAAAAGTGACTACTATAATCGCTGCATTAACCACCGCCTCCGTTGCCTGGACTCTGCGCCATCACTCTTAATGCAGTACACACAAGTCACGCGCTTGTGGTTGTAGCGGAACATAACTAGTGCAGTCCAGTGTAGATAAGTACTTTTCTGATTAATAAATACTTAAAACTCATTTTAGTGAAAGTTATAAAACCCTTGTTTAAAATGACTGAGTAACAGAAGTCTATACAACGGAAATACAAGAAAAGCGTCTTTAACCAACAATGAGAGGACGATTTTGCCTTTCACTGTTAAGGGTGAAAAGGCTCTGTGTCTTATCTGTTATACAACATCAGACACTTTAAAGCCAGTAATTTAAAGCGATACCATGAATGTAATCATAAAAACTTTGCATCTGAATTTCCCCCTGAAACAGTACCGAGAAAAAAACAAGATAAAACATTTGAAATATAATTTAGTCATTCAACAAAATATAATAGATTTGAGAAAGTAAAAAAGTTAAAGCCATGTTTTGAATTTCTTGTGAATCCTTTTGTGATTGATGTCATCAACGATGAATGTCCTGTTGTTGGACCTTTTACCGCGGATGTTGCTACAATAGAGACAGAGCTTATTGAGCTGCAGGAAGATGTCGGTTTGAAGCTAGTACATAAAAGCTCATCTGTAACTGACTTTTGGAAACAAATCCAAGAAGCAAAGTATCACAATCTTCAGAAAACTGGCTTCCGAATACTCTCTGTTTTTGATACAACTTACTACTGTGAATCTCTCTTCTCTGTAATTAAATTTGTGAAGTTAAAATATCATGCTATCCTCACTAATAGCACCTCACCGAGCTTCTTAGAACAGCTTTGACATCCTACCAACCATATTTTAAACTATTAACTGCACAAATGGAGACTTAATCAAAGCCTTGATGATACAGAACAATTCAGATTCCACCCAAAAATCTAAGAATAGCCTCTCAGGTAGCGACGTAAAATATGGAACTGTTCCAAGTAATTCTGTTTTTTGTAGGGCATATGGGGTCACTTCTTTGATGTCTAATTAATGTAAAGAGTTGGATAGCTTCTTTGAAATTGCACCAAGTGCATCGATAACTTATGGGATGACTCTGGTGTGTTTAAGCAACATCCGGCCAACCTCGATTGCCAGATCTCGATATTTAGTAATATTTTCCAGTTCTTTGTTGTTAATGTTGCTATCACTTGCTACTGCAATATCAATAATACAAACCTGTTTGTATTATCAATAATATAAACCTGTATATTCTATAATTGTGATGTGAAGTCTGTTATGTTCCAAATGCCGTTCAGTTTGTATTCTAAAGTTCCAGAGAATTTTTGCTGTTTCGTTTTATGCTGCTACCAGTTATCAGAAGTAGGAAAGTCATATTTTTTGCATACATGCCGATTAATTATTTTGGCCACTTGATCATGGCGGTATTTATAGCCAGTTTTAGCTATCTTGCTGCAGATACTGATTAGATGTTCTACAGTCTCATCTTTCTGATCGCATAATCTGCATTTGATGTTCAAAATTTTTGCTTCAATTGCATTAGTTTGTAATGCCTGTTCTTGAGCTGCTAAAATAAATCTTTCTGTTACATTTTTAATATATCCATATTGTAGCCATCTCTACATCTTGTTCACGTTAATTTTGTCCTCAGTATCTCGAAGAAATTGGCCATCCAAGGGTTTATTTTTCCAGAGCACATGTTGGTTATTTTGCTGTTCCTTTTTGTATTCGAATTTGTTTCCTGTTGCTTTTAGAAGCCCCTCTTGTGTAAATGCTTGTTTAATTATTATTATCATTATTATTATTATTATTATTATTATTATTATTATTATTATTATTATTAATTATAAAAAAAAAAAAAAAATCAGCTAACGCCTTTTTTATTCCCGTATATACGGGAGTAGGCGAGGCCATTTAGCCCTATCTAACTTTTGGAGACTGAGTGAGCAGTTCAATCTCCACTGGTACCCAATCAGAGACAGATGGCCCAAGGCTATCACTAATTAAGCGGTACGCAGTGAAGAGAGACGGCTCAAATGTGCCGCCATCTCGTGGTCTCTAACCCTAACACAATATATTTAATGACTGAAATAATGTGGGTTCTACGGTCGATTTTCTTGAGTTTACAGGACGAAAAACCCGAGTTTCCGGGAGGAAAAACCTGCTTGCCCGTGCCAGAGATCGACTAACTCGGGAACCGGTCGAAAAAAGGCTTAGAAAAATTTCCTCTAGTCGTCGACTAGACTCGAAACCAAGACTTCCTTCGTGCGGCCTAGCGCGATGGTGTGCAAACGCCACATCCACTGAGCTACACAGGCTATAAATTATAAATTATTAATTAATAATTAATTAAATATTTTTTATTAAATAAATAATTTATTATTTAATAATAAATAATAAAATTAATAATAAAATAATAAATTAATTATTTATTAAATATTAAATTATTAAATAAATAATTAATAATTATTATTATTATTATTATAGACAGAGAGGGCGCTGTGTAGGCATACGAACTGTTGCATGGTCGTATCGCTCGTCCCGTTTTTACAGTTTTAATGTGGTTCTAACTCCTGTTTTTAATTTAAAAGTGTCATAAAGAAACTACTTGTCACGCTGAAAACAGTGACATATAATTCATCGAAATCGGCCAAGTGGAATTTAAAATCTGAGTGTGCTAAAAAAATTGAAGCGTACACCGCGGTTGCTAACGAGTACAGAACAAAGGACATCGCCATCTTTGCAGCTGTCCAGAGGAAGAAAGAAGAGTCATGAAGTGCAACAAGTGTCAGAAGGAATTGCCGTCCAACGGATGTTACATAACCTGCAGGAAATGCCATAGGAATCTTCACTTTACATGTTCCGGACTTTCTGAAACAACCTGCCAACGCAAATCCAATGCCAAACGAGAAGAATGGAAGTGCCTAAACTGTAGAGAGAACAAAGAAACGCCACCACCTACGACGCAACTGATTACGCCGGAGGCAGAATCGGAAGATGAACTGAACAGACAACAAAACACCGGTGAGTCTTATAATTTCAGTTCCGTTAATTTATTACTAGAAAAAGGTTTAGAAAATATAAAAGCCAGCTTGGTAGATCTTGTCCAAGAACTATTTGATAAACAGAATAAAGAAATAACAAAAAAAAAAATTAGCGAATATGAAGAGTTTGTTAAATTTAATAATTCAAAAGTCGAAGAAGTCTTACAAACGGTAAAAGACATTAAAACCAGCATTAACGCATTAACTGAGAGGCAGCACAAATTGATAAAAGACGCATCGGAACTCCGTCAAGAATTTAATTCCCTGAAACAACAATACGAAGTTTTAAACCAACAACAACATAAAGAAGACCTTGTCATAAACGGTCTTCCAGAAACCGAATCCACAGAAAATCTCAGAGACGTAGTTCTAAAGTTAGGCCATGCAATTGACATCCCCTTACAGTATAATGATATTCAGACCATAAATCGGTTTCCCAGGAAGAACAGAAAAGAAGGTTCGCCACGACCAGCACCAGTCATAGTTCGTCTGACAAGCAAGGCTACAAGAGACAATCTCATAAAAGCCAGCAGACTGAAAAAACCAGTAGTCAAGGATTTAAATGCATCGCAAGACAATACGCCAATCTTTCTATCTGAGTATTTAACACCTTTCAATCAGAATCTTTTGTACCAAGCAAGAAAGGAAAAAACAGAAAAAAAGTATCAATTTTTATGGATCAAAGACGGCAAAATATTCTTGAGAAAGTCACAGACTTCAAAGTCTATACAAATAAAAAGCTCGGAAGATATAGACAGGTTGCCAGAGTGAAACAAAAGACTCTAACTTAGTTCAATAAGAAGATCTCAACACAACAAAAATGAATGTGAACCATCAGATAGATGTAATTACACCAGAATACATCAGTAATTGTACTTTCAAATCTCTTGATGCATGGAAACAAAACACAGTACAAGCGAGAGGTCTCACAATCTTGCATATTAACATCAGAAGCATCCGAAAACATTGGTTATTATTACATGCTTATCTGAGGAATTACACCGATATTATTGATATATAGATTCTTACAGAAGTATCCATAACAAATGACGAAGCGACTGCTTTCCAAATTCCAGGCTTCCAACAACATAGATCATGCCGCCAAACAAGAAGAGGGGGTGGAATACTAATATTAATGAAACAAAAACTAATAGCAAAAGAAATGGCCTATCAGTTTGAGCATGCTGAAACCCTCTGCCTCGAAATCATTAATACCACGAATACACAGCATCCCATAATACTAAATGCTATTTACAGGCCACCAAACCTAAACATGATAAAATTTTTACACGAACTCAATTGCTGGCTTTCAAGCCAAGAAATATGCTCAACCGAACACCTAATGATAATTGGCGACATAAACATAAATATTGCAAATGAAAACCAGAACAACACTGTACAGTACCTAGACACATTATCCATGTACAATCTAATACCTACAATAACATCATGTACTAGAGAAGAAATATTCGGAAATATTATCACTGCCTCCTGTCTAGACCATATAAACGTCCGAGCATCACCAAATAGTTACACTGCATCTGTCATAAAGTGCAAAGTAGCAGACCATTACTTCACCGCTCTAAACCTGCACACCAAGACAATACCCATGCAATGTAACACAGAAGAAAAACGACAGAAAACAATAATAGACGAAGAAATAGTCAACCACCAAATAAGAAAAACACACTGGGAACATCTGGCATCAGATTCCGCAGATATCTTATACAACAACATTAAACTCACACTGGAGGAAATATATGAGAAAGCTACAAAGAAAGTCCGAATTCGATCAAAAACAGCACAAAATCCTTGGATAACACAAAACTTAATCCTAGAAATACACAGAAAGGACGCTTTATGGAAAGAATTAAAGCGATATCCAAATAACACAACTTTAAAAACTGAATATAAAATAACAAGGAATCGCCTTATAACACAAATCAGAAATGCAAAAAGAAGCTACTACAGAGACAAACTAACCTCCGCACAAAACAACATGAAACAAACCTGGCATCTGATTAATGAGATGCTAGATTCTGTTCCCAACACCACTGCCTCCGAAACCATAAAACACAGCTTCATGAAAGACGCAAAACCTATCCAACAACTAGCAAATGACTTTAACCAATACTTTGCAGACTCCATCCAAGAACTTCACAGAAATATTTCCCCAATCACAAAACGAGACCCTCCACTTGGACCGCGATCAAAACAGACATTATGGTTCCCAACCATAAAAGAAGCAGAACTTCTCTCAGCAATACATCAAATCAAACGAAACAAAGGCCCAGGAATAGATGGTATCAGACCTAAAGTTATAAAGCAACATGCAACTAGTTTAAGTCCTATCCTACTAAAACTAATAAATAAAATATTTAAAACAGGACAGATACCAAGTATGCCAAAGACCGCCATAATTACACCCATATACAAACAAGGAAAAAGAAATTTAATCAGCAATTACAGACCCATAGCAACATTACCAAATTATCATTATGGAGCGGATCATACTGAAGAAACTCAGCATACACTGAGATCTTTAATATTATCCCCAAAACACAATATGGTTTTCAGAAAAATAAGGGAAAAACATCTCTCTTGGAAGACTTTACATACGTTATTAATACCGCCTTAGACAAAAACAAAATAGCCATGGTAGTCTTTATAGATCTAACCAAAGCATTCGATACACTTACGCATCAAACCTTGTTAGAAACGCTGAGGCATGTTGGAATAGACGGGCCTCTTCACAGGTGGTTTACAAACTACCTCCAAAATAGAAAGCATATCACACGTATCGGATCAAACCGAAGCAGAGAGCTACCAGTAACCTGTGGAGTACCACAGGGAGCTGTACTCTCCCCAACTCTATTCAACATTTACACGCACGATATTAATCAGTTACCACTCAAAGGTAAGATATTCCAGTACGCAGACGATACAGCAATAATATCCATCCATAATAACGCAAGCATAGCCCAAGCAAATATGCAACATGATATAAATCTGATCATAGACTGGTACACGAAAAACTCCATACACCAAAACGCAGAAAAGACAAAATTAATGATATTCAGAAATCCACTGACTCGACCAGTTGATAACAAATATATAACCATCCAACATCCACTTTCCAACACAAAAAACACACAGAACAGCAAAACCACTACAATCACACAGGTTGAAACAATACGATACCTTGGAATTTACCTTGATGCAGATATGAACTGGAATAGCCATATAAAACATCTACACAACAAACTCCGAACAATAAGTGGCAAACTCTACAGATTAAAAGATGACATAGTTCCCATACGCCTAAAAACACTAATATACAAAGCACTATGCCAAAATATACTAAGATACGCTATAACAACGTATGCTTTCTGTGCACCATACAAATTAAATAGATTAATGTCGCTACAGTACAAAATGACAAAACTGATCTTTTGGGAACAAAGAGAAAATCACGATCTTATAAACATTGCAATGGCAGAACACAAAATACTGACAGCAAAACATTTATGTCACTATGCAGCCTTGCTAAAACATTATTTCGATGCCAACTACAGGACAGTTAGAAATACATACTGTATAACAAGACCTCAGACTACTAATTATATCACATATAAATACAATAATCACTACGGAAAGGCCACGCGAAACTTCTACATCCCAGACATGATAAACAAATTACCTTTTGAATACAGAAACCTTACAAACTACAATAGCCTGAAAAGAGCTCTAAGGCCATACTACGAACAAGAAACACACACCCAAAATACCATACAGACTTAATGAAACACAATATATTCGCTCAGGCTTCCAGTTCAGCGACGCATCAGTACATTCCAATTTATTGTGCGGCGGGGGGGGGGGGGTGCGCGCTAGCGTGTGTGTGTGTGTGCGTGCGTGTGAGTGTGCGCGCGCAAATTTCTCAATCATAGATTCCGTAGCATCCTAACAGCAAAAAAAAAAAAAAAACAATACATAATAACCAACTGGTGTCATCCTCAGATAAGCTTACATTTAAGCTTCGAGGATGAAAAGAAAAAAAAATTAGTTCTCATCCAAGATGTATCATATGTAACGAAATGCATGTAATGTACGTATCGCAAGAAAACCAATGTATGTATTATATGTAAACCAATGTATGTAATGTAAATATCACATGTAAACAAATGTAAAGTAATGTATCATATGTAAACAAATGAATGTAATGTATATAATAATTGTAACAAATGTATGTAATGTATATAATAACTGTAACAAATGTATGCAATGTAAAAAAAAATTATCTTAAAATTATCATGAGTTTACACCGTATATTTGTGAAAATAAGGACACATAATATTCAGATTGTATATGTGTAAATACTGTTGTATAATCACACCTTTTCAAACTTGAAAAAAAAAATAGTAAACCACAACATGTAATATTATACAACTTATGTAACGCTGAACAATATAATTGTAAATTATTATTATGATAGTTATATAAAAAAAAAAACTGTTATCATCATTACTATTTAAATCTCATTATATGTAGCACAAAGTGCTGAACCTTGTAAAATAATATACTGAATAGATGATCATTGTACATATGTAAATATTTGAAAGAACAATAAAAAAATTATTATTATTATTATTATTATTATTATTATTATTATTATTATTATTATTATTATTATTATTATGTTATGAAGTGCATCATATGCCTGAAGGATTTATCGTCCGACGGAAATCATATAACTTGTAGTAAATGCCATAGGAATCTACAAATTTCATGGACTGGCCTTTCAGAAACAACCTGGTGACATAATTCCCATGCAACACGCGAGGAATGGAAGAGTGCCTACTCTGCAGGGAGAACAAAGAAACGCGGTCACCTGCTGCGCAGCCGATTATACCGGAGGCAAAACTGAGTAGACAAAAGAAAAAAAAAAAAAAACAGGTGTGTCCTATATTTTGAACTCCTTAAATATATTAATAGAAAACGGTCTAGAAACTATAAAATCCATACCAGTAGATCTTGTGCAAGAACTCTTTGATAAACAGAACGAACAAATAACAAAAAAAAAAAAAAAATCTAGCGAATATGAGGATTTGGTCAAACATAATAAATTAGCAGTGGAAGAAGTTTTGTAAACGGTAAAAGACATTAAAATCAGGGTTAACATACTAATTGACAGGCAACATACTTTGATGAAAGAGACATTCGAAATCCGTCAAGAACTTGATTCCCTAAAACTACAATACGAAGTTTAAATCGGCAACAATATAAAGAAGATCTTGTCATAAACGATTTTGCAGAAACTGCACCTACAGAAAACCTCAGAGATGTAGTTTTAAAATGCAATTGATATCCCCCTACAGGATAACGACATTCAGCCCATAAATCGGATTCCCAGGAAGAGCAAAAAACAAGGTTTGCTAAGACCCGCACCAGTCATAGTTCGTCTTACAAGCAAGTCCACAAGAAATCTCATAAAAGTCCGCAGACAGAAAAAAAAACAGTTGCCAAGGACTTGAACGCATTGAAAGACAATACACCAATATTCCTATCCGAATATTTAATACCATTCAACCAGAATCTGTTGTACCAAGAAAGAAAAGCTAAACAGAAAAAAAATTAACAATTTCTGTGGATGCCAAGATATTGTTGAGGAAGTCACAAACTTCAAAGCCGATACAAATGAAAAGCTCAGAAGACATAGAAAATCTGCCACAGTGAAAAAAAAAAGACTTCTAATTAGTGCAAGAAGAGACCACGACAAAATAAATGTGAACCATCAGACAGATGTAATAACACCAGAATACGAGAGTGGTCTGAAAAGTTCTCAGCCTAACAATGAAAACGAACTTATAATTTCAAAATTATTTTTATTTTTCAACATAATCTCCCTTAAGACTAATACATTTATTCCAGCGATGCTCCACACTCATTATCCCATCCCTGTTGGTGGTTCTCAGTAAGATCTGCAAAATACCCCTCTACAGCTGCAATAATCTCTTGATTCTCATAAGAATCACGAATATAAAATAACAAGGAAAAAAAGACGCTAACCAGCGAGGAAGAGCTTTATTTTTGGGAAGAGACAGAAGTCAGAGGGAGCCAAATCTGGGGAATAGGGTGGATTTTCCAACAATTCATAGTGCAGATCCCTTAATTTTCCCATGGCCAAAACACCTTTGTGGACAAGGTCATAGTCTTGATGAAATATGATTTTTTTCTTCTGCAAACCGGGTCTTTTCTCACGAATTGTTTCGTCTAGTCTGATTAAAAATCGGAATAATATTCCCCGGTTATTGTTTCACCCTTTTCAAGATAATTAATCAACAAAATGTCTTGAGCATCCAAAAACACCGATGTCATGACTTTTCCTATTGATAGAAGCGACTTTGTCTTCTTTGGCGCTGAACAACCGGCTTCTGTCCACTGTTTTGACTGCTGTTTGGATTCTGGTGTATAATGGTGAATCCTAGTCTCATCCATAGTAATAAATCGACGTACAAAATCAGTTTTAATCTTGTTAAAACGCTCCAAGCACTGTTCAGAGATTTTCATGCGTGTGCGTTTCTGATCTGCTTTTTCATTTGCAATTCTTCATGCAAAGTATATCCTACATGTTCTTTTGAAATGCCTATAGTCTCAGCAATTTCACTTACTTTGACTCGCCAGTCGTACAATACCATATCGTGCACTTCATCAATGATATCTGGTGTTGTTACACTTTTTGGACGTCCTTCAAGTGGATCATCTTCAAGGCTTATATAGCGACGTTTAAACTCGGCAGCCCATTTCTTAATTATCGAAAACGACGGATCAGAGTGCCCATAAACGTTTATGAACTTCGAATGAATTTCTTTTGGGGTTAAATCTTCCTTTACAAAGAATTTTATAACCGAACGATACTCAATTATATCCATTTCAAGGGATACAGACAACACTTTATAAAACAAACTACTTTATAGAATAACTTGCAATTTCACATGGATGATTATGACAGATGTACCAACTTAGAAAAAAAAATCTTGCCCATAGTGTTGCAATCTATGGTCGAGGCCGAGAACGTTTCAGAACACCCACGTATATCAGCAATTTTACTTTGATCAGACCTTTCAGATCATTCATTTGATCTCTCAAACATCAGCTTACATCCAACACAGCAATCAAATAAAAAATAAAATAAAATAAAATAAAATAAATTAACCGGTTTCATCCTCAGATAAGCTTACTAAAAACTTTTGAGGATGCAAACTGAGATATTACATCTCAACTGAGATCAACAGAGAGAAAAAAAATCCATTTATTACATTGAAGTGTTGTAGTTACAGATGATAAATACATTAAAAACAAAAACTGTAAAATATAACTTATTGTTATACTATAAATTCTGTTAAAATATATATAATCTTGTTTCAACTGCAACTATAAATTTCCATTTACAGTAACTTATTAATACATTGTCCGCGCGGTTAGCCTAGTGGCTGTGCGCTTTGCAAGCATATGCAAACTGTGGAAGGAGTGTCAATTCTCGGTGGTGATGTGAGGAGCTTAAGGATCTTCCTCAGTCAAAGTCAAGTTAGCTGGTCTTGGGCATAGACAGTTGGGTTTTCAACCTATTTATTCTGCGGATTTTCATCCCGCAAACATGCAAACCAGACCCGTGAACACACAGGATACAGCCATAGGACATAGTACAGCAAGGAAGGCAATGGGAAACAACCTTGCTCATTGTCATTTCCCTAGTATGGTAGCATAGCTGCCCCTACCATCCGTCAGGAAGAAAGAAAAATCATTCCAATTCCATTAATACATTATACAAAAAAAAGGAAAATTTGTATGAAATTCAATGTTAAAAAAAAAGAACAACAACATGTTTTGTAAATGCATAATATACAATAATTTTAATAAAAAATAAAATATTGAATTAAAAAAACACTATTATTATTATTATTATTAGTAGTAGTAGTAGTAGTAGTAGTAGTAGTAGTAGTAGTATATGTTTGTACTTTTTATAATCTTTAAATTTTGTAATTTCTCTAATTTTATAATGTAATTATTATATGCATGCAAACAAAATAAAGTGTTAAAACTGATTATTGTATGTATGTATGTAATTTATCTGAGACATCTAACCTAACCTAATTCTGTGGCCTCCTCTTTAAGAGGGTTGCAACTGATGAGCAGTCCACTTCCTTGCCTCTCTATCTCTTGCTTCCCTAAGATTCTTACCAGTCCAATCTTTGATGTTGTCTTTCCATTGCAGTCGGGGTCTTCCTCTTCCTCTCCTTCCCTCCACCGTTATATACAGGGTGTTCGGGATAAATTTGACATATTTATAATTAATTATATTTTTCCGTAAGTTACATGTATTAACACACACTTCTCTTCATTTAAAAGTTTGGACCCTTCTTCATTCATATACAAGATGTCAGAAAGGATGGATAGCTGGAACCCACCTGAATCATGGAAGAGAATAACTTGTATCATGATGATTCGTGCCCGCCATCAAAATAAGGATATTACGACTGCTGCCCAATGCTCCCTGAATACAGTAAAAACAATCAGGCATGAACTAGAGACTTGCAATGGTGACTACGAGGATGTAGCAAGAAGAAAGATCCCTAGCAGACGATCTGATTGCGTTCGTACAGCAGAATTCCTCGCAAATCTGCAGGAACAGGTGTTGAAGAACCCTGGCATTGGAATTCGGGCTTTGTTCGTGGAGTTGCTAACTGTAGTCAAGCCCTGGATAACAAGGGTAGCCAATGGTAGGCCGTATGTATGGCAGCAGTATTCGGCCCCTTGCCACACCTCTGGGAAAAGTCAAAAATGGTTGTCTGAAAATTTCTACGACTTCACCAGTCCAAATGTTTGGCCTCCAAACTCCCCAGACCTTAACCCCATGGATTATTTTGTATGGGGCGCAGTTGAAAAAGACACCAATCGCACTTCCAGTAATACAAAAGCCCAGTTAATGGATAAAATTAAAACAGTTTTTGCGGCCCTTCCCAGGGAGACTGTAGCATCAGCTTGTTCGAGGTTCCGAAGCAGAATTGAAGCTGTGATCGATGCTAATGGTGGTTATTTTGAGTAAATCTTGTTGATAGTATTGTAATTAACTCTGCCTGTAATGTTTTTTTGTCAATTCATTAAATTTAATAGATACAAAGAAGATTTTCTTTTTCCTTACGAAACTGTCAAATTTATCCCGAACACCCTGTATATATTTTAACAGAATTTATAGTATAACAATAAGTTATATTTTACAGTTTTCGTTTTTAATGTATTTAAGAGCTGTAACTACAACACTTCAATGTAATAAATGGATTTTTTTTTCTCTCTGTTGATCTCAGTTGAGATGTAATATCTCAGCTTGCACTCTCAAAACTTTTTGGTAAGCTTATCTGAAGATGAAACCCGTTAATTTTTTTTTATTTTTTTTTTTATTTGTCCCCTACAATACTATTCTGGGAAGCTCTCCAGAAGAACCCCTCATCAAATGTCCTGCAAACGCTACTTTTCTTCTTTGGATACTAGCCATATAGTCTCTTTTCATCTTGAATCTTTTAAGAACCTCTTCATTGCTCACTCTTTCAGTCCAGCTGATACCACCCATTTTTCTCAAGCAACACATTTCAAATTCATTCACTCAGTCACTCATCTCCTTATTAATCGTCGAGGACTCACATCCATACGTCTCCAAGCTCCAGATCCATTGCCTTGAGGATTCTTACTTTTAACTGTTGGTTCAGATTTCTGTTTCCTAATATGTGGTATATTTGGAAAAATGCTGCTTTTGATTTTTTTAATTCTGTTCTTAATTTCATAATTAGATCTATTGTCTTCTGTTATGGAACTCCCAAGGTATTCAAAACTTTTTCCATTTTCTATTCTTTGTCCATTCAAAGTGATTTCCATCCCATCATTTCCTTTCCTTGAAATCTTCATCACTTTTGTCTTCTGAATGTTTATTTTCATTTTATATCTCTCATTTCCAATCCTGTTCATTCTATTCAAAATTCTTTGCAAACCTTTCTCTGATTCGCTCATAAGAACAGTATCATCTGCATATCTTATATTATTTATCAGATGTTCATTTATCTTTATTCCATCCTTCAGATCTTCTAAGGCCTCCCTTATCATCCGTTCAGTATAGACATTAAAAAGGAGTGGGGACATCCTACACCTTTGCTTCACACCCTTTCTTATGGGGATCCATTCAGTATCCTCTCCTTCAAATCTGACCCTGGCTTCTTGAGTTTTGCATATTCTGAATAGAATTCTCATAATATTTTTATCTATTCCTATTTTATGCAAAATATCAAATAAAACAGAGTGATTAACATTATCGAAAGCTTTTTCGTAATCTACAAAGCATAGATATAAATCTTTATTACACTCTATCATTCTTTCCCCCAATATCCGTAGTGTTGTGATAGCTTCCCTGGTTCCCCTGTTTCTACTGACACCAAACTGTGCTTATTTAATTCTCTCTCTATCATCTGTTCAGTTCTATGTATTATGCTGATTATGACTTTTGCAACGTGTCTAATCAAGCTGATTGTTCTGTGCTTGCCGTAATCCATCGTTCCTGTAGTCTTGGGAATATGAATAAAAATAGATCTTACGAAGTCTTTAGGTATTCTATCCTCCTCCTTCTATTAAAACTTCTATTATAGATGATGGATAGAAGTTTTTTCCTTCCTTTCCCAATGGCTTCAGCAGTCTCCTTGAATATCATCCACTCCTGGAACTTTCCTATCCTTTATTCTTTTAACGGCTGCTTCGGTTTCCCATTCCTTAATTTCTGGGGCATTATCATTTTCTGTCTGATCACATTCCAGATTATCTTCATCTCCATAAAGTTCTGTAACATACTTCTTCCATCTTATCATTTTTTTTCCAACAAAATCTTTCCTCTTTCATCCTTCAAATCACCGCTTTTTTCCCTTCTCTTCTTTCTGAAATCAAGTTCAAGCCTTCATAGACCTTTCTCATATACTTTACTGTATCAATTTCCTCTATTTCCTTGCAGACCTGATTGAGCCAGTCTTCCTTTGCCTTTTTAATCAGAATTTTTACTTGTTTATTGATCTCTTTATACCTAACTTGGGTTCATCGCTGTTCTTATTCTTCTATTTTCTTCTTTCGTCCGTTTTTCTATCACCTCCTCAGTAATTCAGGGCTTCCTTCCTCTCCTCTCTGCCTCACCCAGAAGACCTTTAGCATATTCCTTGATTTTCTGTCTTAGGTCAGTCCAGATTACTTCTAGGGGTCTAACAGTACCAATTCTGCTGATCTTATTTTCTAGTTCAGCTTGATATTTCTCTCTGACATCTTTTCTTTTTAGTCCATCAATTCTTATTTTTCTAGTTGCATTTTCTTTATTTATTCGCTTTAATCTGATTTTTACTTTAATTTTGAGCAGGTTATGGTCACTATTGCAGTCTGCTCCAGGATAAGTTTTTGCATTTTTTATTACATTTCTATATCATGAGTTAATTAATATCTAATCACTTGGGTTCATCTGATTTCTGATTTCTGATTTCTTCACCTCTCTGTCCAGGTGCTCCCCAAGTATACAGTCTTCTCTCATGTTGTTGAAACTAGGTTTTAGTCCCTATCAATTCGTGTTTTCTGCAAAACTCCACCAGTTTACCTCCCCTTTCATTTCTTTCTCCTAAGCCCCAAGGGCCCACCAGACCATCCTCGCTTCCTTTTCCTATTTTTGCATTCATATCTCCCATTACTATCAGTGTATCTCTGTTATTTTTCAAATGTAAACATTCCTCTATTTGTTGATAGATCTCTTCAACTTCTTCATCTGTATGATCTGTTGTTGGTAAATATACTTGAATTATGAGGATATTTCTAGATTTGGCCTTTATTTTCAAAGCAATCACTCTTTCAGATCTCTGCCAATATCCCTCCGCCATATCGGCTATACTTTTATCCAAGATTATTCCAACACCCCTTTGATGTTCTCCTCCTCCTGAATAAATAAATCTAAATCCATCATCTGTTCTTATATCTCCTTTCCCTTTCCCTGATCTGAGATATAATAAAATGTTAAAAAATATATATGTAATATAAATGTATATGGATATATACGAAATGTACTTGTATAAAAAAAAATTAGTATTTAAAAAAATGTTAGCAATACGTGTAAATATCTGTGCAGATTAGTGTTGAAGTACGTATTGTAAATATTATATGTGAATAATAATAAAATCATTATTTAAAAAAATATATTATTATTATTATGAGACATTAACCTTGACCATGCTTCATCAACCACTGTGCATACCTTGATACGCTAAGTCAGTACAACATGAACCCTACCATAATCTCCCCAACAAGAGAAGAAATACTCAACAATTCACTAACACGATCATGCATTGACCATATCAACATACGGACTCACATCCATACATATACATCATCAGTAAATAACGTCAAAATTGTCGATCACTGCTTCTTCTCAACTTCGTTTCATTATGTCACCTCCCCCACTTCCCCAAACCACAAAACTCGATCATATTAAGGAACATTATCGACAACCTTGTAAAAAAATACAGACTGGAATTGCCTACTTAAAATAAATGATCCTGTAACTTTATGTGAGAACTTCCAACAATTAATGTTCACAGAAATACTCGTATACAAAAAAAAAAAAAGCAACAAAGCCTAAACAAACGAAGTGACAAACCAAGAATAATTCATGGATAAATGGCGACATTCTAAATAGTATTACTGTAAAGGAAAATCTATGAAAAAGACTAAAACGGTCACCCAGTAACACTCAACTGCAAAGATTATATAAAACCATAAGAAATAAACTAATAACAAAAATTCGTAGGGCGACACTACTACAATCAAAATTTTATGAAATATAATGAAAACATTGGCTACATCTAATGAATTACTAACTAGAAAAAAGAAACCTTCACCACAAGATTTTATTGCAAAAAGCTTTGGTCAGGATATGAACTAAAAGGAACTAGAAGATTTATTCGACTACTCCTTCACAAACAATATCACACGGCCAGCAAAGATTGGTAGAGCCTCTGCTACTAATGGCTCACCAGGGGCGAATTCTTCATGCTTGCTATGCTTGCTGCGCAAGCTCATTACTTGAGAAAGAAGTAATATTTATTTTTTAATAAATGCATGCATTTATAAGCATTCCATTTAGGCTTTTATGTTTTGTAGACAGAAGACGTCTTAAGCTTGCGCGGCAATAATTGAACTTAGCGTTGTGTTGTGTATCGAAGGCCGATGCTTGCTCGTCTAGTCAAAGCTACCTTGGCTTGATCGATTGTGGGAGCTTCCAGGTCCTCGCTGCAGCATTGTGATTTCATGCGCGCGCTTAACCATTTCCGCTCCCTTCACGTCGTCTTAAACACAGTTTATACGCAGTCAAAGTAGTCAAAGTAGCTCTAGCCAGTGAGCTTCAGCCAGCCATTACAAGTGTGCATGTTGCTTGGGAAAATTAAGTTACAACCAACTTTTTATGACGATGTTATTGACCAGTTCGTAAAGAAAAACCGTAGGGTAGAATTTGTATTCAAGTAGCTAAATTGAAAAAGATAGAATATCATTTGTAAAATAAATGTTGTTTGTATGATTAAATGTAGATAAAATTTTAAATATATAGTTTTAAATGATCAGTAATTCATCATTCCGCTAATCAATCTTCAATCACACTTCTCACTCCCTGAATGATAACAAGAGCAAGCGTGAATTTCAAGACCAGCATTCGTCCCTGTGGCTCACGCAAAAAGTTAAGCAGGTTTGAGTGCGGTTAGTAGTTGGAAGGAATTCAATCATTCGATGCTATTGGCGCACTCTCCCTCGATGAGTGTCATTGGACTCCCTGGAGGTGTCACATAATAATAATAATAACTCAAAAAAGATAATCTACCAACGATCAACGAAAAAAAAAAAATTACCAGCACAAAGTCAACAACAAATTATATACTTTCCATCAGTAACAAAACAGGAAATGAAGGAAGGCTCTTACAGCTAAAAAAAAAGACTACTCTAGGAATAGACAAAATAAGACTCACGGACCTTTTAACACACTTTGAAAAAATAAATCCTATACTTCTGAGACTCGTGAACATAATATTCGACACTGGTATTATTCCACAACAAATAAAAAACGCGATAATTACGCCAATTGACAAACATGGTTCTGTGTATCAAGAAATGATACACAGAACTACAGATCAATAGCTAACCTATCAGTCATCTCTAAAATTCTTGAAAAAATAACACGCACTAGAATACAGAACTATTTACAAAAGTACAACATTATATCACAAAACCAATAACGGCTTCCAGAAAGAAAAAAAAAAGCACTATCACCTTTATAAGAATATATTGTCGACGCCATAAACAAAGCTCTCGATAAAAGCAAGTTTGCTGTCCTTATACTTATTGATTTAACTAAAGCTTTTGATACACTTGAACATGATATACTGCTGACCAAACTTAATAAACTCCTAGGCTGGTTCAGAAACTATTTCTCAAACAGAACAAAAGGGACAAAAATATGCACACATTATAACCGGGATATACAGATAAAACACGGAGTCCCACAAGGGGCTATATTATCACCTATCCTGTTCAAACATATACATTAACGACATTCACAACTTGACCACATGAAATAAAATATATCAATACGCAGACGACACAGTGCTACTGGCAGTCCACAAAGACATTGACACCGCTCTTTCCAAAACACAACAAGACCTAAATGAAATCACAACTTACTTCTACCAAACTCAATTATAATGAATAGCGTCAAAACACAGGTGTTAATTATACATAATCCGAGAATTATCAGCCCCGTACCACAATCGCTACACTGTCATCATACATACCACTGCATTAGCAACAAAAATAGCTGCCAATGTCCAAAATCCAGGTAACTTGTCCAGGCAAATGACATGATTCCATATAACGTAAGAACACTCCTGTATCACGGTATCTGCGAATCGCTACTCAGGTATGGCATCACAATCTATGCTAACACATCCAACAGCCATCTAGCGAAAATAGAAACATTACATCGGAAAATTATTTCAACAGTGATTTTGAGGCCCCACATACAACAGCGAATAACCGAACTCTATATTGCGATGCACAAAATCCTATGCATAAAAAATCTGAACCACTACTTAATGTTACTAAGAAATTACTTCAACAACACCTATCGTAACAACAGAGACACGTATCACATAACACGACCCACCATAACTCTTTACAGAATCACAAAATTTAAAACAGATAGACAATGGAACGTTAACACGAACTTTAGAAGCTATACCAATTAATATAACACTTACACCAATCTTTCACTTCACAAACCACCAGCATCCAACGCAACGCCTGCTTTCCACCCTTTAAAAAATATCAAACATAAATTTGTGTATGCTAATCCCACTCTGGGATTAGCATACACTGTTCGTAAAAGCTAATCCTAGCTTCGAAGTATCTGGGATTAGCACCGCTTAATCAAATAATCCTCATTAGCCAATCACTGCAATTAACTTCAATTCACAATACCTTAACCGATAATATTAATAATTGATATTATATAACATTCTGCACTAAACCAAAACTATGATATGGGAATAGTCTAAATGTAAATAGCGGTATGATAAAGATAACGTTTTGTCAAATAAAAAAAAAGGGAAAGAAATATATATATATATATATATATATATATATATATATATATATATATATATATATATATATATATATATATATATATATATATATACAGGGTGTCCCAAAATTCACGCAAGATTTAAATTTAGCGCCATTTGTGCGGTAAAGTGTTGCCAACGAGAAAAAAAAAGACAGCGTGACAGCTGACAGTTCAGGGTTATTAAAAATGAGCACACGCAGCGAAGAGAGTTCGTTGAATGGATTATGGAACAACAACAAGTGGATGTTTATTTTTCAAACAAAATCATCTTCAGCGATGAGGCTCATTTTCATCTTGATGGCTTCGTTAATCGACAAAATTGTCGCATTTGGGGTTCAGAAAATCCACGAGTGATTGTTGAGAAACAAATGCATCCACAACGTGACACTGTTTGGTGCGGATTTTGGGCTGGAGGCATCATCGGTCCATTCTTCTTCGAAAATGCGGCTGGTAAAGCAATAACAGTTAATGGCGCTCGCTATCGCGACATGATAATCCATTTTTTTGTGCCTAAATTGCAAGATATGGATGTGGACGACATGTGGTTTCAACAAGACGGTGCCACATGCCATACAGCCCGAGAAACAATTCGATTACTGCATGAGTCATTTCCTGGTCGTGTAATTTCCAGTTTTGGTGATCAGAATTGGCCGCCCAGATCATGTGACTTAACGCCGTTGGATTTTTTTCTTTGGGGTTTTTTGAAGTCTAAAGTTTATGCCAACAAGCCCACGACCACCCACACCTTGAAGGAGGAAACTGAGCGCTGTATCAACGAAATTCAGCCACATTTATGCAAAACGGTCATGGAAAATTTCGACAAAAGAGTGCGTATGTGCCAGCAAAGCCGTGGAGGCCATTTACCCGATATGCTATTCCATGCATAACCCTATACTGTATACTTTATGAATCAATAAGAAATTACAATTTTTAATTAAAAACCTGTGTTTTCTATCAAAATTACTTCTTGCGTGAATTTTGGGACACCCTGTATATGTATATAAATGCAGTATGTAATAATATCAACTACCTTGTGTAACTGTGAATTATATTTGTAAACGATTACTGCGATCGTTATTATTCTGTTACATGAATTCCACATTATGCAATTATAAAGATATTAAGAGTGAAAAGTGTAGCATAAGAAATTATACCACTGTTGCCTAAATATTATAAAATATATCATTCTCCGAGAGGTAATGATAAGTGAAAGTAAAGTGATGTACCGAATTGTACACATGGATAGTACAGAATTGTAAAGTCTCATTGTTCATTGTTGCTGTCGATTTTTTTATTTTAATTATTATTGTGAAAAGTGAAATGAATGTATAGAGCATTATTGCATGTTAATAAAAAAAAGTAATTATTAATGTGAATTGTGAATAAAAATGAATTATAAAATTCAAATGTAAATGACAAAATTCAAAAATAGCTGTTTAACTGTTTCAATGCAAAACTGTATTGTAAATTTTTTTTTTTTTATTATTATTTTTTTTTTAGGATTACTATTAATCATAATATTATTTAGTGTCCTAATCTTAATACTTTTAATAAAATGTAACAAAATGTACCCTACAGTCATGTAATTTCTTTAAAAGGTAATAAACTGTGTTAAAAATATTATTATTTATTATATAACAATCTGGACTAAACCGAAAATATAATATGTGAATAGTCTAAGTGCAAATAGCCCCTGGATGATAATGATAACACTTTGTCAAACTTTTAAAAAAAAAGGTGGGAAATATATATATATATATAATAAAATTAAATGCAGCATGTGTAACTGTGAACTATATTTGCAAGCGATTACTGTGATTGTTATTATTCTGTTATATGAATATCACATTGTGCAAATTATAAAGATATTAAGAGTGAAATGCATAACGTAAGAAATTATAGTATTGTTGCCTAAATATTATAATATTTAGGCAACATATATGTTATTTCTCTGAGAAGTAATAAAAAGTGAAAATAAAATGATACAAAATTATTGTACCCAATTGTACAGATGTTTAGTACATAATTGAAAAGTTGAAAAATTGTCAAGTTTCATTGTTCGTAAGACTACAATGTAGATGCGTATAACTTATGTGAAAGTACTTATATGTTGATATGATATACATAAGTATATGATGAAATTAAGAAGGTATGGATAATAAAGTTAAATATATATATATATATTTAAAAAACTATGTAAATGCAAGTATCTGTTATGAACAATTGTGTCATGTAATGAATTATAAATTTTTTTATATGAATAATAAAGTTTGATTGATTGACTGAAAAAAAAATTATTATTGGAATAAAAATGCTTCTGAAACGCGACCAGAAAATGCTGCTCAAGACATACTACAATATATGAACTTGCTTAGACGGTGACCACGGCATCGAGTGACGTCATATCCTTATCCCATTGACTTGTGTTGCGCTCCATTGTGCAACTGCATATCGGCCGTGCAGCTGTTCTCAGTTCATTTGTTTACTTTGTAACTAGCTGTATTTGTGGCTCCAAAATAATAATTATTATTTTTTTTGATATGACATGTTATATATTATACAGTGCTATTATTAAATAATATATCCCTATGTATACCCAAAATGATAGCGCAAGAAAGTGAAAGAAAAAGCGAATGCTGTTACAAACAGACATATTTTTGATAATCCATCATATAATGCTACAGTTGTGAATGTGATCAACCAATCTTTCCTGTCGCTGTTATCGTCACTGAATGAAAATCTTGATGCATACGTCGTTGATTCCTCGCAGATTAAAGAAACACAATCATAATCGGCATTAATTATAAACAGAAAAGTAAACTCCCGATATTAATCTGGGCATTACATCAACTTCACGGTGCTCAAATATGTTCATGTGCAAATCCAAAGAGCTGTTAAATTTAGAACCTTTTGCTAGTAATCAAGGATTTTGTTTCTATCGCATTGTCATCCTCATTGTGAGATGAATGTAAAGATAATGAATGCGAAACGGATGATTTCTTATGCCCAAAGCAAGATAATCTTAATTATGTTTTCAAGTTTCATCTGAACAACCTAATTTTAACAGGCAATTAAATTAACAGAAATTGGATGAAACAGAACAGTTTCATCCAAAAAAATTGGGACGAAACTGTTCTGTTCTGGAAAAGTGTAAATCTTGAAAAAAAAAAAAAAAAAAAAAGGGGAAAAAAAAGTGCATGCTATGCTGTTATCAGGTTTTAACTGAATTTAATTTGCACATATTGGTATACAGGAATACAAAAGGTACAGTATGTTGGAAAAGCGAAAAAGCAATGCAAGTGAGTAAAAATTGTAGGATTGCTACCCAGATATGACAGTACTGAATTAAGGAGGAGGGCGATGATAATAAATGATTTCACGCGCAAGCTGTGTAGAAGAAATGGGTGCGAGATTTTAGTGGTGGGAAGTGAGTTTGATGGCAGATAAGACTTGTGGCCTGCACTTGAATTCATTTGGCATCAGGAGCCTGGGAAAATTATTTCTTGTTATAAGACCTAATGCAGAGAGTCAGGAAAACTAGATCATCAAGGGAGGAATGGGAAAAATGTGTGTGAAAGTTCAGCTATGGTATACAAACGTGATAAAGGTATGAATGTCTTCGTCACATGATTATGAATGTGACGAAGGAGTGGAAAAATATGCATTGGATTCGAACGTTTTGAGTATGCCGGGGAGGAGGAAGAGAAAATTCTAGAACAAGACTAAATGTATTGCATATCTAATTATAAGAATAGGGTAGGTCGTAATTTATTATGTCTATACACAAATGCCAAGAGCATCAAAAGCAAAGAGGTTGAGTTCGTTGCTTTATTGACTAAGATTGTTGGCATTAGTAAAACCTAGATATCAGAATCAGATTTGGTAACTGGGATAGAGTGTAATCGGTAACTATTTTCAGGAATGACAGAAGAGATAGGAGAGAAGGAGTATTACTAATTAAGTCCAATTAGGGTAGAAACATAAGAAGACAATGATGGTAGTAATGTCCCATGTAGTGGTGAGTTTGAATCTATCTGGTATGAAGTGGAGGCTGACAAAATGATATATATGGTGATGTGTTGCTACAGACCTGGCGGCTCAGTTGCAGGGGACGAAGAAATGCATCACCAATTCAGCCTTTTGGGTACCAACCGAGTGATGATTATGGGTGACTTTATTTTTCCAAACATTGATTGGGTAGATGAGAAATCTTATGATAAGAAAGAAGTGAAATTTATTGAACTGTTGCGAGACAACTTTCTCAGGCAGCATGTGAAAGAAGGAACTCGAGGTCAAAGAGTGTTGGAATTGTTGGAATTGCTCAAGAGCGTCAGAAAAGGTCTCTACTAAGGATATGACTATTTTACCCCAGTTGGTGATAGTAATCATGCTGTTTTTTCTTGGGAAGTTACTAATTGTACTGATGCTCCGATTAGAACAGGTTACATGTTGAACTACCAAGCTGAGAATTATGATCAACTTAGGAGAATACTATTTTTGGTCCGATGGTATCAGTTACTGAATGGGAGAAATGTTAGCAATGCATGGGAATCTTTGAAAAAGTGGTTGAATGAGGCGGTATCTCAATGTATCCCTAGTGTGCGAAGAATAAACAGGTTGGGAGTAAAATGGATGTGCCTTATTAGGCAAGAGATGCGCAAGAAGAAGATGATGTGGAAAGAATATCGTGAGAACAAGAGTGAGAGGAGTTATGAAGTATATAAAGCTTAGGCTAGAAAAATAACTAGTATTGTGCAGAAAGGTAAAAAGAAATTGGCCATTCAAGTTAAAGCCAAATGAAGGTTATCGTTATGCCGCAAGAAAAAGAAAGAATGAATGTGAAAGAATAACTATCGACTGTAGATGGTACTCGAGTGTCGGAAGCTAATGAGATTGTTCACTTAATGAGTGCTCACTTTGCTAAGATATATCAACCAGATGTATGCAACATGATGCATATTACTACAGTTACATTGGATGAAGAATTAAAGTCATGAAAATGAGGTTGATCACTTGTTGCATACCTGGATAAGAATTTGTCTATAGGAACAGATGAAATATCAGCACGTTTGCTAAAGGAATGTTCAGCCGAATTGGCTAGGCTTTTCACATGTTTGTATGACTTGAGTCTCAGCTTAGGAATGATACCACGGGAATGAAAGGAATGTATGATAATTCCATTGTACAAGGGTGATGCAAAAAACTGATGTCTCTAACTCCCGACCTATCAGTATCTCTGGTGCGACAGTGAAGATTTTAAAGAAGTTGGTAAGAACTCGCATAGAGAAATGGGTAGACGTTTAAGCTGTGCAAGGAACAGTCGGTTTACTAAAAGAAGGTCATGCTTTAGCAATTTGCTTATATTTTATAACAATGTTACGGCCGACTTGGATAAATTGAATGGATATACCATTATTATTATTATTATTATTATTATTATTATTATTATTATTATTATTATTATTATTATTATTATTATTATTATTATAACGGTATTTCCATGGAGTCAAAAGACTCATTGCGGGTCTTTTGACTCCATCCTACATGGACACACACACTGACCATTACTCACACAATACCTGTCATACTTCTTAAATTATTCACAGACGAAGCATTCACAACGATAATATTGGATTTTTCCAAGGCATTTAATACCACACGAAACGCTGTTGAATAAACTGGAGAACATGGATTTGGAATATAAACTCTTGACTTGGATCAGGGATAAATCACAGACAGATATCAAAAACTGGTATGCAGTGGTTGTGAATCTGCCAGATTTAAGATGACGAGTAGTGTGTACCTCAGGATTCATTCCTTTGCCCATTATTATTCAATCTATACATTAATGACATCAAGCAGGATCTATCGTCGATGTGCAATATATTGCCGATGATGCTAAGATAGGCAGGGCAATCAGGGATGCTGCTGATATTCAACACTTACAAAATGATTTGAATAGGCTGGAAATTTGGACAAACGAAAATGGTTATCAGTTGAATGTTAGTAAGTATAAATTTATGCACTTTGACGTGATCAGATTTCCAGTGGCACATTATATTAGGGATTTCTGCTACAAGAAACCGAGGAAGCAAATGATCTTGGGGTATCGGTAGAAAGAAATTTGAAGTTCAAAAAGTTGCAAATAAAACTCAGAGGATAATTATGGTGTTGAAGCGAATTTTGAAATGAAAGGATAAGGAAGTAATTTTGCCCCTTATAAGGCTTTGAAAAGACCATACCTGGACTATTGTGCGCAGAATCGGTCTCCCGGATTCCAAGGGGATAAAGAAGCTGTTTCAAAGGTGCAAAGAAGAGTTACAAAGATTTTATCAGGATTATGAAATTTAGATTATGAGGACATTTTGTAAGTATGTGAATTACAGATTTTGGTTAACATGATAAAGAGGAGTGATATGACAGCGGTCTATAAATTTTGAATGGGTGTTATAGGATAGCGTCTGACAAAAATGTTTCGTTATATGGAAGTTGTCAGCGCGGTTAGCCTAGTGGCTGTGCGCTTCGCAGCCATATGCCAGGGGAAGGAATGTCCTAAGCTCGATTCTCGTGGGAGACGTGAAGAGCTGAAGGATCTTCCTCAGCCATAGCCAAGTTAGCCGGTCTTGGGCGTGGACAGCAGGGTTTTCCCCAGTTTATCCTGGGGTTTTCCATCCTGCAAGCAGGCAAATCAGACCTGTAAACATACAGGATACAGCCATAGGACATATAGACGAAGACAGAAGAGGAGATGGGCGCCATCTGTCTTAATTCACCGAATTAAGACACATGAGTGACCCAATGGTCCATTAAGGACTACGGGAGAGGACAGGATAGGATATGGAAGGTGGAGAGAGAACACGGGCATTCATAGAATTTAAGTATGTTCACAGTCAAGAAAGGGGGTAAGAGCTAGGTTTTTCTCCCAGAGAGCAGCAAGTGAGTGGAATGGTTTGCCTTTAGAGTTAGTGAGTGCATCTAGCGTGAATAAATTTAATGGACGGTATGACAGCTAGTTTGGGTGATTTATAGCATCCGGCGACGAGTGCTTGACAGCTTGGAAGTCTGGGATAATAATACTAATTATTATTATTATTTTAATAATAATGATAATTTATTGATTGCTAAAATATTTATACATACAATACATCTTGTGTGACATTGCACCTTATAATTTTACAGAGTTCAGCACTAAGTGCTGCATTTTCTACATTGGATTTCAATTAAAATTTTTATTAATACTTTTTTGCTTTTATAATATGTATTTACGACAAATGTTCTTCTAATTTTAACAATGAAGATTAAACAGAATTTTTTTGTATAATTTTTTTATTTTTTATTTTTATTTTTTTTAAAGTTTGAGAAAGAGTGATTATACAAACAAATTTATGCATTTGTTTATAAGGATTACTTGTAGATGAATGAGACAAGTTAATCCCACCTACTTCGAAGCTTGGTTTAGCTTTTATGAAGAGAGTGGGATTTAGCATTCACTATTTGTGTTGTTGTTACTGTTTATGTATGGGATGTAGGCATTGGATGCTAGTGATTTGTGATGTGTATATTAGTGTCAATGGTTTCTTAACTTTGTTGGTATATTTTCCAGAGTTCGTTTTTTAATGTTCTGTAATTATCTACGTGTTTTAACTTTCTTGGTAGATTGTTGAGTTGCGTGCGTATCTGATGTGATCTCACAAAAGAACCGCATGAGTTGTTGAAGGGTGTGAAGATGTAGAGAGTTGTTGTACGTCGTGTTATACGATATGTGTCTCTGTTGTTTCGATAGGTGATGTTGAAGTAGTTCCTTGTTAATGCCATGTAGTGTTTCAGGTTTTTAATGCTCAGAATTCTGTGTATCGCCATGTGCTTGTCGGATATTGGTTGTTGCGTGTAAGATGTCCAGATCACTGTTGACACGATTTTCCTGTGTAGTGTTTCTAATTTTGTAAGGTGGCTGTTTGATGTATTTGCATAGACTGTTATTCCGTATCTGAGTAGGGATTCGCAGATACCGTGATATAGAAGTTTTTTTATGTTGGATGGAATAATGTCATTAACTTGGAAGAGTTTTGCTGCGATGATCCGGAGTTTGGTGTGTAGGTATTCTACATGTTTTGTCCATTTAAGGTGGGAATCTATATAGAGACCGAGGTATTTTGCGTGTGTTACAGGTTTGATTTCGGAACATTGGCAGGTATTTTTGTTGTTATTGCAGCGGTATGTGTGACAATGTATCGATAGTGATGCAGGGCGTATGATTCTTGGGTTGTGTATTATCAACATCTGTGTTCTGGTGCCGTTGATTAGAATTGCGTTCTAGTGGAAGTATGTTGTGATTTCGTTTAGGTCTTGCTGTGCTTTGAAGAGAGCTGTGTTAATGTCTGTGTGGATTGCTAGTAGTGCAGTGTCATCTGCGTATTGAAATATTTGACTTCTTATGGATATGTTATGAACATCGTTAATGTATATGTTGAATAGAGTGGGTGATAATATGGCACCTTGAGGTACACCGTGTTTTACTTGTATACTCCGATTGTGACATGTACCTATTTTTGTTACTTGTGTTCTGTTTGAGAGGTAGTTCTTGAACCATGTATGCAGTGTTCCTCTTATACCTAATGAGTATAGTTTGGTGAGTAGTATGCCATGTTCAAGTGTGTCAAATGTTTTGGTTAGGTCCAGCAGTATGAGGAGGGCGTACTTGTTTTTGTCGAGAGCTTTGTTTATTGTGTCGGCGATGTCTTCTAATAAAGTAATGGTGCTTTTTTTTTTTCTGAAATCCGTATTGGTTTTGTGAGATGACGTTGTACTTCTGTAAATAGTTCTGTAGTCTGGTGTGTGTTATTTTTTCTAGAATTTTTGAGATGACTGGTAGTGTAGCTATTGATCTGTAGTTCTGAGTATCGTTTCTTTTGCCGTGTTTGTATATTGGCGTAATTACTGCAGTTTTTAGTTGTTGTGGAATAATGCCTGTGTCGAATATTGTGTTCACCAGTTTCAAAAGTATTGGATTTATTTGTTCAAAATGTGTTATAAGGTCTGTGAGTCTTATTTTGTCAAATCCTCTAGTGGTCTTTGGTTTTAGTTGTAGGATGGCTTCTTTCAGTTCTTGTTTTGTTATGGGTGGAAAATACATCGTTTGTTGTTGACTTTGTGTTGGTAGTTTTTTGTTGATCGTTGGTAGTTTGTCTTTTTTGAGTTGTGTGATGTTGTTTATGAAAGCATGGTTGAATGAGTCTGCTAGATCCTTTTGGTTTGTGTCCTGACCGAAGCTTTTTGCAATAAAATCTTGTGCTGAAGTTTTCTTTTTTCGAGTTACTAGTTCGTTGAGTGTAGCCCATGTCTGCTTAATGTTGTCATTATATTCCATGAATTTTTGGAAGTAGTATCGTCTTTTTGCCCTACGAATTTTGTTTGTTAGTTTATTTCTTGTGTTTTTGTATAAGGTTTGTAAATGTGTGTTACTGGGTGACTTTTTATGTTTTTTCCATAGATTTTCTTTTTCAGTAATGGTATGTAGTATGTCGTCATTTATCCATGGATTGATGTCTGTTTGTCGCCTCGTTGGTGTAGGTTTTGTTGCTTTTTTGTATATTTCTGTGGACATTAGTTGAAAATTCTCGTATAATGTTACAGGATCGTTTACTTTAAGTAGGAAATTCCAGTCTGTATATTTTACTTGGTTATCGACAATGCTCTTTAGTATGATCGAGTTTTGTCGACTTTTGTGGTGGTGGGAAGGGGGGGGGGTAGGAAACGTAATAAAAAGAAGTTAAGACAAGGTAGCAAATAATAATAATAATAATAATAATAATAATAATAATAATAATGTCACTTTCATTGTAAAAAAAAAAGATATTAAAAGAAATTATGAGCATATTCTTCATGAATTGGCGTCAAAAAGCAATTAAAAAATATATTATATAATAATATAACATAGCAGTATTTTAGGCTGTTGTCGAGTAATATTCTGGGCCTATTTGATTGCCAATCAGCGATGGATTATGTAAGGTTGATACTGAATTTAACATGGAAGCGCGTTTTTTGACAGGCGAGAAAGTAAGCACCTATTTATATATCTTTATGATCTTCGGAATTTTCAAACATTACGGCTCTGGATGGAACTGAGACTCTACATTCAGGTGTGATAGATATAATACTTAGAGAAAGGCAATCCATTGGAATAATATACTGATTTTAAAATTACTTGGGCGAACTATCTCTTCTGACTGGCTAGGGGTGAAGGTTGATTGCCTACCTCATCTCCAAATATTAAATACGACTAAACTACCTCGCACAGTGTGTTAGACGATTTTTTTATTTAAATATGGCATCACATTGACATCGAAATGTAGAATACAACACTCACCAGGAAAAATGCACAGCATTAAACCCAGATATGTGTCCAAATCTGTATAGCACGCTGTATTATTAAGTTTCATTAAAATTCACCAAAATCATAGCATTTCAATTTACGTCTATGACTGTTTGTACTTAAAGCAGATAGTTATACATCTGGGGTCTTTAAACAATCCTCCTCCACCCAGGGAGGAGCAGAGCATATTTCACAAGAAATTAAAACGCAAACTGTAGATGAGTGTACAAACGAAAATGCCATAACTTGCTTTTATTATTTTATTTAAAGTTCCAACACCATAGAATAATCACATTGATAAAGTAATCACTAAAGAATATTAGCTGTCAATTTAGTGCGAATATAAGAAGCCAAGCCACGGGAAACGCGCATATTAAAAAAGAGAGAGAGAGCGAGAGAGAGAGATTCTAAGCATCACTTGTTTACTCATAATTTAGATTATGGCCTCGGATCTCATTTTGTCACGGATGTTTTCTTAAACATCCATGGCAGATTATTTTGAATATCCTGCTTATCAAAAACATGAAACGGCTTGAACAAAATGCGTGTCATTTTTTTGGAGCAGAGATCCTGGATTATCTAACATTTATCCCACCAGCAATACTTATGTACTATAGATTTCTTTATAATTATCTGTGGGATTGACATAAATTAATAAATATATGTACTCATTTGGCAATTAAGTACATACAGGGCGGCCATAAAATAACTTTCCCTCTCTGGAGGCATCTGTAGCTAAAACCAATAAACAGAGTGAGGCCAAATTTTATATTGAGACTTTTGAAGGCATGAGGAGACGATTTCCGCGAAAAAAAAAAAAGATTTAGTACCAAAAGTCGCCGATAGGGTAAATTTTGGCGCTGGTGGAGCCAAAAACAAGCGGATACTTACATTAAAGGCAGATAAAATGGAATAATAACATTTCAACGGTGTAAGCGACAGCCACGTCACTCATTCCAGCTGAATATGTGGCATGTTACAATAATAATAATAATAATAATAATAATAATAATAATAATAGTAATAATAATTAAACTAAAACAACAACTTGCGAGAGACACAGAAATTAATGTAGTGATTGAACTCACAGGAAATAATGTTTTATTCATCAGAATCGACAGCAACGTCTATTACTGTCTCTTCTTGTACTGCTTTCCGTCCTCTGCCAGGTATAACTCCTAGTGATCCAGTTTCTTCAAACTTCTTCATCATAGCTCTCAGTGCTACAGTTGACATAGGACCTGTACGCAGGTTATGCAGCCTTCTAAATTCCCGAAGGGCCGCTACGGCATTGCACTGTTTAAGGTAAAACAACTTAACAAGTAAAGCACGCTGAGGCAAGGTAGGTTGCATATTGAGCACAATTCATCAGTCATTCGAATAACTGCCTAAACGTTCCAATCCCTATTTAAGTGGAATTGGTGCGCTGCTGTTACGTACTCACAGTAAAATTCGCATAATCCTTTTTACCTGCGTTTACTGCAAATATTTAACTGCTTTCGCCAACGCCAAAATTCCCCTATCGGTGACTTGTGGTACTAAATCTTTTTTTTCGCCGAAATTATCTCCCCATGCCTTCAAAAGTCTCAATATAAAATGTGGTGTCATTCCGTTTATTGGTTTTAGTTACACATGCCTCCAAAGAGGGAAAGTTATTTTATAGCCACCCTGTACATTCATTTGGAAAGGAAACAGCTCACCATATATATATATCCTAGCTTCATATATATAAACAGTCAATTTTTTTTTTTTTTTTTTTGAGTTCGAGTGAGAAAAATTCATTAAAATATTCGCCTGAAGACCATTCATTGAAATTTTTAGACAAAAGTCAAAGCAGTTCATTAAATGGTTTGCACCTGTCATTCATCTTTCTAAATTACAAATGTGCACTTTTTTCTTGAGAACTATGTAACTACAGTGGCCAAACTGCGGCTCGCGAGCCACATGTGGCTCTTCTTAAGTTTTATTGCGACTCAACTAACAAATAAAAAATATTTATAATTTTTCTTAATTTTCTAACAGACATCGGGCAATCACCTAATAAAAGTTTTTCTGAATGATGATAATAATTTAAAAAACCTCGAGTCAAAGCCAAAAAAGGGGAAAAAAACGATGTTTTTCTCTCAAAATCATCGATGTTTGTTTGCCATCCCTAATAAGCTGTATTTTGCTGTTCGATTGGTCAATGTTTTTGAGTGGCTTGATGAAATTTGCTGTTCATATGATGTTCGGCAATGTAAATATATTTATATTACCTTGTCAGAACATTTAAAAAGATACATTACTGAATTTCGTAATTCTTATATTAATAGAAAGGTAATCATTTAAATTCCAAATGATTTAAATATTAATGTTTTATTTTTAAATTTTTATTATGGAATAGTTTGCAGCATGACTCTTGAAAATAAACAGAAGCGGAAGTATATTGACGAACATAGAAATTTAAAGAAGAATGGGAAGAAGACTATGCTTTTATTGAGAAAAATGGTAAAGCTTTTTGCCTCATCTGTAGTTCAACAGTGAGCAATTTCAAAGTAGCGAATTTAAAACGTCATTATTAAAAATTGCATCGAGAGTTTTCGTCTCAATATCCAGAAAAATCTGAAATACGAACTAAAAAGGTTAAATCGAAATCTTCAGTTAATAACCAAATTAACTTCATGACAAAATTTACTGAAGAATCTAAAACTGTAATAGAGGCTAGTTTTAAAATATCATGGAACATCGCACGTGCAAAACGTCCTTATACCGAAGGGGAATTTATTAAGCAAAACATTCTTGATACAATTGAGTCACTGGATCCTAATAATTCAAAACTTTTAAAGTTAATTACCAACATTCCTACCTCAAGACATACAATTGAAGGTCTAATTTCAGAAATAAACGTGGATTTATTATCAAAATTAGAAAACGATATAAAAGATTTGTAGCATTTAGTTTGGCACTTGACGAATCAATTGACATTACAGACCAACCACAATTAGCAATTTTTATTCGTTTCGCTCTTGAGGACGGAGTGACGCGAGAAGAATTATTAGATTTAATAGCATTAAAAGATAGTACTCGTGGCGTTGATATTAAGGAAGCTTTTGATGTTGCCCTTAAAATTGTTTCAAAAAGTAAATTAGTAAGTGTGGCTACTGATGGAGCAGCAGCAGCAATGGTCGGTAAGAATGTAGGATTAATTGGACTTGAAAAAAAAGATGAAAGTATTCCCAATTTCATTCCAATTCATTGTATTTTGCATCGAGAACATCTTGTTGCAAAACACTTTAATTTTGAAGATGTGTTTACACCACCAATGCAAAAAAACACCGTCAGTTTCGAAATTTTATTGATGAACTTGATTTGAATGAAAAAATAAATGATTTATCGTTGCACTGCATAGTGAGATGATTATCTACGTACGATGTATTGAACAAATGTGTAGCTTTATTGGAACCTATTATCAAATTCCTAGATATAAAAACGCAATCATATCCGCAATTAAAAAACAATGAATTGATCAAGGACTTAATTTTTTTTACCGATATAATGGAACATTTACAAAATTTCAATGTGTCGCTGCAAGGCAAGGACAAGAATATTTCAGAATTGAGTCAGAGCATTTTTAGTTTAAAAAAAATTACAACTTTTTCAAAAAAAAATATAAGTGAAAAGACATTCAATCATTTTCCACGTTTGAAAAAAGCGAGTTCAGAATGTGACGTTCTTCCTACACCCATCAGTAACTATCGAGCAAAATTAAACAACCTGTTGGACTATTTTGAAGAACGATTTGTAGACTTACAAGAATTAAAACAATCTATCGCATTTCTATTAAATCCATTTGAAATTGATATAATAAACAACGGTTTCCCGCTTTTAAAAAGCTTACTTCCTGAAAAGGCATCAGGAGAAATGGAGTTAATAGAAATACAAGAAGACGAAAGTCTTAAAATGTTACATAAATCAGTAAATGCAATCAATGAATTTTGGAAATGTGTGCCTACCATAAAGTACAGCCATTTAAAAAATGCAGCATATCGTTTATTATCAATTTTTGAATCGACGTATGATGTTGAATCACTGTACTCAACGATGAAATTTGTAAAATCCAAGTATCGTTCTCAATTAACAAAACAACATTTGAAAGAATTAATAAGAAGTTCAATTACTAATTACAAACAAAATTACCAAAAATTAGTTGCTCACTTAGAAATCCATAAACCTTCTACTAGTGAAGAGTAAATAAAAAAATGTAAATACATGTAAAAAATATGTAATAATATAATGTTTCAAAAACTTTTTTTCCCTTATTCCTTATAAATGATATTGTATTTATATGTGTACGTATATGACTGACATAGACCTTTGGGATGTGGCTCTTAACAATTTCTGGTAGGTAACTAGGGCTCTTGCTGCAAAAACTCTGGCCACCCCTGCTATATAACTTCACAGCCATTTCCATGATATTACGCTTCTTTGTTCCTGAGAAAAAATTTCCAAACTTTCATTTCTATTCCGAGTTAGCACTTGATGGAGGGGTATAGTGTTTCGACTTTTTAATCCTATCATTAAGCCAAATCGATATACAAATATTATAATTCGGGGAATCGTCGCAAATATAGCTCATCGTCGAATTGTCTCAAACCTCGGTGATGAGTAAAAGTTTGAAATAACTGCCAGTCGATTTCTAATAGCCAGAATCCCAAAAGGTTAGAAATAAAAGAGTACTGCCTGTAGTCTCGACTGGCAAAAGATTCGTTACGGTTTTATTTTAAGAATAGAGTTATTCTGTAAAAGAAATTACTTAACCCGATATTAACACAAAATAAAGTAACTTGAGACACGTAGTGACAAAACATCGATACACTGTTCACTCAAATAACACAACAGATGCAAGGGAATTCAGCATTTGAGTCATCTTAGCTGCATGAGGAAAATATCAATTTTCAGATTCTTTTTTTTTTAACTCCTATTTAACGTTTTCACATAGGGCAACAAGTTTCCATACCACTTTTTGAAGCTTGATTTTGTTTGCCGGTTTTATGAGCCCTGATAATGTTGCCTACTGGTGATTTTAGTGATCCACCTTTAGAATGCCATATTTATCACCTATCTATTCATGACATTGAATGGATAGGTAAAAAATATGTCATTCTATAAGAAATCTTCAAATTATCCAACTGTCGCTAAGAATATATAGAGTTATGTAGTCGAATCTTCGCATATCTTCATATCTAATATAGTAGTATAGACCATGAGAAAAATTATGCATATAAGTGGGTATTATTCTAAGACAATCCCATTATTTATTTCAATATTATATACAGTATGGCACGCACCCGCGAGCGGGCGCGCATCACTTTGGAAACAAGTGGCCAGTGACGAAACAGAGACTTAGAATTAAAAAGTATTACATAGAATTAATTAAATTTGCCCATAAGATCAACTTCCAGTCCTTGTAATCTAATATAATTACTGATATTGTGTGAATTATACAGTGTTAATATATGTATATTAACACACACACACACACACACACACACACACACACACACACACACACACACACACACACACACACACACACACACACACACACACACACACACACACACACACACACACACACACACACACAAAATACTGAACTTGACAACCCCTTCAGTACACCTGCTGCAAGATATGCTGTTCGTTTGCATGCACAATAATAGAAGAGCACGTGTAGAATCCATGCCTATACATTTAACTGTAGCAATGGTGCTGCCATTGGAAGAAACGACGTTTATTGTTGAACATTATTTTCATTTTTAGAGAGTTGGTAGAGCAAATGGTCCAAGCCTACGACATGTTTGTGAGCAGTCTGTTCATCGTTTCCGTAAGCGTGTCCCAAATAATAGTGTCATCATTGCTATAATCGAGAAGTTCTGAAGTACCGGGAGTGTTCTGCCACAATGCAAAGTGATCAGGGAGACCACGAACTGTTAAATAAATGAGAATCACGGGCGTGTGCGGGAGTAAGTGTTACAGTCTCCGAAACGCAGTTTACGCCGAACAGTGGAATCCATTACAGAGAATCCTTAAGGAGCTGGGTGCCTTTACGTACGTCATTCAAGTAGTTCAGTGTTTAACAGCAATGAACTACGATGCACGGCGTGAATACTGTGCATGTGTGCTGGCTAATGTCTATGAAAATCAGCCCTATCCTACCTCTATAATGAGTAGTTTTTGGACGAAGCTCATTTCCATCTAAGCGTTCGAACCTACAGGTTTCTTGGTTATTCGAGACCTCAATTTGTACAAGAGAAACCTCTTCACAGCAAGATCACAGCATGGCGTACAGTTTATGGCGATAGCACAACTGAGCTTCATTGAAGAGAGTGGTGTAAGTGACCTTGAATAGCCATCGCAACATCGAGAATGTGTTGGTTCCGTTCACCCAGGATTTGTATAGGATGCGTCATATGCAAAAAACCTTTTCCATTTCGTGCACAGATATTCCAAAAGGAAAGATGAATCTGTCAAACATTAGGAAGTTCCAGAGCCTATTTATCAGTACACTTTACCGGGAGACTCATTTCGAAGGTCACAGAATTCCTGTATCATTCACAGTCTCCTTACCTCACATCAATTGATGTTTTCGTTTGGAGTATATATAAGGAACGGGTATTCTGCCATAACCCGCCTTCAAACCTTGATGAACTAAGGAATAAAATTATACGATATATCCAGCACATCTCCCAACCATTGTTCTGCAAGATGACAGAGAATTTTGCATGCTCTAGAAAACCTGTGTTGAAAGACAAAGTGCCCATTTCGAGCATGTAGTCTAAGTGAATGAATGCTTAATTCAACAAAGATTCCATCGATACTGTCCGACCACAGATCCGAGACCCTAATCTGGCAACTTGCCAACAAGGGTCAATTCATGTTAAAGGGGAAAAAGAAATAAGCTGATGTACGATTTGGTCACCAACGCGCCAAATCACTTGCTTTATACGTTAAATTTCACAAGTGTTATACAAGCAAAATAATTACCACTTTAAAAACTACAATGTTCATAAAAGAAAAGTTAATTTTCCGACGTATAATAATAAACAGCTCATTACACGACGAATTGATTATCCCATTATCGGAATAGATTCTCCTTCTTCTGACATGCGCAGAAGTGTCAAAGGATCTCGTATCTGTGGGAGTACAGTAGCTGTGAATGTATATATCATCATGTGTGTAAACATATATCTACTCTATACTATAAAATGATAAGCTGAAATTGGAAAAGGATGTGACGTCGGCATGAAACGGATATAGGCTGTTACGTTTTTGTATAACGTTTTTATGTAACGTTTTTTGTAACGTTTTTACATAATTGAAAGGTTTTACATAATTGTAACGTTTTTGTGTAACGTTTTTGTCAAGTTATTTGAAACGTTTTGAAACTCAGGGGCTACCCTGAGTGTCGAGCCTTCAAGTAATTTTATAAACTTGTTTATTTTACTCCTAATCCCAAGTAAGCAAACAATTAAATTTGCGCCTGAACGTGGTTCAAGTCTAAAGGTGGTGCAACACCAGGGCAACTCATTGTAAAGGTGGGTAAATATATATATATATATATATATATATGTATATATATATAGTTCGATTTTTCCGTTGTCTGCTGCAGATAATAATTTAAATTTCGTTTTTCTTTTTCAATAACTTGCTTCACTTGTAATAATCCTGTACCTCCTTTTCTGCGTGATAGATAGAGCCTATCAATGTCACTGCGAGGAGTGAGGGCATGGTGCATTGTCATTAATTTTCATTAAGTTTTTCGATCTAAATCTTCCATCTCTATCTGGGTCCATTCAACAATGCCTGCTGAATATCTCAGAACATGTATGGCCCAGGTATTAATTCTTTCTTTGATCTTATTGTGCAGAATTTGTAATGCTTCTAAAATTCTGAAATATTTGTAGCTGTCTTCGAATTTTATTGCTTTGATTATTTCATCATTGCGCAGCTTGATTTCGTTCATATCTTTAAACTTTCCTCTTCTTATTCCAGCAATTGCAGATTTGTCTAAGCCAAAATCCATTGATATATCTTGACTGAATATGTGCACAGTGTTTAGCAACGATCCGAGTTCATTATCTGATTTTGCATACAACTTCAGATCGTCCATGTATAAAAGGTGAGATAAATTTGCACACTTTTGCGCAGTTTAATAACCATGAGCAGTTTTATTTAAAATTCGAGTTAAGGGGATCAGTGACAATGTAAACAATATAGGAGATAATGAGCCTCCTTGAAAGATGCCCCTTTTTATGTTTACCCTCTCCAATTTCTTCTCTATTTATAATCGACGTTGTTTTCCAGTTTTTCATGCTGGATTGCAAACATTTTTGCACGTTTTCGCTAATACCAAATAGTTATGTGCATTTTAAAATCCAACTATGAGGCGCCGAATCAAACGCTTTTTTATAATCTACCCAAGCTATATGAAGGTTGGTTTTTCTACGTTTGCAATTTTTAAGAATCGTTTTATCAATCAGCAATTGGTCTTTTGTGCCTCTTGAATTTTTGCTGTTACCTTTTTGTTCAATTGGGAGAAGAGAATTTCCTTTAAGATAGCTGTATATTTTATCAGCTCGTATGCCTGTGAGTAGCTTAAAAGTTGTTGGCAGGCAGGTTATAGGTCGGAAGTTTTCTGGGTTTGGACCTTTTTCTTTATCCTTTATGATCAAAAACGTTTTCCCTGCTGTGAGCGACTCTTCTTTGCTTTTTCTTTCTAAAACATCATAAAATTGGCTAGCAAGTCTTTCATGTAAGCCTGTTAGATATTTCAACCAGTAGCCATGTAATTCATCCTTCCCTGGTGTTGACCAATTTTTATTTTTTTAGCTTGCTTTTGAACCATTTCGGTTGTTATTTTCAGTTGGTCCATTTTTCGTTCTTGAGATTCGTTCATAATTTGTTCAATCCATTTTGCCTTGTTATTGTGCCTCTTAGGGTTGACCCATAGGTTTCTCCAAAACTTTAGTGTATTTTCTTTGTCTCTGGTATTTATATTTATATTTTCTTTAAGGTTATCATTCCTGCAGCAATCAATTTTCTTGTAAAATTGGTGATGATTTGCGCGAAACATCGAATTTTGCTTGTACTGTTCAATGCGTGCACTGTATCTTCTTATTTTAGCTGCAACTGCAACTATTTTTTACTTCACTTCCTCTAATACTTCATCAATAGGTCGTGTTCCAGTATTATATCTCATTATGAGGTTATTTCGGATTTTTGTGTTTTTCAGCTTCTTTTCTTTAAGGTTTTTCAAATTGCTCACGTCTGTTCTGAGTTTAAGAATTTTATTTTCCAGTCGATGCTTCCATTTTGGTTCCTGAGCCTTACTGCTTTTGGGTTCACTAATCTTATATCCTAATTCAGATGTTACGATGTAGGCTATTGAGTACATAAGTTGATTCGTTTGCCCAATAGTTCCAGTAGGAATATCCCTTGCAGCTTTATTGGCCTCTTGTAGGAGTTCCTTCAGTTTTTGTTGAGGTACTTGTCTCAATACTGGAAGCCTAACTCGTTTCTGGTTGCTGTTCATTTGCTCCATAATTTTTCGTGCGAGTTCTTGTTCCTTATCTGATAGCTTCTTTTCAACTATTTGTATATTTTCAAAATTTTCAGTATTCTGCACGTTGGAATCTGGTTCTGCTTCATTCATATTCTTGGTCACTTCAGGGTCAGTACGGTCTCCTTTTACAGCTTGAGGTTTCACTGCTTCCAGCTCGAGTTTCACTAAATACCTTGCGTTGCTGCATCAGCCTTTCGAACGAAATTTCAGAATTTGGGTGTCGTTCAAGCCAAAGTTGGAACATTCGTTTCTGAAATCCCCTAACTGATGGGTTTGAACTGTAGAAGCACTGCATGACTTGTCTAATTTCAGCCATGCTCCACTTTTTCCTAGTAAATACTTTCGAGTTCTGTGGATCTTGCTCCTGTAGCCCATTTGTCACTGGCTGTCCAGGAAGCCTAACATCCAGTGCGGTCCTTGGTAACCCGCGCGACGACCGATGCGGTATAGACTTCTGATATGTCTTCACCATTTTTAACTGGGGGTGGGCAGGTGCATGAGATAAAAAAAATAGGTAAATAGGACAGAATCACACATAGCCCTTGCATACTCTAATAGCATTGGGGGAAGGAGCAAGGTGAAAAGAAATACAGAGGGAAAGAAGAGTAGGGACCAGTCTACAGATAATATAACAGGTGTATATTACATGAAGTAAGGCGTGGTCTAGCTTCAGGTGCCTCGGGTTCGTCATGCCCATACTCACTAGAGTGAGCCCTTGAGGATTATATATATATATATATATATATATCTTCTTCTTCGTCTATGATCTCTTATGCTTTTAAGCGTCGAGATATTGCCAAAGAGATTTCCATGCCGTCCTGTCCAAGGTTTGTTGTTTTGCTTCTTTCCAGTTAATTCCCTTCTTTTCTAATTTTTCTTTAATTTCCTTTTGCCAACCTTTCCTGGGTCTGCCTATGTTTCTTTTTCCTATTTTCTGGCTTTCGTATACAGTTTTTGCTATTCTTCCTTCTTCCATTAGATTGAGATGTCCAAACCATCTCATTTGGGCTTGTGTTATGAATTGATTCAGAGGTGCAACTTGAAGGCTGTCTCTTATGGTTTGATTTCTTATTCGGTCTAGTCTTGTTTTTTGTGCCACTTTCCTGAGATATTTCATTTCAATTGTTGTAGTTTATTTGTGTTTCCTGTTGTTAAACACCAAGACTCACAACTGTATGTTAATGTTGGTAGAAACAATGAACGATACACTGCCATTTTGGTATTTTGGGTGACTTCTTTCTTATCTAGGAGTGGGCCTTTCATTGCATAGAATAGCTTTGTGCCCCACTCTTATCCTGTTGTTAATTTCTGTGTCTAGTCTACCATCTTCTTGTATATATGATCCCAAGTATTTAAAGGAGTGGACTTGTTCCAGTTGGTGATTCTCTATTTTTATTGTGTGTTTTTGTTGATTTCTAGATATGATCATTGTTTTAGTTTTATTTATATTTATGGTCATATTCCTTTTCTTTGTTTCTTCATGCCAAATGTTGATATTGTACTGCAGATCTCCAGCTGTGTTTGCTAGAATCACTACATCATCTGCAAAAGCCATATGTGAAATCCTAGTTTCTTTCAGTTTCCTGTATCCTAAGTGGAACATTTTTGTTTTTGTTTGGCATGCCTTTAAAATTTCATCCATTACTACGATGAAGAGAAGAGGGCTGAGGATACAGCCTTGCCTCACTCCTACATTTGTTTCAAATTCTTTTGATCTATTATTACAGGTTCTTACATAATGTCTATTACTTTTGTAGAGGCTTTGTATGGCTGCTATTAAGTTATCTTGTATCTTGTTTTTCTTTAATGTTTGCCATATTAAGTGTCTGGGAACTCGGTCAAAGGCCTTTTCAAAATCTATAAAACATGAATGTAGTTCTTTTCCATATTCCAATGTTTTCTCTGATATTTGTCTAAGACTGAAGATAAGATCCTGTGTGCTTCTATTTTTTCGAAAGCCATATTGCATTTCATCCAGCGTGTCCTCTATTTGATTCCTAAGCCTCGCTTCTAAAATGCGGGTATATAATTTTCCTGGAACGCTTAAAAGCGAAATTCCTCTATGGTTTTCACATTTGCGGTTGTCTCCTTTCTTAAATATGGGGATTATTATAGCTACTTCCCAGTCTTTGGGAATAATTTTCTTTTTCCATACAACATTGAATAGGTGTAAAAGAAATTTTATGGCTTTCGTTCCTAAATTCTTTACCATTTCTGGTGTTATTTGGTCATGGCCTGCTGATTTGCCCAGTTTTATTTTATTTATTGCTGCTAACAGTTCATTTGCATGAATTTCTTCACTCTGATCTTCTATTTTGCTTGTGTGTCTTGCTCTTAGGGTTCTATTTTTTCCATGTCCTGCATCTTCCAATAATTCTTGAAAGTACTGTTTCCATCTTTCCATGATGTCTTCGGAATTTGTGGGTAACTTTCCATCCTTATTTTTGATAAACTTTATGGGGCATTCTTTCTCTGTCCTCATTCTTCTTAAAACATTATAGAAGAGTTTTTGGTTTCCTTTAAAATTTTGTTCGAAAGTATGTCCGAAGTCTTCCCAGCATTTTCTTTTCTCTGCTTTCACTAAGGTTTTAACTTTATTTCTTTGGTTGTTGTATAGTTCTCTATCAACCTGCAGCTTTGATGTTATATATCTCGTCCATAATTGCTTTTTCTTTTTAATTTCTTCTTTTAGTTCTTCAGTCCACCAGGATGTTTTATGTTTCTTCTGTTTATTATTTAATGATACACCACAAATTTCTTTGCTTGTTTCTAGAAGAAGTGTTTTGAACCTGTACCATAGGTTTTCTGCATCTTGGTCTTCATATATCGCTTTTTCTACTTCTTTCATCTTCTCTTCTATTTTACTTTTATACTCAATGGCTGTTTCTTCTTTCTTTAGCTTGTAGTTCTTTATCTTAACATTTATTTCCTTGCTACTTTTTCTACATTTTTCAACTTTTATTTTATGGATTGTTTCCAATACTAATAAGTAGTGGTCACTGCCTATTTCAGGACCTCTGTAGACTCTTGCATTTTTTGTATACTTCCAGTACGATCTGCTTATGATGGCGTAGTCGATTATAGATTTTTCGTTTCTATTGGTCTCTTCCCTGGTAAACTTATGGATTTCTTTACGCTTGAACATAGTATTCGCTATCACTAAATTATTTGTAAGGCAAAGATTTATTATTCTTTCTCCATTATTATTCCTGGTTATTTCTCCTTGTGATCCCAACACTTGTTTCGTTTCTTCATCTACTTGATTCCCTACCCGGCCATTAAAGTCTCCTAGTAGTATGATATGCCCTTGAACTTCTTCAATTGTTTTTTGTAAGAGTTCGAAGAATTCATCTTTAATTTCTTTATTGGCATTATCGTTTGGGCCATATGCAACAATTACAGTGAATACTTGGTTGTCTGATTTAAAATCTATAGTGATTGTCAACAACCTTTCGTTTATTAGTTGCCATTTAGTAATATATTCTTTGAGATCTGGTTTAATTATGCAAGCTATCCCTTGTTTTCCCCATTCTCTTGGGTTTACCCCTGAATAGAAAAGTATATACCCATCTTTCATTTTCTGGCAACCTTGACCTTTCTTTTTTGTTTCTGTGACTGCTAGCAAATCCAATCTTGATTTTTTAAATTCATCAATTAATTCGTTTTCTTTTCCATGTAGACTTTTAATGTTCCATGTTCCATATCTCATGTACCTTTTTCCTCGCTTTGTCGTTAACCATTTAGGCAGTTCGGCTATCTCTTTGTTATTTCTTGTAATGAGTGAAATTTTAAGGTGTGCAGGGGATTAGCCTTCAGCACCCGAGTCTGGTGGTGGGGCTGCCACCTTCGAGGCCACAAGACCGGCCTATGAGGGAAGTGCTATCCTGTTGGTCTGCGGGAGGTATTTTATTTCCCTCCTACCCTTCATAATAACCTACGACGAGCATTCCCCGATCCGCCACCAGAGGACGCGCCCGATGGGAGTTACAGGTGTCCCCACACGGGATATATATATAGAGCCTGTGTAGCTCAGTGGATGTGGCGTTTGCCACCCACGGCGCTTGGCCACACGAAGGAAGACTTGGTTTCGAGTCTAGTCGGCGACTAGAGGAAATTTTTCTAAGCCTTTTTTCGACCGGTTCCCGAGTTAGTCGACCTCTGGCACGGGCAAGCGGGTTTATCCTCCCGGAAACTCGGGTTTTTCGTCCCGTAAACTCAAGAAAATCGACCGTAGAACCCACATTATTTCAGACATTAAATATATTGTGTTAGGGTTAGGGACCACGAGATGGCGGCACATTTGAGCCGTCTCTCTTCACTGCGTACCGCTTAATTAGTGATAGCCTTGGGCCATCTATTTCTGATTGGTACCAGTGGGGATTGAACTGCCCACTCAGTCTCCAAAAGTTAGATAGGGCTAAATGGCCTCGCCTACTCCCCGTATACGGGAATAAAAAGGCGTTAGATGATTTATATATATATATATATATATATATATATATAATCAGCTAGCGCCTTTTATTTTTTATTTCCTTATAGGGAGTAGGCGAGGCCTTTATACCCTATCCAGCTTTTGGAGACTGAGTGGGCAGCTCAATCTATATATATATATATATATATATGTGTGTGTGTGTGTGTGTGTAGAAAGTATTTTACCTTGGGTATAATAAATGTTAAAGATACCAAAGTATTTTAAACCTGGTTTTACTCCATTTCCCAAGTAAGAAAACAGACAGACAAGTCAAGTTTGCGTATTGGAAGTATAACTGACCCTCAAAGTAGTGCAAGTCAATCAGAGCTTATTGTACTTTTACTCACGGTAAAAGTAGAATAAGCTCTGATCACTATTCTTAATAATTACCCTTAATGCACAGCCCATCTCCTTAAGGAATACGTGCAGGCGCAAACTTGACTTGTGTGTCTGTTTGCTTACTTGGGAAATTGAGTAAAACCAGGTTTAAAATAGCTTGGTATCTTTAACATTTATAATACTCAAGGTAAAATACTTTCTACATTTATATTTCATCCAGAGATTTTTATTTAATGAGGTTAAAACACCTTATGGTAACTTGTTCTGGTAAAATACTTATAAGCTCTGTATTACTAAAATCTTGGTGGGATCAGGATTCAGACGAGAGTGTTTGGTGCATCCTTGGTTAGTTTTGGAATTGTGGTGCGTTTTATTACATTATGTGTCTTGTTGATCATGCAATTTTTGATTCAGTGCTCTTGCCAAAACAACACAAAGTCCTGTAGCAGTGCTGGTAAGACTACAACTGCACGGTAAGCGGTTTTTTTTTTTTTTTACTTCACATTGATAATCATGGAAAAACAGCTAAATGAGACAATATTCGAAGAGGTATATAACGAATTTATAAGACTAGGTGAACTACTTAACAACAATTGGCCGGGAAAAGTGAAATTGTATGACACGTTCCCCCCGGAAAGTGTCACAGACGTTGTCGTAGAAGATCAATTAGAATCGGTGCCTTCTACTCCTTCGGACTTTGTAGAAGTGCGCGCACGCAAAAAGCGAAGGGCAACAGAAGAACCGCACAATGACAATAATGAAATGGAACAGGATTCTCAGGGTTCGGACGCCGCTATTTCTCCCAAAGAAAAGGTGACTCCGATCCTCCTTAGAGAAAAGCAGAAGTGGGCAGCTTTAAGATCCACAATGTCCAATTTGCACATTGGCTTCATTAAGGCCAAAAACATGGATGAAGTCATAAAGATCCAGCCAGCAGCAGTGACAAATTATAGAAGTTTGTCCAAAGAACTGGACGACAGAGGCATCCAGTATCATACCTTTACGCTCAGCTCCGAAAAAAACTTAAAAGTGGTCCTTTGTGCTGTCTGTGAAGAGCAGAAATAGCTGCTGACCTGAATTCTCAAGATCTGCCTCCAGTCAAGGTGAGCAGAATGTACAAAGCAGACAAGACTCCCATGCCATTAGTCCTAGTTGATATTCATAAAATATACAAGGATATCTACAACTTAAAAACAGTCTGTGGTCTCATCGTCACACCAGAAACCATTCCGGAAAAGATCATCCTCTGGGCTGTGCCACAGGAGCCAGAAGTTTGGCCATGCCCAGAATCTATGTAGAGCAGAATATAGATGTTTAAAATGTGGGGACAGCCACGCAACCAATATCTGCACAAATCCGAGGACCACCTCGGCAAATGTGCAAACTGCGGTGACCCTCATCCTGCGAACTACAAAGGATGTACTCAGCACCCAAAGAACAGACGGATGGAGGCAGTCAATCAGCCCTCCTCCTACAGTATAAGAACAGCAGATGCCCAGGCATCAAAACCGAAGACTCAGCAGCCAAAATCGGAGACCTCCAAAAATAGAGATACCCAAAAGCAAACAAGAAGTTATGCCGATGTGACCCGCACAAATAGACATACCAGAACAAAATCAACCAACAGCACCTAAAATCTAACAGCTGTTATTACGGCCTCACTAGCAAACATGCTACAAAATTTCAGCCTATCAAACCTTACTGAAACCTCCACTAAAAGATTTCTTCGTGAAACTCAGGTCATCCTCACAGCTCTCATAAATGAATAGTAACAAACTCATTCCAGCATCACTTCAGATAGTTGCTTGGAACGCAAATGGCCTCAAAAACAAAATTCTGGAACTCCGAAATTTCACATATAGATATCAACCAGATGTTATATTAATCAGTGAAACTCATTTAAGACCATCAGATAATCCTACAATAAGGGGCTATCACCTATACAGAAATGACAGACTACTCTACAGAGGCGGAAGCACTGCCATCTTCATTAAAAACTACATTAAGCACCACTCTGTGAGCAATCCTTCAATCACTAACCTTGAAATCACAGGCGTGGAAGTTGTCACCGGCTCCACTGGCAAACTGAAAATCTACTCAGCTTACAACCCTCCCCAGAAATCTCTACTTCACTCTGACCTAAATGCCATCTTATGCATCAGAGAACCCACCATTGTAGCAGGCCCCACAAAACCAACTCATCTCAGTACGTTTCACACTGCTGACATCCTGGATATAGCTATCCTGCAGGCTATCAAACTTCAATACAGTATCTTATCTATGGATGAACTATCATCCAATCACAATCCAATTCTACTACAGCTGGGAAATCAAGAATACCTGTGTCCTCCTTCTCACTCCTACATTGCATGGGACAGACTGTCAACAGCACTCAAGGATTATATTGGACCTGTTCCTCACATACGCACAAAAGAAGAAGTAGAAACTGCAGTTACAAATCTCACACAACAAATTAATTGTGCTATAAAGGTAACTACCTCCTACAATCTGCCAGCAACCCAGATCGTTTGCCTGAAGAAATCATGAACTTGATCAGAGACAAAATCAAAGCTAGGAAAAGATTCCGTAACACGCGTGCACCACAGCTCTAAACAGGATAAATGGGTCAGTAAGAGATGCACTCATAGAAACCAAGTTCGGGATAAAAAGTTATCCTCTGTCTCACCTATTGATCACTCTATCTGGGGGTTATTGAGAAACATCAGAAATAAAAACAGTTCTCTCCCCCCCCCATAATCTCCAACCAGGGATTAGTTCACACAGATGTAGATAAGGCAGAGGCCATAGTAATGAATCTAGAGGAGCAGTGCAAACCCTCTTATAACAACTTAGATTTCAATCACTTGTTCAAAATCCACTGACAGGTCATACATGCTTTAAATCTCCCAGATACCAGCGCTGACCATATTGCGCCCACATCACCTGTTGAATTATATGATATTATAAAAAAATTTAAGAACAATAGAGCTCCTGGACCAGACGTCATCTCAAACAGGGTGATCAAGCTGCTACCTCCGAAAGCTGTAGTGCACCTGTCCAGTAAAATAAATGCAATCTTAAGATTTCACTATTTTCCTTCTACCTGGAACCTGGCTGATGTAATTCCTATACATAAACTAGGCAAAGACCCACACCTACCGCAAAATTATCGTCCAATCAGTCTTATCTCTAATCTGGGTAAGGTTGCGGAGAAGGTCATTCTCTCACGACTCCAAACCTCAGTAAATGACCTAAACATTCTCCCTAATGAACAGTTTGGTTTTCTGCAACACCATAGTACTACCCAGCAAATCCACAGAATTGTGGAATACATCACCACCAGCTATAACTGGCGCCAGTACACAGGAGCTGTTTTTCTAGACATGTCCAAAGCATTTGAAAAATTCTGGCATTTTGGACTCCTACACAAACTTATCTCAGCCGGTACTTCACTAAAAATGGTTCATCTAATCCATTCATATCTTCAGAATAGATCAATGCAAGTAAAAATCAACGGTTCTACTTCGTCCCAGCGCCATATTGAAGTGCCGCAGGGATCTCTACTGGCTCCATTGCTGTTTTCTGTATACATGTCGGACATCCCGCACAATCAGATGTCTTCCATTTTGGCCTTGTATGCGGACGATACAGCAATACTAATCAGATCTCTCCGACCCCATTTCGTTACGAGAAAGCTTCAAGAAAACCATATAAAGCTGGAGGGTGTTGGTTCTCCAAAAGGAGATTGGAAGTTAAAAAGGCCAATGTCTCCTGCAGGAGATGTGTTACTATTCAATACTAAAATTCCCTGGCAGACAGAAACAAAAAGTTATCTTTCAACTAACACATCAAGTCTACGTGCGCAAAGGCAACTAAAGTCATAGCTCAGATCTACCCGCTAATTAACAGAAATAGCAAGCTCAGTAACAGAATCAAATTGCAACTGTACCAGATGACGATTCGTCCTATAATCACCTATGCCTCTCCAGTCTGGAACCACACCTCTAATACTAACATTATACAGATACGAGTGCAGAAGAAGTGCTTGAGAATGATTCTGAATGCCCCGTGGTATGTTAGAAACAATCAACTTCATAGAGATACAAATATTCCTTATATTTTCTATTTTCTACAGTCCTTAGCATCCAAGTTTTTCCTAAAGACGTCCACACACCCCAACGATTTGGTTCAGCAAGCTGCAGCATACGAGTCAACGGACATATTCAAATATAAAAGACCAAAAGCTATATTGGCTTCCTTTAGCGATGCATAAACTCCATGCCCATTCAGGGCGAACAATATGCTCATAAATTTTACCCTTACTGTAACCACAACAGATAGCGGGGAATATGAAAAGCATTTTGCTTCACCCCTAAAGTCATAATTGTAAATTGTCAAAATCTTGGTATTGCTAGCCTGGCTCCCACTGATGAGACCGCAATAAAGGTCGAAACCGGTCTGGGTAGTGGCCCCTTACCTTTAATTTAATACATAGCATCATACATCTCCTCAAGGAGATGGGCGGTGCGTTAAGGGTAAATATTATATTAAGAATAGTGATCAGAGCTTATTCTACTTTTACCACGAGTTGCCTTGACTTGCACTACTTTGAGGGTTAGCTAGACTTCCAATACGTGCAGGCGCAAACTTGACTTGTCTGTCTGTTTGCTTACTTGTAAAATGGAGAAAATACAGGTTTAAAATAGCTTGGTATCTTTAACATATATATATATATATATATATATATATATATATATATATATATATATATATATATATATATATATATATATATATATATATATATATATATTAATCCATGAAGTCTTTTTTTTTATATTAAACATTAGATAAGAGAAAGCTTTCTGTTTTCCAGAAATATCATCAGGTTGTCTACCTGATCAAATTGAATCAAATAACTCAAAGAGAATCAAAGAGAAAAGACGAACTTCTGAATTGTTAGTAATATCGGGATCTCAAATTAGTGGAACCATCCATGTCTGGACAGCAATCGGAATTTCAGGAGATTTTAGGGTGAAACTGCAATTCCGCATATCTAGAAATAAGTATAACTACCAAACAAAACACTAGGATAAACATACTTCAGAGATATTGTTCAAAATGACCAGCGTGGTATGACATGCAGCTGTTCAGAGGGCTCATTATTCATAGCCTATTATTTTTGTTATTTCCTGAGCGATGTCAGAAGGCAAAGCATATATATTTTCAACTTGTTCCTGACGTTTATTAACATTCTCCACTGAAGTAGAGTACAGCAATGATTTTGAATCGCGCCAAGTATAGAAATCTGCAGAATTAAGGTCAGATGACCGTGAGGAGACATAGCTGGTTTTCTACCAATCCATCCTTCTGGAAAAGATTGATTGAGATGCCCGCAGGCCACATGACTGAAATGTGATTGATCTCTGTCATGCATGCATAAACTATATATTTCCCTCTACCAAAGGAAACATCATTTATACATTTTGGAATATGTTTTTTTCTACCAAGTTTTGCGAGAAACTACTATTAAATTGTTCTTAGAATTCCTTGATAAAGCATAGTTACATTCATCTGTTTTTAGAGATACGTACCAATAAATTAATGTACTCCTGCTGATGTCTCCATGAATAACTGCATGTGGATATTGATTAGCCCACATACAAAGGTAGTCTGCAAAGTTCTCGGCTTCGAATATAGGTGGCAACATTAACGGCATGATTTTTTGTTCTAAGTTGGTACATCTCTCATAAGCATCCGTGTGAAGCTGCGAGTCATTCTATCAAGTAGTTTGTATTATACAGCTATCTGAATCCAAAGTGTTGTGTGTATCCCTTGAAATAGATAAAATTGAGTATCATGAGGTTATAAAATTCTTTGTAAAAGAAGGTTTAACTCCAAAAAAAACCATTGGAAGTTCATAAAAGTTTATTAACACTCTTCTCCATCGTTTCGAACAATTAAGAAATAGGCAGTACCAGCCTTGAAGTTGACCCACCTGAAGGACATCCAAAAAGTGTAACAACACCAGAAACCACTGATCAAGTGCACGATATGGTATTGGATGACCGGTCAGTCAAAGTGCGTGAAATTTCTGAGACTATATGCATTTCAAAAGAACGTGTAGGACATATTTTGCACGAAGAATTGAAAATGAAAAAGCTTTGCGCAAGATCGGTGCCGCGCTTGCTCATAGCAGATCAAAAACGCACTCACATGAAAATCTCAGAACAGTGCTTGGAGCGTTTTAACAAGAATAAAACTAATTTTGTGTGTCGATTTATTACTATGAATGAGACTTGAATTCACCATTACAGACCAGAATCCAAACAGCAATCAAAACAATGGAGAGAAGTAGATTGTTCATTGCCAAAGAAGACAAAGTCAGTTCCATCAGCAGGAAAGGTCGTGGCATCGGTGTTTTGGGATGCTAAAGGCATTTTGTTTATTAATTTTCTTGAAAAGGGGAAAACAATAACCGGAGAATATTATTCCGATCTTTTTACCAGACTAGACGAAAAAATTCGTTAAAAAAGACCCGGTTTGCAGAAGAAAAATATTATCTTTCATCAGGACAATGCACCTGCTCACAAAAGTGTTTTGGTAATGGGAAAATTAAGAGATCTGCAATATGAATTTTTGGAACATCCACCCTGTTCCCCAGATTTGGCTCTCTCTGACTTCTGTCTCTTCCAAAAACTAAAACTCTTCCTCGATGGTCAGCGTTTTTCTTGCAATCAAGAGGTGATTGCAACTGTAGAGGGGTATTTTGCAGATCTTATTGAGAATCACTAACTGGGACGGAATAATGGATGTGGAGCATCACTAGAATAAATGTGTTAGTCTTAAGGGAGATTATGTTGAAAAATAAAAATAATTTTGAAGTTATAAATTCGGTTTTTCATTGTCAGGCCAGAATGTTTCAGCCACCCTCGTACGACTGTTGTATTAATTCTAAATATCTTCGGAAGTGAACATGGTCACCTGAAACGTATACAGGAAAGAAATCGTTGATTCAGTCATATTCTAGAATGTACTGACAGTTTATTAATGGACAACGACAATCATCTAAAGAAAGTTGTTGCTAAATCCTGTGCATGGATTTGGCAACAATAGATATAGTATGTATTCTACATGTTCCTAGAGTCGTAGTTCTGTCTCCCTTCCCTCATTTCGTGGTGCAGAATATATGCCATGCTCACAAAAGCAGGAATCAAAATGAGTGAATGATGGAATTCGTTGACCTTGATAGTCTCATGATAATACACCTGTGCTTCATGTGCATTTCCATTTCTGTAAAGATGAACTTGTCATCCACTGCAAAACAGTTAGCGGTGACTTTAAAAAAATGAACAAAAAACAAACGACGACAACTTCTTGCTCATACTATTCAAGATAATAAGCCGGCCTGGGTGGCCGAGTGGTTATCGTATCCGCTCTCCAGCCAAAAGGTTGCGGGTTCGAATCCCGCCGTAGGCATGGATGTTTGTGATTGCCTGTGGAAACACTAGTGGTGGTAGATGGCGTTGGTGTAGTTGATGTTAGTTGTAGTTGGTGGAGAGTTGTAGAGTAGGTGGCCTCCCTCGATGAGTCTTTGGACTTCCTGGAGGTGCTGCATAATAATAATAATAATAATATATGGTAAACTGCTGAGGGATTTTCTAGAGAATTAACATTATCACTGCGTTCACTGCACCATCTTTTTCCACATATCTATGTGTCCCTAAAATGCATAAGGGAAACGTAATACAAAGCCGTTTAGTCAAAGGTATCGACTCCTCTATACTCTACGTATAGTGTGTTTAAACATTTGGCCAAATTACTAAAATGGTTACGAAGTCTCTGTATGGTCAGTTGGGTGTTTATCAGTCAATGTTTTCTTCAAGATTTGCCACAGAATCTCGAAAATTACATTCTTATTTTGTGCCATTCATTTTTTTCCATCGAATAATGTTTGAGTGAACAGTTCACCTGCTCAACTTTGATTCTTAAAATTTTCTTACAGGCTCTTCTTTTCAATAAGAAACTCAATTTCATCCTGCTCAAAATGAAAGAAAATGTGATCATTCTATTTTCAAATACTTTGTATATTCTTTTGACCTAAACCAGTGGGAAAACATTATTATCATCAATAACATAGTCACTGAGACATTTCGTATTTCCTGCATCTTCTCTCCATTTGAATTAATGCACATTTTTATAGTGGAACGTGCTGTTAGTAATAACTAGTCCATGTCCTGAAAAGAAATCCAGGAAGTGTCATTTTTAATAGCTTTATTCCATCCTTCAAATTTTGTAAAAATATTTCTATATGTCTGGTATCATTTTCTACACTGTTGTTTAGATTCTTCAACAGGGACAAACTTTGTCTTTTTATTTATTTATTTTTCTTTTTTGTTGTTATATTAACTACCTTCTCTAGTTCGAAAATTTCTACTACTTTATCTTTTGTAGAACTGTTAACAGGGGCACAAATAAGTTGCATTTTCTAGTTCACCATTCTGATATTTGCCCTCCACAAGTGTACTTGATGTTGCCATTCAAGAAGATTATGCTCATATTTAGTGTGGAATACTGTACCTATACCTTTTCCTCTGATCGTTATTGCCTGAATATGACATCCTGTATTTGTTGTTTAGAAAGATCTCATCATATCTTTCCTTCTTTGTTTTGGCAATACCTATTATGTCGATTTGGTTCTTATGAAATTTTTCAGCTAGTTCCATTTCTCTTCCATTGATGCTTCATACTTTGATGAGGCCAATCTTGAATTCTGCTGATACTGAATTGGAATATTGTCTCTGTTTTTTTTTTTTTTCCGTAGCTGATTTTTCGGTTTTTGTTTGTCCCTGATGAAAACAACGTGACTCTGGTTAACTGGGAGACGCTTCAATCAATATTAAATTCTTTCATGTTGTACTTTTACATCACATTAAGAATACAAATTGGTCTCCTAAAACCACAATTTTCAGCCTATCTTCGTTCGTTCTGTAAACAGTTAGATTCGATATTTGCACCACAAAAAAGTGAGATTGGACCATTAAATCTGAAGCTTTGGCTTTATTCTCTGCATACCTTAAAAGGCTACATGGAAGTGTCCTCCTAGTTATCAGGTTTTCATTCTTAAGAACATCTGAAAATGTTTCTCAAGACCAGCTACTCTCATATAACCATTAGCTATGTAGTGTTTCTGACACAAATATATAAACGTTAGTAATTTTTAAAAAAATTAAAACCTCAATATAGCTACTTATAAAAGATACTAACACAAATGGACATCTGTGTCCGTTTGTGTTGATATCACGTTATAATCCTCCTGTATACATATATATATAATATATATATATATATATATATATATATATATATATATATATATATATATATATATATATATATATATATATATATATATATATATATATATATATATATATATATATATTATATATATTATATATATATAAATATATATATATATATATATATATATTTTTTTTTTTTTTTTTTTTATTTATTTATTTTTTTTTTTTTTTAATGATCATTCTGTCAGAGCGCGTCTCCTGGGTGGCGGATAGGTGGAGCCCACCATGTGTGTGTGTACATGGTGGGATGGTCCGAATATACTGAATAAGGACTCGTGGATCAACAGGGCCATAAGGGGTAATCATCTTGATTGTAAGGAAAGCGGCACTCCCATGGACCCCTAGCTGGATCTATCTCCACTCCTTCTACTACTTTGAAGAAGATCCACTTACTTTAATCTTTCCTATAAGGCCTTATTAGCCAACTCTTTTTATTTTATGAACCCTATGCTATTAGAGTACTCGAGGCCCATGGGGTCTTTTCATTTCTGGCCTTACAACTATGCCTCTCTATAAACCTTACTGTAATTCTTCTATAATCTACTCTCTCTCCCCCTTCAATATACCCTATTCCTCCTACGGGTTTAAATTCGGAAGAAGGCTAGTTCAGAAGCCTTAAGGTAGCAGCCTACCACTGAACTATTCCATCGGCAGGCTAGTCCCCTGACATGGAGAACATAATTTTACTAGTAAGCTGACAGAAAAAGATAACCGGATTGAATCTATAGGAAACGACCCTGGCATGGAAAAGGTAAAACAAAAATGAAACGACAAAATATAATACACATAGCAAACGGGAATGTAAGAGGAATAGCATATAAAGAAATAGAATTAGACCAATTATTAAATGAAAGAAATTTTAAAATAGTAGTAATAACTGAAACAAAAAAAAAAAGAAATTAAAAGGAACCATGAGAACTGAAAATTTTAATGTGATATACAGTGGAGTTAACAGAGACCAAAGAGCACAAGCAGGAGTCATGATTTGGATTCATAACTCCCTTTCAGAACAGTTAAAACATTATAAATTATGGAATGAAAGAATAATAAAAGCTAGAATAAAAATAGATAGAGGCTATTTAACAATAATTGGTTTCTATGCCCCAGAAGAGAGAAGAGAACAAGATAATATTGATTTTTATAATCAGCTACAAAACATATATAATAAAATAATTAAAAATTATTAAAATATATAATAAAATAATTAAAAATGATTACGTAATTTTAGCAGGAGACTTAAATGCAAGAATTGGAAACACGAAAATTAATAATAATATAGGAATACATGGAGAACATACTCTAAACAGGAATGGTAAAAAATTGATTGACTTTGTAGTTTATAATAACCTAAAAATAATGAATTTCTTCTATAAACATAAAGACATACATAAATATACTTGAGCAGCAAGAGGATGGGAAATCAATATTAGATTACTTTATACTAAATGAAAAGACATCAAAATTTTTACTAGATGTTAGAGTTCACAGAGGATATGAAATAAGCAGTGACCACTTCCTTGTTAAAATAAAATTAAGATTACCACCTAAATGGCTACAAGTAACTAACACAGAAAGAAAAATTGAAACGTTTGTTTATAAAACTAGACTATTGAATGACACAAATGTACAATGACTATATTGAACAAAGAATTAACCAATATCTAGATAAAATAAAACAAAATGAAGAAATAGAAATAGAATGGCTTAATATAAAAACGATACTAAATGCAGCAGCAAATGAAAGCTTAGGAAAGACCAAAAAATTCAATAAAAGGAAAAAACTGAAGATCTGGGATGATACCATCAAAGAAATAATCAAAAAGAAAAAAGAAACCTATCACAAATGGTTAAGCAGTAAAAGATTAGAAGATGAAATAGAATATAAAAGAATAAGAGCCATAGCTAAAAGAGAAGTCAGAAAAAAACATAGAGAATCATCGAACAAATTTGTTTTTAATTTAGAACATGATTTACATAAAATAAGACCCAATGTATATAAAATTTTGAAACAGTTAAATGCAGATACCAAAGAAAACATAAAATTAAACACTGAATTGAAATTAGAAGAATTTCTATATTACTACACAGAATTATGGACAGACAAATATTTTAAAAAAAGATAACTGGCAAACAATTAATGAAAATGAAAAGGAAATAACTAAAGAAGAATTAGAAATCAGCCTGAAAGAAACAAGAAACGGAAAATCACCTGGAGAAGATAAACTAGGTTTAGAACTATATAAATATGTAGGAACTAGCTTCAAAGAAAGACTCTTATCATTTTTAAATAAAATTTATTCAACTGGTATCCCCCCAATAGAATGGGAAAAAAGCAATTGTGATTCCTATCTTTAAGAAAGGTAATAGAGATAACCCTAAAAACTATAGAGGTATCAGTATACTAAATTCCTGTTACAAAATATATAGCAGAATCTTAAATAGTAAACTAATGAAATATTCCGAAAACTTTATTTTAGAAGTACAGAATGGATTTAGAAAAGGACGATCATGTATAGACCCGGCCTTTTTGCCTAAAATTAATAATAGACAAAAGAAGAGAATACAATTTAGAAACACATATTGCATTTATTGACTATGAAAAAGCATTTGACAAAGTTAAAAGAAACATTATTTAACATGTTAAAAGAAAGACGAATACCACTTAATATCCTAAAAGCTATCGCAAGTATATATGAAAATAATCAAATACAAATAAGATTAAATCACGAGCTGTCACATACGAGAGAGATATACCAAGGAGTCCGACAGGGATGTCCCCTCTAAGCAACTCTTTTTAATATTTACTTAAATGAAATAATAATAAAATGGAATAAAAATTTATATCAAGGAATTAAACTTTCACCTACAGTAAACTTAAACACTCTCCTCTTTGCCGACGACCAAATAATAATTACAAATTCTGAAGATAAACTACAGAAAGCTGTTTTAGATCTAAATGAGATATCCAAAGATTATGGTATGATAATATCAACAGAAAAACCAAAAACTATGGCCTTTAAAGGACAAGATCCAGCAAGAACTAAAATAGTAATAGATAACAAGATCTTAGAACAGGTGAATTCATTTAACTACCTAGGATGTACGATCACATATGAAAATGAAAAAGATATAAACGTAAAAATTGTAAAATATTTGAAAACAACAGGTGTAATAACTCTATATTTAAACCAAACCTAGTTCAAAAACAAACCAGACTAAAAGTATACAATACATTAGCCCAACCAGTCTTAATATATGGAAGCGAAATCTGTACAATAAAACAAAAAGACAAACAAAGATTAACAACAGCAGAAATGAAGTTTATGAGAAAAACTGCAAAGTATACCCTATTTGATCACAAAAGAAATGAAGAAATCATGAAAGAATTAAACCAAGAACCAGTAATAGAAAAAATTAAAAAATATAAACATAAATGGATGGAACACGTTCAAAGAATGAATACAGAAAGATTACCAAAACAAGCCTTAAAATACAAGCCATTAGGAAAAAGAAAACCAGGACGTCCTCTTAAACGAATCAATGATGACTTCTAAGGTCGGAACAGGCCATGCTAGGCCTAAATCCTTGATATGTATGATGATGATGATGATGACGATGATGATATATATATATATATATGTAATGCGACCAAGTCTGAAGTACAACTTCTATTATTTCAAAAGGAATGCTATATATTTATTTATTTATTTAAATTGGATTCCACCTACAAAAATTTTAAAACCAATTGTATAAAACACAGTGCTTGGATTAACGGTTAGATAATATGAAATCTTGCTGCACAGACCATACGTGGAATTTGTTACCCTGGGTTTTAATTAAAAGCATTTCAGTGTCACGGAGGTCAATGAAATTAATCTCTCAGAGACATCCATAATCCCTGGGTGATTCGAATTCCAAGATTTAAAGAAGAGATCACGAGCTCCATCTACTCTGTTTACCGAATGACGTATTTGTACTGCTAGAGCGTTTCTTAATTATTATTAAAGATGCAAATGCTTTAAAAATCTGGCCTTGTAACTGTTGTTGTGTCTTTTAAATCCCTCTGAAAGTTCTAATGATATGCTGAATTAAAACTGTTTATTTAAAATGCATTATTTTTACATAAATATTCTGTAAATGCTTGTGGAAATAGTCTGATTCCACTGCTCTAACCTTTTGAAGAAAGATTACCATACAGTCAATTCCTTTTGCTAAGTAGAGGCGCCTAGAATCGAAATGAACTTTTCCAAATCCTTTCTTCGGTCTTTTCCTGAGTCGATCCTTGGTATAGGGAAGCGGGGTTTTTATTTCCACAAGTAACTCGGAATTTTAACCGTTGATTTAGAAAAATGGGTGACCTATTTCCAAAATCTCTGGACAGATGAGAACAATGAATTAAAATTTTATAAGACAAAGAATGACCTAATAGAAAATATCACAATGTTAGAACTGAAAAATATAATAAAGAAGATGAAAAATAGGAAAACGCCAGGAGAAGACAATATAAATATAGAACTATACAAAAATGAAGGTGAAAAATTTAATGAAGACTTTTGAAATTTTTTAATATGGTTTGGATGTCCGGAAAAACCCCTAACTCTTCGAAAAAAGCACTGGTCATCCCAATCTATAAAAAAGGAAATAAAGACAATTGCAATAATTATAGGGGAATTAGCCTGCTGAATACAGGATATAAAATATATGCAGGAATATTAAAAGAGAAACTAAGCAGCATTGTAGAAAACAAATTACTAGAAGAACAAAATGGCTTCCGAAAAGGCCGATCCTGCATAGATCCAATTTTTACTTTAAAATTATTAATAGAAAAGAGAAGAGAATTTCAAAAAGAAACACATGTGGCGTTTATTGATTATGAAAAAGTGTTTGACAAAATTGTTTAAAATATTAACCAATTTAAACATACCAAAAAACTTTTACAATCTATTCAAGAAATATATACAGGAAATAAAATAGCAGTTAAATTAGAACACACCTCAGAATGGAAAGATATATCAAGAGGAGTACGACAAGGATGTACCCTCTCATCTCTGCTTTTCAATATATATATATATAAATGAAATATTAACAATCTGGAAACAGCATAACCCATTTGGTATACAAATGACCCCGCTGTTTATACAAATGAAGATAGATACACTACTATTTGCAGATAATCAAATAGTATTAGCTACATCAGAAGATGACTTACAAAGATCATTAAAATCATTAAATGATATCTCAAAGCAATATAATATGACAATATCCAAAGAAAAAACAAAAATAATGGCATTCAAAGGAGAAAACCCAATAAGAAGTAAAATAGTGATAGATAATAAAATACTAGAACAAATAAACACTTTCAGATACTTGGGATGTGATCTATCATACGAAGAAGAAAAAGACATAGACACTAAAACATCAAACTTTGTCAAAGTAAATGGCATAATAAATAGTATATTTAAGCCATCCCTGGTACAAAAACACACTAGAATCAGACTATATAATGTCTTGTCAAAACCAACTCTACTATACGGAAGCGAAACATGGACCATGAAAAGGAAAGATGAAAAACGAATTCAAACAGCAGAAATGAAGTTCCTCAAAAAAAACAGCTGGATATACCAAGTGGGACCACAAAACAAATGAAATCTTACAATCCCTAAAAATCAAACCAATTAATTACTACATAAGACAATATAAACAAAAATGGCTAGAACGTTTAAATCGAATGGACAACAGCAGACTACCAAAAATATTATACAGATACAAAATAAGTGGAAAAAGAAGAATCGGAAGACCAAGAAAGAGATGGCATGAGACCGGAACAGGCCACATGGCCTATATTCTATGATAGAAAGAAGAAGAAGAAGAAGAAGACTATAGAACTAAAATATTTCAGACATATCCTAACAAGTATTAGGCCAGGATATGGCGGCATTTATCTATCGTAATCTTTTCCTCAAAGCGTCTATCCACTGATAGCTTGAACTGATTGAGTGATGGCTGAAGAATAGATTCCACCAGCCATCAATCTCCAGAAAGCTAAAGCTAAAGCATACTTATTCCCTTTCCAATAAAATACATTAGTGGATTTATTTTATTTCTTGTTAATAATGTTAACTTCTCTTAATTAAAACGAAGATGTCTTCTCTTTCGAAGGATACGCGATAAATATGAATAGAAACAGAACAAACGAGAATCTTATATTCCCGACCAATAACTTTGGCATATAACTGCTAAGATAAGAAGCAACTTTTAGTACGCTTTCTCTCTACATACTTCTACATCTGCTATATGGAAACAACGAAGGGGAAGAGAGAGAAAAACTATGGACAATTTAATGCGCAATTTATTGCGGCATTTGTAATACTACTCGAAAGGAAATATAGAAAGAGTTATGGGTATGCATTTTTACATAATAAAAGACTAGCCGTCGAATCTCATGTAACTCAATCAGCACTAAAAGGAATCAAGATAAACATTATCTAGATTAAAGCATCCCGTTTTCCAAGTGATGGGCAAGGAATGGAGGAATATACATAAGATTTGAGAGCACTAATCGTTAAATCTCGCAATCTTTAAAAAAAAATTGCAAAAGCATTCTGAACTATTGTAAAGATATTAACATGAAACTACCTTCTATTTTCTTGATGAGATTTTACAATTACTTATTGGTGACCTTTTGGTTCCGTAATAACAAATAACAAATTTAAACAGCTTACGCTAATTGTAACTTGTCACTAGATGGCATTCTTCTCAAATATTGGAAGGGATCTTAATAAAAAAAAATAAATAAGTAAAAAACTTGGTTGAATAAGGACTGTGGAATAAGGCATGTTGTTATGTCTTCAATGGAGGGTATTGTCTATCTTTAAGCACAATGAAAAATCTAATATAGTTATGGTAGCACATCTCCAGCTTGCAGATAAGTTTAATGTCAGAAACCCCTACATTCAATCACGTTGTTTTTGATTTCGAATTATTTACGTCATTCCATTGAGACTTTTCAATAGAATTTGTGCAGATTCACGGCAAAGATGTATTTTCCGAACCCTTAGAGGTAATTCCAAAAGTACATGAATTTTGGTATTTTATTATTCTTTCTTTTCTCTCCTTAACCCATTTTTGTTCTTTGAAAAGGAAGGTTAACAGCAATTTTTTGTAATTAATATTCCATAGTGTAGTAGAAAATTCTGTGTAAGATGTACATGTCTCATTGCGGTTTGACAGTTTTCGTTATTAGGCTCACTGAAGGAATTATGAAGCCTGTTCAACATTAGTAAATTAAATATAACATTGTAGCTAGTTGTGTGGGAGAAAAAAAAAAGTTTTTAAAAGAACTTCCTTATATCAGCCGAGTGGAAAAAATTCTAATTACAATATAAAATTAATATATAAATATTAATTAGTATAACTACCAAGCATTTCCCTCCGTCTGAACCAAATTCAGTTCGATAACGATCTCACCAGGAAATACTTATTACCAATTATATCAAGCTATAACTACATATTTCATCTCCTCTTGAGGATATCTGTGAATACCGACGTTACTTTTGCTGAATATGTAAAGCTGCTGTTTCTGTAAGCATATAATTATTTTGGAAGCCATAATTCTTTAAAGAATAGATAATTCTTTAAAGACCTTAAAAATGACCCATAGCCATCACTTAAATATTAGATTCCAAAGGATTGTGTATTTGTTCAAATTAGGATTTTACAGACATATGGATGGACAATGATTTTGACCACACACACACACACACACACACACACACACGTAATAATGCTTTATGTGGAAATAAAAAATGAAGTTGAATAGTGTATTGATTTAAAATGTTAGATAAATAGTGAGGTGAAGTTTTTTGGGCAAAAAAGTATACTTAAAGATGGCAGGATGGTTTAAGGCTTTCCTAGAAAATAAACGGGATGATATCTTTATTTGCTTCACATCACTTTAAGTGTTGCTCACACTTACATTTTTTATGTTGTTATTTTTTGTTAAGTTACTAGTCCTAAATTATGTCGCTGGATAATTTTCATAACATTAACATGAAAGCATTTCACATCTAGCTTCAGAATAGAATACATCAAGCACATCAAAACTAATAGCATAAATTAATGGCAAAAAGTTACCGAATTACATGAAAATGATTTACTCTGGCACAGTGAGTACAGCCATTATTAAACATTTATGAACTGTTTGATTTTAATTATGTGACTCCTCCATGGAGTTCAAGGACTCATTGCTGAAAGGCACTCTGTATCACACAAACCATTGTTCACACTATTTATTCACAGTCTACACCATACACACCATTCACTAATATAATTTTTGTCTTAGTGGTATATTTTCTGGCAGATTTGCCTGCAGGTAGGATGAAAAAAACCAGAGCTGCCCCTGTGTATGATCAGTTAACTCATTTATAGGACATGTGAAGTTATAATTACCAACTGATGGCTGATGGATAGTGTCTCCACATTGCAACCATTAAATAGGCTGGAGAAAATTGAAATCCCAACTGGATTCATGATGTTTGTGTAAGTCTATCACCTAAAGACACCTTGTTTGAGAATACCATCATGCTTATTGAGAGTCTGAAGTGGCATCTAAAAATAACCACATTTGGGAGACAACAGATTTGTAAGCTCCGAGAATAATTAAGAACTTCAAATGATGTGGAATTTCTGAGAAAGTGGTATACTTAAAATTAATTTCACATAATTTCAAGTTCTATTGTTACCTTAAGTTTATTATTTGCACTGCTTTATTCAAACTGATAATGAACTTTTTATTTTTCCTAAAGCAGTACACTCAAGAAAGGTTGGAAACCCTAATAGCTCATTTACTGTAAGCCACTTATCTAGAGGTCATTATCAAATTACTGGCATGTTCCCTAGGGAGGGGAAGTGTATAATTAAATACTGCGCAATTATATAAATTAAAAACTTATAGCAAAGTTTGCTGTTAATTAATATCTCTGTTACTGTGTGTTTTCCAGGTTGTGCATGAGAGAGAAATTAGGTATGCATGTGGAAAAGGATTTAGAGCAGCATAGGATGTCTTTCTTTTTAAATAGTAATCATAATAAAATAAAGAGGGAAAAAATTTTAGATAAACCTCCATAGAAATAAATTAAAATGTACTAAGACAGTAGTGACAGATTGTATATCTTGAGTGAAGAAGATAAAACAATTTGGATGAAATGAATGACAGTAGGAATAATAGTGAAATTGCAGAAGAAAATGAGATTATGGAAGGCATATAAAGGTGGAGAACAGTTGCATCAGGAATATAAGGCTCAGGCTTGGAAAGTGACTAGTATTGTAAGGAGAGAAAAATTAGACTAGTACTGCAATCTTAGGAGAACCCCAAGAAGTTTTTTTTTTTTTTTGCCATATGGCAAATAGGAGGAAAAATGATAGTGGACAGATTACTTTGCTAAATGGAAATCAGGTGACCAAAGCATATGATATATTTCATCTATTTTAACGATCACTTTATTAGAGTGTTCCATCCTGCTATTGAAGGCTTTATTCCTAAAAGGATAATGACTGTGAGTGTTAGAAGTAAAGGAAGAGGATGTATTCTAAATACTGAGTACGCTAAATATCAGTAAGTCAGGAGTGGACTAAAAGGAAGTTCACCATGTTTTAAGTGATTGTGCCATGGAACTGACTGTGCCATTGACTTGGCTGTTTAATGGCATAGTTTCAGCAATATCATAGCTGAAATATGTCATCTGCTTTGGTCACCCGATTCCTATCTCCATTCAACAAGAATGTCCACTATCATTTTTCCTCCTACTTGCCAAATGGCAAAAAAACTGTTTTCTTTGTATTTCTTTTGTAGTTAAGATTTCAGAGAAATTGGTAAGAACTTGCATACAGAATTTGGGTAGATGAGGGCGATATTATTTATGCAGCCAAGCATGAATTTGTTAAAGGGTGCTCTTCTTTTAGCAACCGATATTCTTTGATAATAGAATAACAAAAGAGAGATGAATGAGGGTAAGGCATACACTGTCATTTTTTGGATTTTTCCAAGGCATTTGACAGGGTGTCACATGACAAGTTGATCTTTAAGTTGCATTGTATGGATTTGAATATTAGGTTAGTGGATTGGATTGGTGATTTGGCTCACTGATAGATATCAGAGTTGTAAGAGTTGTATATGAGGGAGCATCAGAGAGTAAGAAAGATACAGTGTAGTTCCACAAAGTTCAGTGCAGGGGCCATTACTGTTCAATCAATGTCAGTGATATTGTCACAGGATTACAGGTGGATGTTTAGTTATTTGTGAGTGATGTGAAGCTTGGCAGGGTTATTCGTAATAGTGCTGATGTTTTGGCTCATGAAGAAGATTTGAATAAGATGGAAAAATGGAGATGTCAGTTTACAACTAAATGTAAGGCTTTGAAGTTTGGGATCCACAGATCAGATGTTTCATACTCACAGTGGAATTATACTGGAAGAAGTGGAGGAAGCAAGGGATCTTAGGGTGATTGTGGATAGAGATTTGAAATTCCGACAACATATTGCAAAGGTTATGAAGATATCTCAGAGAATTGCAGAAATATTGAGCTTTGATCAGACTACATCTGGATTTCTGTGCTCAGATCTGGTCACTGGTATTTGAAGGGGATGAAGTAATCATGGAGAGGGTGCAGTCACATAACAAAAATGATATCAGGACTTCACAACGTTGATTATGAGGATAGACTGAGGGTATGCAGACTGCTGAGTTTGGTAAATAGAAGCTAATTGGAAGGGATATGATCGAGACATTTAATCTGTTAAAGGGTTATCGTATTAACACTGAGGAGATTTTTCATATGGTAGAATGAGGGAAAGGCGTAACAACAAGGGGTGGTGAATAAAAGTGTAAGAAGTAAGTTTTTTGCAATAGGAGTGGTGAGGAGCCTGGAATGCATTGCTTGCGATGGTGGTGAATGTGCAGACTGTGGATGAGTTTAAAGAGTGGTATTGTGGTATTATAGACTAGTGTTGACTTTCCACAATGGGTCTTGTGATTCCATGGATGTCAGGAAGATAACATTTGTGTTTCAAATCATCACATAGTATGATTTGTGACTGCCTAATGTATACCAGAATTCAAACAGTATGTTAATGTCTTAACATAAAAGCTGAAAACTGTATACTTGGTGGGCATCTTTTCTGCTTTCTAGCCAATGAACTGAACATCTATAGATGTATGTGAATAGTCTTTAGTTCACCCTTGACCATCAATGTGCTGTATTGTGTACGACTCTTGGATTCATGTATAAAAAAAATAATACATTATCATAAAGAGAGCTTATAGCAGTCTATATTTAAATTCTTCCCATTCCATGTGATCATTCTTTTAAATACCCTCCACCCCCCCTTTTTTTCCCATCCTATGTAGGTGCTTTTCAAACTTCATGCATGAGCCTCACTTTTAATGGATTTAATTATTTATTTAAAAAAAAAAAGAGTTAGATAGCCATTTATTAATGGGCAAAGAATGTGCATCCCTAGAATTTGTCACTAGCCTGTACTTTGTTGAGCTGCTAATAACTTTTTTATTACTTACTCATTAGTATCTCACTTGTTATATTTAAATGCAAGAAATATTGATATCTGTTATTTTTTCCTAGTATTGATATGGATACTCTTAATAGTAACAGTAAAATACTTGCAATTCTGATACTAATAGTCCTTGTAGTCTATTCTCTCCTCTGTTTCCAGTGATTGACTATTCATATTTTCATTGATTGGTGATCAATGAAAATATGAATTTTCATTGATTTTATTAGTGCATTTGGAAGAATAACAGGATTATGTACCCCTTTGAGTGAAAAAGATCAAAGTTTAGTTCTTGCCATAATTAATCTTCATATGAGGTTTTTCATTTAAAAGTGAGTTGGGTGATTTCATGTGGAGCTAGCAGAATTTTTTCTCCCAGAAACTCAGTTTTTTTATTTCAAAGAACAGGCAAATTGGCCAGCAAACATGTGCAGTTAACAAATGAGAATACCACGTAGGTGCAAGCAGTGGATTGTGCAGTGTTATGAGTGGCCTGTAACTTTGAATCCTTTGATTCTGTGGAGGTATCATGTAGTAATAATAAAATAAACCCTTCCAGAGTCCTCATCAGTCCTGGCAGTTTTGCCATCCATGTTCTTCATTATCTTAAGCAGTAATTTTTGCTGAGATCATGTTGATATGTTACAGCTTCTGCTGCTTCCTTAAATTTTCTTTTTTAATTATCACCACATCAACCTCCATGGGAGTTAGCAGACTCATCATGGGAGGCAGGCTCATCTGACAACATATCAGATTGAATCTTAAAATCTTTATCACTTCCTGCATTTATAACATATTCTGGTAATGCATTCCATTCACCCATAATTCTCCATGTGAAAAAAAAAAATTATACTGGATTTTTGAGTACATGACTGACAATAATGATCTCTCTCTCTCTCCCCCCCCTAATACTGGATTGGATGCAGTACCTTCTTTTATATTCTGCAGATCTACCATTCTTTAGCTATTCATCTTTTCAGTTTCTCCTTTAACAAATGGCTAACTATATGGTTTTAATGCATTTAGCCTGTTTTTCTTGATGTTTCTCGAATATCAAAAATTTAGAAGGATATGAACCTCTTACAGAGATTTTAGCAAAACTTTCTCCTTAAGTGTCTGCAATCACTTTGAGATCAGCGACTACATATCCATTATGTTCAAGGGTAGATAAATGGTATCTAATATCTCTTCATTTTCAAGATTTTATCCTGTACAATTTTAGCAGTGGTGATTTGATTAAGAGATTTGTAAATCAAATCCAAGATTAATTTGACTGATGTGTAACATAGCATGCTTTGGCTTGAGCACATTTAAAAAGCTATTATGGTCAATACAATCTGTTATATACATCACCACTCCATTACCAGATATATGGATGCCTGCTTCAATATTAAATTTTGCAAAAAGCAAAAATGTATTCCAGTTGGCCTGGTCAATTTTCCACTTGATATCTGTAGGAGAGATGATAACTTACATGTAAGCAATCATCTGTCCTACAGATATCAAGTGGAAAATTGATCAGGCCAAATGGAATAATTTTGCAAAATTGCAAAATTTAATGTTGAAGCAGGCATTCATATACCTAGTAGTGGAGTGATGATGCATATAACAGATTTTATTGTCCAGGGGCAATAACTACAGTTCCAAAAGCATTGATTTCCAAAGCTATGATAGAACCGTAGGTGGGGGGGAAAAAAAAGACTGAGTACATGGATTATATTTTGGAGATATCCTACCACATCTCATAGCTTACCAGTCAAATTAATCTTGAATTTGATTTACAAATCTCTTAATCGAACCACCACTGCTAAAATTGTGTGGGATAAAATCTTGAAAATGAAGGGTATATGTTGGATAACATTTATCTACTCTTGAACATACTTGATATGTAGTCGTTAATCTCAAAGTGATTACAAACACTTCAGGAGAAAGTTTGCTAGAATCTCTGTAAGAGTTTTATATCCTTTTGAATTTTTGATATTCAAGAAACATCAAGGAAAAACAGGCTAAATGCATTAGAACCATGTAGTTAGCCATTTGTTAAGGGAGAAACTGAAAAGATCACTTTTAACCCCCTCCCTCTGTACCAGTGCTGTAGGATCTGATGACATCCATTGTAAGATGATAAAACATCTTTCACCACCTGTGAATCTCCTTCTCTTATCATACAAAGAATACTTACTGAGGAGGAGCTTCTGAATTCATGGCATAAGCCAATTTTCGTTGCCTTCCATGAACCAGGAGAAGATCTACCACAAGCAATGAATTACTAATCCATCACTCTGATGAACTGCCTCTGTAAGCTGTAGAGAAAATGGGTAATGGTATTTAGAAAACAATATTTTCTTCAACACATAGTCTTGAAAGTAGTCTTTGTCTATGTCAGTGATGGCGAACCTTTTTACCAGGTGTGTCAAACATCTTTTATTTTTAAATATTGATGTTGTTGATGTGCCACTTGCATACATGCATTATAAATTTAATTACATAATCATAGATGGTGCCTTATACATATCATATTAGGCTATTTATTTAATAGGACATTGATATAAAATCTATGAATTCATATTATACAATTAATTTAATGAAGTTAAATTACAAACTTAATTTACATTTAATGACTTTTATGTTGCTGAGCACTGATAGAAAGCTGCTTTATAGAAAGGCTATCGTGTACATTTTAATGCTACACAGGCAACGCTCAAATCATTGCTCAATCTATTTCTCCCTTCCAATTTCATATTATTTAAGGCAGAAAATAGAGTTTCACAAGAGTATGTAGAAGAGAAAATTGTTAGAAGAGCTTCAGCAAAGATTTTAATTGCATGAAAATTTTCAGGAAGGCTATTCCACACGCTTAGAATTTCTCAGTGTGAATTTTTACACATTGTATCATGAAGACGTTCCCGCTCAAGTTCTAGTTCATTTCTAAGAGCAGTAAACTTTCTTTTCCAGATAGGATTACACTGGAAGTCGGCTAGTTGCATTTCTAGATCTTTTAAATCCAACCACTCAAAGCCATCTAATTTAAGATCCATGAATTCTGTTTCATTAGGATACTTTATGAATTGGATTGTTTGTTCCAACATTCGAAATTGCTCAAATCTAGAAGACAAATGCTCAGTTACTGACTTTAGAACTACGATAGATTGGTTGATATGTTCACGATTTTTGGGGCTGGGTTCATTAAAAAAAATTTTCACTCTTGGGAAATACTTAAAATTGTTACTTTCTAAATCACGTTGAAATATTTTGAGTTTATTCTCAAAGCTTTTGATTGTGCGAAACATAACATCGACAGATTTTCTGAAATCTTGCAATTGTATATTAAGTTCATTCAGGTGAAATGAAAAATCTGTGAAAAAACATCAGCTTACTGAGCCAAGCAGAATCATTCAACTGAGAAAATTCGTGCTCCATGCCCTTCGTATTTAAATATAATTTAATTTCATTTAAACATTCAACAAACCGTTCAAGTACTTGGCCACGATTCAACCATTGAATATTATTGTACATTAATAGACCATTGTACACTGATTCAACTTCGCTTAAAAGTGAATTAAATTCTCATTTGTTTAAAGCCCTGGCAGCAATAAAATTAGTTACCTTTGTCACAATTCTCATCACATAATCCTTTAAGCCTGATTTTGCACACAGTGTCTCCTGATATATAATACAATGGAAACAAACCAGGGGATGACCAACATATTCTGTAAATTGTTTGATAAAACCGACATTACGGCCAACCATATTAGGCACAGCATCAGTTGTAATCAAAAATATTTTCGATAAATCTATCTGTTTCTCACAGAACACTTTAACAAAACAGTCGCATATGTATTTACCTGTCGTGTTTTGAGGCAAATTTTCTAACTTTTATCAATTCCTCGTGCATAGAATCACCGTGAACATACCTTGCAATAATAGCCAATCGAGCTGATGATATAATATCTGTAGTTTCGTCGAGACAAATGGAAAAACAATGGATGAGTTCAAGTCTTGTTGTATTTGATTTTCTATACTAGCATTCATTGACATAACTCTGTCTTTAATAGTATTCCTACTTAATGGTAACTCTTTCATGCACTTTACAATAGCTTCCTTATTATGAAAGTCCTCAAATAAAAATGGTGCACACTTTACGAAAGCTTCTTTAATATAATCACCATCACTAAGTGGTTTCCCATGTTCAACAATAGTATGTGAAATACTGTAACTTCCACTTACTAAATTTGAAGGTCCTGAAACAAATTTAATTAAAGTCCCTGATTGTGATTCTGCCAGTTTTAGATGTTGCGATATGTATTCTTTGCGTTCTTCAAAAGTTTTTTCTAGGAGCCATTTGTGCTTAGTTTCAAAATGTCTTCTTACATTCCAAGTTCTACTCACAGATAGCTTACCACACAATTTACAGAGAACTTTAATCACACCATATTGTTCAGTCCAGGCATCTTGGAAATTTCTTCCACTTCCTTCCTGTGATTATTTTAGTTTCTTATTAGTGCTAGCTGCCATTGTAAAAGGATTCGCAAATTAAAAAAAGATCACAATTATATACAGCCGTAATTAAGCAGTAATAAGAAATAATTACTGGAAATGAATTATATAACAGCAACTCAAATTACTTAAGTGGCAGACCAAGCAAGACTACCACTACTTCTTTCAGCAGGGTTGCCAGATTTATTACCGGTACGTTCGTAGCAACCTTGTTACGTTTTACTCTCTATCATGCTACTAAATAGCAGCTATTTAGTAGGTTTTGTTGAGACGTCATCGTAAGTTGTTAACATTTGCATTATTTAACAAAATTTACTGAATTTATTGCAGCTATAAAAATGTTTTCATTATTTACTCAGATAAATTCAACATTTAATGCTGCGAATTATATTTTCTGTTAAAGTGGTTTTAAATATGTTTAGAACTTGTATTACTCAGTCGAGAGACTTGGAATGCATGCATGAATGAATTTCACACAGAAGTCAAATGAAAACTTTAAGTTTATAATATATAAAGCACGTATTTATAAGTTTGTATCGTATAATATTGATAATAATTTTTATAAGTTTGTATCATATAATAGTGATAATAATTTTATAATGATACAAAATTAATAACGGAAAAACTCACGTACAAAGATTATTTAATAGTATAATTTTCGCCTGTGTATCACAGGCATCTTCAGTACATTAAGCTCAAATTAATTAATTAATGTCAGTTATTGTTTAATTTGAGCTTAATGTACTGAAGATGCCTGTATCACACAGGCGAAAATTATACTATTAAATAATCTGTGTACGTGAGTTTTTCCGTTATTAATTTTGTATCGATATGTCTACTCACGGTATACCTCTTTTAAAACTTAATAATTTTATAAGTTTTTATAATATCATATGACTATGCAGAAATTATAATGATTAAGAAAGAAAACAAACTTAAAACTGGTTGTTTATAGGCTAGTTAGAAAATAAAATTGAAATAAGCTAACTACAAAATAAAATAGAAATAGGCTAACTACAAAATAAAATAGAAATAGGCTAACTACAAAATTAAATAGAAATAGGCTAACTATAAAATATAATTCTTTCAATGAACCAAAACCTACCTTCGCCTTAACTGAGAGCGATCTTACACGATTTATCCAGTTTTTTTCATCAGAATACCAATATCTTTCAACATCCAAGATGTGTCACCTGAAACCCTCAAGTGTGTCAACATGATGTTCGCCATCACTGGTCTATGTTCTGTGGCTTTTGGAGATTAGATGCCAATCAACATTGGTCCATTTGGCTGTCTAGAAACATCTAGAAGAGATGCATTCGTGAAACATTAAACATATGGTTTCAGTTTTCTTTGACATGGAAAAAAAGCTTATGACAGCCTGTACATATGGTATATTAAAAATCCTGCATAATCTAGGCCTCAGGGACATCTTTCTGTTTTTATTAGAAACTTTCTGTCTAGCCAAATCTTCAAAGTTCAACTGTTTCAAAAGCATGCTATCCTAGCCATATTGCCAAGAAGGTATTTTCCAAGGCTCGGTCTTAAGTGTGACACTCATTGCTGTCAAAGTAACCTCATTACTGAACAACTTCATTCCATAGTAGGCACTGCTCTGTATGTTGATTACTCTACAGTTTTGTCGTTCTTGTAATGGATTGAGAAAAAAGAAGAAAAAGTGGGCTGCTGATTGATGTTTCTTCCTTTGCCTTTATCGTGTACTTGTTCACCCAAAGCATGATTTTGGGCAACAATTATATGCTTCTACAAGGGAGAGTATCCAGAAATGGTTGAATCCTATTTATCATCAAAGTATATCTGGTGCATTTCACCTCACCCAGTCAAAGTCTTTATGTTGAATGCAAATGAATCTGCTCTCTGCTTTGATGGAAACAGTTTTCACTTAACTATTTCCTAAAGTAGTGTTTGTCTATGCATTTTATGTGGACTAGTATCTTTTCCCATATATTGAGAAGTACAGTATTGCACACACGAGACTGCCATTCAACAGCATGCTATTATGCATGCTGTTGGCCTGAATGTTGACAACATTACTTGCACTCGACATAATAGTATCTTCCATGGCAGGTAATTGTGCAAGTAATATGGCAGGTTTGCTCTCCATCACATAGCCTGTTGCTATGTGATGTCTGCCTAAAGATGTCACATAACTTCATTATTCTGCTTGCAGCAGTTTAATGAATAGAATTATTTTTCATCATTTCACTGTTTGACTCCACTATCATTTTTACTATTTGGCTCCTATGAAATTATTATTAATAGTTAGTGTATCTTATGCAAGCAAAGTGATATCTTGCTAATCCGAACCTCTTTAGTCCAAACCCTCCAGTAATCCGAACTGCGGTTTGAAAGAAAAAGTTTTATTACGTATTATTATTTTGTGTACTATTATTTTTTATTAAATAATTATTATTTTAAATATTACTATTTTTTATTATTATTACAGTACAATATTTTTTTCATACTGTACTATAGGCCTATTTTGATTTATTATGTGTTCACGTATGCTTTTTTTATACTGTACAGTACGTACTGTATTGTCGGCATGAATCACAGCTGTTGTTAATGAACGGTTAGTCACTACTAATAATGTTTATGTTTCCTTCAACAACGATGACGTAGCCTAAAGCCTAGTTGTATATAACGCTCAGTTTTTCTTTGGTTATTGAAATGAAATGTTGTCGGAGTTGTCATTTATTGTTTTGTGTTTTCGTAAGTTTTCAGTGAATGATTATCGATTGTGTTAGTTTTCTTTTTTTTTTCTAGTTTTTCATTAACGTCATTTTTTATTTTACTCTTTTTAACACTGAATTTTATTTCGTTAAAATGGCTCCAAGTCTTGTCGGATAAGTCTAAAATAATTCGGCATCTAGAAAAGGGTGAAGTGGCTAACTTGCTACTGAATACAATGTCAGCAAATCTACAATCAGTGACATAAAAAAAAAAGACAGGATTTTAACTTTAACTTATGTTTCAACCACAGAAGGACCAAGCAGGGCTTGGTCCTTAAGAGACAAACACTGAAAACAAGTGATTTTTCTTTACTTGATTCTAATTTCTGCTGTTTACACGTGGTTTCTTTAAGAAAGAAGTTGTCATACTCCCATCTCCAGACATTTTAAAGCAGAAAGCTAAGCATTTCCATTCGCAAATTTATCCGGATCAGAAATTCAAAGCAAGTGATGGTTGGCTAGAAAAATTTAAGACACGCCACAGCATTCCGTATCTATCAATATCAGGGGAAAAACTGTCTAGTGACGTTTCCGCCATAGAACCATTCCAAAAAGCTTTTTTAGAAAAAAGAATTAATTCTTGAATTAAATTTAACAGATGATCAAATTTATCATGCGTGCAAAAGTGGCCTTTGTTCGAGGTCGTGACCAGAGAAAACTCTAGTTCACAGAAACGAAGCCTCAGCGTCCGGTCGATAAATGTCCAAAGAGTGTCATGATCATGCCTTATGCATACGCCTCAGGAAAACATAAATTAAAGTTACTTATGGCTGGAAAATCAAAAAACCCAAGACCATTTAAGAACTGCTGCCTTTCTGTTTTGTACTGAAGTCAACGTAAAGGATGGATGAATGTCGAACTTTTTTCAAACTGGTTTGGTTTCACAACGATATCATACCGTGTGTTAAAACTTATTTAAAATCCCAGAATTTAGAACAGAAAGCACTTATTATTGGATAACTGTGGTGGACATCCTCCAGCAGGTGAATTGATTAGTGAGGACAGAAATTTTACGGCTATGTTTTTGCCTCCAAACTGTACTCCATTGTTGCAACCATTGGATCAGAACATAATACAATCCATTAAATTAAAATATCGTAAAGACCTGTTTTTAAATGTAATTTCCCAAAATTATGACGTTACCACATCAATAAAAAATATAAATTTGAAGGCTGCTTGGGAAGCCGTCGAACCTGAAGCAATTCGAGCGTCATGGAAAAAAAAAACTGTGGCCTTCTAGAATTTACCAAGATAACTACGGTGATACACAAAAAGAGGAAATTCAAATGTGCATAATTTGGTTAAAAATATAAATCCAGATGTTGAAATTTCACAAATGGATGTTATGAAATGGATTACAAGTAGAACCGAAAGTGAATTCGAAATCAAATCAGATGCTGAAATTATAAATATGACTCTACAGAATGAATTAGAAGACGATGATGACGATAAAGAACTCGAAGAAAAAAAAAGTAAAACGTGAAGAGGCAGTTGACAGTTTTAATATGTGTATAGAATGGGATAAGCAGAATGATACGTCATTCCAAAAGAAATTTATTGCTAATGCAGCTCCGAGAGTCACTGATTTTCTTTTGCTTTCAACAAGCAAAAGAAAATCAGTGACTTTTCCACAAAGAAATAAAAGAAACTTCTTTTGGGTGTTATTTTGTTAAACTTTTTTTGTGTTGTGTACAAGGAAGTGATATATTTTTACGCAAATTAAGTTATATACTGAACTATGCAATTTTATTAAATCAGAATCCTCCATAATACAAGTACATACAAAGTAATTTTTTCACTAAAATAAACTTGTGTGCTGTATTATTTTTTAAGTTTTATATTACAGTAACTTTTTTTCTGTCAGTTACTTCATTTATTTACTGAATTAAATTTATGTACCATTAGAATCTGATTATTTTTGTCTTAAAGGCAGTTACTGTTGTCTCTTCGGCGAAATTTCGCTAATTTGAACTTTTCGCTATTCCGAATGAGCACGGTTTTTATTAGTTCGGATTAGCGAGATACCACTGTAATATGAATCGCATGAGACAGTGTTTGTGTATAATTGAATATCACCTTAAAAGTATTTTGTAGAGATTTGTCAATTTTTCTTTCGATACCTTTCTTCAAATAGCTTTAATGAAAAAAAAAGAAAGAAAGAAACCATGTAAACTGTATTTTTATGGTATCCTGCTGTTAAGAGCTTATCATTTCACATTTAAATCACTGATGCAATGATTTCTTTGATAAAAATTTTCTCAAGAGTTTCATTTGCTCTGGATTAAATTATACTGCTTCTAATCAACTTGATTAGAAGCTTGCACGTTAATTCTGAAGTGATCGAGTTATTGATGTTTTAATTTTTTTTTTTTTTTTTTTTTTTAATTGGGCCCCACACATAGAGGTAGCGGAATCTATTGCACATCAGTGCTGTGTGGGCAAAAAATGGTTAAGAAGAAAGAAGGAACTTGTTTCTGGCCTAGTTGGCTGATTGGTTAGCATATCCACTCTCCAGCCGAAAGGCTGCTGCGAATCCTGACGTGGGCATGTATGTTTGTGATTGTCTGTAAAAGTGGTGGGCGGTAGATGGCATTGGTGTAGTTGGTGGATTGAGTGAGTGGTGGAGAGTTGTAGGGTAGATGCCCTCCCTCGATGAGTCTTTGGACTCCCCAGAGGTGTCACATAACACTATATTTCTTGAGCATATAATGTTCAAAATCTTTAGGGAAAAAACTGTTCCAAAGCATAGAAATAGATGGAATGAAAGAGAAGAAGAAATTGTATCAACGTATTTAGATCTGGACAGTAAGTGGATGTCACTGAACAGTTGCATATATGTTTATGGGTTCGAAAGAAATTGGAGAAATGGTGGCATCCATTTCAGCAGAACAGTATTATCGATGAAAATACTTGTAGAAGGGGCATAAGGCAGAAAGTGCGATCATGAAAAAGTGACTGTAGTAAGTGGGTAAGAGAGGGATGTCAATTATTGCTCTCTTCTGGACAGCATGAAGTGTTTTCAGAGAGTTTTTAACACCAACTGTGAGAAAAGTATTCTGTGATTAAATTGGACCTGGAAATTATGCAGTGTTAGGAATTGTACAGGTGAAAAGTAATATCTTGAGATTATTATTATTATTTTTTATTTTTATTTTTATTTTTGTTTTTTTGGAGGCAGAGGAAATTATGGTTTTAAAGTGCTTATATTAGGAGATATACATGAGTATGCATCATTAGATACTAAAGAGAAGAGATACTAAACTCTTGATGCAAATTAGGTATTATTGAGGGTGAGGTGCCACAAAGAATGCCCTTTCTTGTATAAAATAAGACAGTCTTGTATTGTTGACATTGGAGTAGACAAGGTTGTCTACTGAAGTATAACAAGACATCACTGTTTGAGGCATTAATTGTCATATCAGAGGAATGTTTATTACTGTTATCAGTAAAACTGGACAATTTTTGAAGATAGTGATAGAAAATAATTTTAGAATACAAAAGAGAATGGGCCAAAGTACAGAACCTTAGGGTACTCCAACATTAGTAGGACATACGAAGAAAGGATGCTGTCTGCCAAGACATGTAATGAATAGTCAGAGACAAAATTTCATGCATATTACCTTCACCCACAAGGTTCGCTGGAAGAAGTTGTCCATAAAATCAGGTTCCTCATTAACAGATTGTACAAAGGAAGTTAGGACACATTACATCATCTTGATCATAATCATAACAAAATGAATCTCTCTCTCTGTAACATTACTTAACATTGCTCATCTATGTAATGTTTGTATACACATTGCTAAGACTAGTTATAATTACATTATGCTACCCTACTACAACTTCATACATATCTTCATTTTTAATATCATTATTTATGCTTTTACTATTGTACCAGTAGTCAAGCCAGTGATGCTCATTACATGCTGAGTGAAAATTCTTTGAGAGAGAGAGAAAAAGGAGTCATGTTTAACTTTTGTATGCAGTTAATATTCACATTGTATGAAACTCATTTGATTTGTTGAAAGGAAAAAAAAAAGCAAAGTTATATGATGTGGTTTCTAATGAATTGCAAGTTGATGGTACCCTGTCATTCACCATAATTAATTCCTTTTAGTAATTTAGATGTACATTGGCTTGTTTTGGATTCATAAGCTATTCAGAAGTCTTTAATAAGATGACCTAGTTACCATTTTACCAGTTAGTTTGTATTAATTAGTTGTTTATTAATTACTTATTTGGACAATCTTTCTGTTTACATCTGGTTGGCTGAGTGGTTGGTGTATCTATTCTTCAACCAAAAGGCTATGAGCTCAAATCCTGCTGTGAGCATAATGTTTGTAATTGTCCAGCATGAGACGACCACTCCACTTATTGGAAGCCTGAAGTGGCTTGAAAAAGTTCTATGTTTAGTTTCTAGACTATGTAAAAGTAAAAAAAGAAAGAAAAAATGTGTTAAGATAGGGAACATACTTGTCTAATTCCTTGTTTTATTTCTCTCGAAGATGATATTTCAGAGTTTAGTTATATCTGTATTTCATTAATCTCATGCATGTGCAAAGCTCTTAGAGTGTTATTTGATATTTGTATTTCTTGTGATACATTAGGTTGTAGGTATCTGTGAAACTTGGTTAACTGAGAAGGATGTTTTAACAGGGATAGAAATCGAAGGGCATAGCATGTTTTCACAGGATAGGAAAGGTAAAAGTGGTTGCAGAGTGTTACTCGTGATAAGAGATGAATTATGCATTTTCAGTGTGGAAATGACACCATTCGCTTTGAGCATATATGGTTAGAGATAGATGTTTATAAGAAGATATTTAATGGAATGTTGCTACAGACCAGGGAATATAGATGGTGATGAGCAGAAAATGTTTAGGCAAATTAGTTTGGCAAGTACAAATCGAGTAATCATTATTGGGGGACTTCAACTATACCGATATAAACTGGGCAGAGGAGACAGCATGCAGGAATAAGGGAACTGAATTTTTGGATTGACAACTGTTTTAGGCTGCATTTGGTGGAGGGAACATGAGGATCAAGGATCCTGGATTTGGTCATATCATCAGAGGATCTGATTGTGATCGAGATGACATACCGTATTTGCCGGTATATAAGATGCACCCCCATTTTTGTGCACATTTTTTAGGAAAAAAACTTTATCACTGAATATTATAATGAATTTACAGTATTTCAAATATAAAGTAATAAGTAGGTCTACTTTCAACAAATATCTAATCTAACTAGGAAAGAATACCCACCTTTTATCTTCTTCGTCAAAACCCAGAAATTCATCTCCATGGCTAAATGAAGAGAGACACTTGAAACCTCTTCTAAATCAGAATCTGAGTCCTCATACAACAAATTGTCCTCTGTACCATCCAGTGCATTACTAATGCCACACTTCTTAAATGATTTAACCACTGTCTCAGTTTTCACAGCATCCCATGAAGCTTTGACCTACTCGCAAACTTGCGAAATGCTAGGCTTCTTTCTGATGGCATAACTTCAAAATCTGAAGACTGCATCCAGCAATCTTCTGGATGCAGTGTTCCACTTCTCCTTCATAAATCCCTTAAATGGTTTATTAATACAGACATCTAAAGGTTGAAGCTGACTAGTTAGACCTCCTGGAATTACAGCTAACTGAGTTTTCAATTCCTTGAGTTTATTTTTAATATCTTCTGTTCTGTGAGAATGAAACTGATCCCATACTAGCAGGGCAGGCTTCTTCAACAGTCTACCAGAGCACCTGGACCAGGGATGGCCAACCTATGGCGCATTGCATGATTAGAAGTGGCACACTGAACCCCAGAGAAAAATTTAAAAAAAAATTGTATACGATATATATATATATATATATATATATATATATATATATATATATATATATATATATATATATATATAAACACAATTAACCTACCACTGAATTCTAGAGTGCGTACTTATTATACTTGTTTGATCTTGAAGCAACAGGCCCTGGCAAATGCTGACATGCGTCACCAGTTACTCAATCAGTTTACGGCTGACACTCGTGTCATAACATTTGATGAACTTCTGATTCGATGTGGGTGAACAATTGTGTTTTCGAACTTATATGTTTTTATTAACAGTTCTTTAAATTTACGATAAGATTTCTGTTTTCATGAAGGCTTAATTAATATAGTTCTGTAAATTTAAAAATATAAATATTTTCATTTTGAACGCGTATGTCAAGTTCTTGCCCGCTCCCCTAATTTGCTGATTACTGAAACCTGCAATTCGGTGTATTTGTGTGTTTTTATGTTTTTTTTTATACAATATCTTTCCTTTTTATTTACGTATAGTAGATTTATTCCTAAAATTTAACTGATCATCAGCAAAGCTTTCGTAATGAGGATGTTTGGGTTGTGTGTGGGATTGCAGCTGATCGATTTTTTTATGACAGGAAGCGATCTCGTATTTCATTGGACATAATATATTACGAGAGAGAGAGAGAGAGACGAAAACTCTCCATGAAAAAAAATATGTGATTTTTAAACTTATAGAACTGTATTAGGCCTTCATGAAAACAGGAATCTTATCTTAAACTTGTAGAACTGTTTTTGAATGTTCATAATGTTTAAAACGATAAAATAATTTAAATAAATTATTTAATAATAAGCTTTACTTTTTGAAAAAATTTTTTTTTTATAGTCAGTTACCCATTACTTTGCAAAAGAAAATGAGCAGAAGAAAAGCAGAAGGTGATAGCCAGTTTAATGAACTGTGGGAAAATGAGTTCTTATTTATTGCGGGTCCTTCAGGAAAACCGTGTGCATTGTTTGTGAAAGCACTCTCTCAGATAATAGAAGACATGATCTTAACAGACACTACAGAAAATATAAAGCTGAATTAGAAGAAAAACTGAAGAGACAAAATATATTTGTGAAACAAAGTTGTCAAAGTGTGGCAATGCTGGAGGCATCTTATGAAATTCCGTTGGTTAAAAAACACAAGCCTTTCTCTGAAGGAGAGGAAGTTGTTAGGCCCTGTCTCGAAAAATTTGCAAAATGTCTTGGTGATAAGAATGTTGAAAGAAACCAAAAGTAAACCAAATTGCTCTGTCCAAGCAAACAATTAGAAGATGCATCGAAGAACTTTCCCGTGTGTTACTGAGCAATTGAAAGACCATGTTCATGCTTGTTCTTTCTTTTCTTTAGCCTTGGAGGAATCTGCTGACATATGTGAGGTAGCCCAATTAAGCATTTTTATAAGAGGAATTGATGGTAATTTTAACATCTTTGAAGAACCTATTGGTCTTGAGTCACTTCATGGAAAATCCAGAGGGTCAGACATATTTGACAAAGTAAATTATTATTATTACTATTATTATTCTTGACACCTCCAAGGAGTCTGAAGACTCATCGCGGGAGGACATCTTTTCATGTCTAGAAAATCAACTAGATTCTAGTAAGCTCATCAGTGTTTGCACTGATGGAGCACCGTCAATGGTAGGTAGAGTTTCTGGGACAGTAACTTTATTTGAAAGGTTTGTAGGTCGTTCTCTACTAAAGTATCACTGTATTATACACGAAGAATCTCTGTGTGGAAAAACTCTAAATTTGAAGCATGGTATGATACCAGTTGTAAAGTGTGTGAATAAAATTAGAGCAAAAGGGTTAAACAGAAGAGAATTCAGAGAATATTGTGAACTGCTGGATATGGAACATGGTGATCTCATCCTTCATTGTGATGTGTGCTGGCTTTCTAAAGGACAAGTTCTCAGTAGATTTTGGAAGCTGAAAGAAAGTGTTTCTGGAGGAGAAGGATGAGCTGCATGAGGAAAAGCCCTGTTGTGTGATGAGAAATGGCTATTTGATTTAGCATTTTTAGTTGATGTTACCAGCCACCTCAATGATCTAAATTTGAAACTGCATAGCAAGAACAAATTGTTTCCTAGCTTAGTAAATGACATCAGTGCATTCAAAATTAAATTAAAACTGTTCCTCCCCAGTTAGAAAATGGGGATTTAAGTCAATTTACACATTTAAAAGAACATAGTGAATCTGTTGAAGATAATGGCAACTTTACAGAATATACTGAGAAACTCAGATTATTGCAAGAGTCCTTTAACAGTCGTTTTAGCAATTTTGCCAAAAAATACTGTATTTTTCTGGGACAGTAACTTTACTTGAAAGGTTTGTAAGTCATTCTGGGACAGTAACTTTACATATATACTTGCATTTATAAATCCCTTTTCGCTTACTGAACAAAAAATCTTGATGATGCCTAGTAACATACAAATGGAACTTATTGATCTCAAAACCAATTCTTTATCGAAAATGAAATTTAATGAACTTCCATCACTCCCAGATGCTTCTGATATAATTAATTTCTGGCGATCGTTTGCCCTGTGAACATTTTCCAGACCTGAGAAAATTTGCTCAGAGTTATATCAGTCATTTTGGAACTACATACAGATGCGAACAAGCATTTTCATGAATGAAAATGATTAAGAACAAACTAAGGTCGCGACTGACTGATTCAAATTTGAAAAACTGTTTGCTTTCTGTAACTGATTTAACTCCATACATTACAAGCTTAGCAAAAGCAAAGCAATTTCAGAAGTCTGTATAAAATAATTAATGTTTATCTTGTCTTTATATGAAATCCTTTTATTTAAAACTGCTAAAAGTGTCTATATTACCATATATATAATAAATCATTTTATGCATAACTGTTAAATATATCCATATTATCATATTTTAAAAGGCCTGAAAAGTGGTATAAGTTTATATGGCGCATCATTTTTCATAAAAAATGAAAAAATTGATGCATGACCTATAAAAGGTTGGTCACCCATCCATAACTGGAATATTAGAATCTTTATGTATTCCAGTAACTGGAATACATAACGTAACTGGAATGAGGAATTATGAGGAAGAAATCATGTAACTCGGAACAGAGAAAAATTCCAGAAATGAAAGTAATAAAAAACTGAGTATCGGCGTATAAGACACACCGTGTTTTTCAGACCTATTTTCAAAGGAAAAAAATGTGTCTTATATGCCGGCAAATACGGTACTTGCCCCTAACTGGTAAGAGTGACCATGTATTCCTGACTTGCAGGATGAACAGGCATGTGGAGGTATCAAAACAGAAAGAATTTGTAGAATTATGAGGAAGATGATTATCATAGACTTAGAAACCAACTTTCAGCAGTACAATGGATGAAAGAATTTGAAGGGAGAGAGGGTCATTAGTGCATGGGAAGGAATACTTAAGAAAAAATTGTTAACAGCAATGACAGATTGTATACCTAGAGTGAAGATGATAAAGAAATTTGGAGTCAGATGGATGACAATAGGAATAAGAGTGGAATTGCAGAAGGAAATGAGATTATTGAAGGCATATAAAGAGAGAGGTGGAGAACATGTTGCATGAGGAATATAAGGCTAAGGCTAGGAAAACAACTAGTATTGTAAGTAGAGAAAAACTGGACTGTGAGAGGAAACTCAGTCTAATTTTTTAGACTGTGAGCCTTCTAATTAGACTACCACTGCAATATAAGGAGAGTCCCAGGGAATTTTTTTTTTTTTTTTTTTTTTTTTTGTCATATGACAAGTAGGAAGAAAAATGATAATGGATGAATTACATTGTCTGAATGGAGATGGGAACTGGGTGACCAAAGCAGATGACGTATTTGAGATATTTTAATTATCACTTGGTTAGAAATTTCCATCCTCCTGCTATTAAAAGCTTTATTTCTAGAAGGATAATGACTGGTGAAGTGAATGAAGAGAATCTATTCCAAATACTGAATACACTAAATGTCAGTAAGCTGGGGGGGGGTGAGATTAGAAGGAATTTCACCCTGCATTTTAAGGAAATGTGCTATGGAATAACTCTGCTATTAACATGCTGTTTAACCACGCTACCGGCCAAGACGTCAAGATTATCATGGATGCGAAGTGCATATTAAAATTGTAATATCATTAATATTACATTGAAATATATGATGGATACGAAGCATACGAGGATGTGTATTTGATCCATAATGGCCATTAAGGTGGTTAATGAAAGTTTTGCAATGGGGAAGATTCCTGGAGAGTGAAGTAGAGTAACATAGTACCATTGCATAAGGGCGGTGATAGCATGGAGGTATCAAACTATAGACCTCTTTGTATTTCTTCTGTAGTTAAAATCTTGGAGAAATTGGGAATGATAAAAGAGGAAAGAATAGAAACAGTAGAAGAGAGGGAATGAGAGAGAATTATGTTAATTATAGAAGAGGAGAGAATAGAAAAGTAGAAAAGAGAGAGAGTTATGGGAATGATAGAAGAGAGAATGAGAAGAATGCGAGGGACTGCTGGAACCAGGGATAGAGAGATGCCAAGACGACAGTTAAATAGGGGAACATGGAGAGAACGTGTTATAGGAGAGAGGGTGAGGGATGCAGGTGAGCAATCAAGGAACAGAGTGGTAAGAGGTGTGATGTATGGAGACTCAGTGATCTGTGGTGTGCAAGATAGGATGCCAGAGGAGTGTTTGCCTGAAGGAATGATAGAAAGTGTGACTATGGCAATTAAGCAGGGTGAAAGGGTGGATGAGATGATTGTGGGCACGAATGACTTGAGGTAGTGTAAATTGAGTGGCAAGAGATCTGAGATTCATGCTTGAGGTTGTACAGGACAACTCAGAGAGGGAAGATAGTGTGTGTGTGTGTGTGTGTGTGTGTGTGTGTGTGTGTGTGTGTGTGTGTGTGTGTGTGTGTGTGTGTGTGTGTGTGTGTGTGTGTGTTGCCCAAGTATCACAATGACGAGCTGAGTAGAAGAGCATTAATAATGAATAGCATGATAGCCGGAATGTGTCAGAAGAGAGGCTTAGAATACGTGGATGCTTGGATGGCATTTGAAGACAGAAAGGAACTATGCAAGAGACCATTTGCATTTGAATGAGGAAAGATGTAGGCATCCGAAAAGATTGCTGTTCTCTGAACGAGTCTGGTCAGTGCAGGGAAACTAGAAGTACCAGGGTGAATGGTAGTAGGGGTGGCCTCTTGTGGGAATAGGTGCTTGGGAGAAGGGGGAATGCATCAGGTAACACTGAGTCCAGCGTAGTCAGGAGAGGATAAGTGTAGAAACAGTGACATTTTTATGCTTTATACTAATGCCAGGAGTATATGGAATAAAGGAGATGAATTGGTGGTGCTGATAACATCAGCCTGTCCAAAGATTATTGGGATCTCTGAGATGTGATTGACAGAAGATGATATAACAACAGGAATAGAAGTGGCAGGGTACAGCATTTTTCAAAAGGATAGGAAGGGAAAATGCGGTAGTGGAGTACTGCTTATGATAAGTGATGACTTATGTCCTCTCAGATTTGAGGCTTTGGAGGACAGTGACACTAATGCTTTTGAAAGCATATGGTGTGAGGTAGAGGTGGGCAAGACAGTATGTTTAGTGGGTTGCTGCTACAAGCCAAGGAGCACAGAGGGTGAGGAGTGGGAGATGTTTAGTCAGTAGAGCTTGGCAACTGCAAGAAGAATGATTGCTATGGGACATTTTAACTATGGCAGTATAAATTGGAAAGAGGAAAATGCGTGTGATAATAAGGGAATGGGATTTCTAGAATTCCTGAGGGACAAATGTCTCAGGCAACATGTAATAGAGGGAACATGAGGTTCAAGAGTTTTGTTTTTGGTCATAGCATCAGAAGAGCTGATTATAACTGAGATGGCATCTCGTCCCAAACTTGGAGAAAGTGACCATGAGATTTTGACTTGGAAGATGAATAGACATGCAGGAGTATCAAAGAGAAGCAAATATATGTGGAATTATAAGGCAGGTAATTATAATACTTGTAGATATCAACTTGGGCGGATAGTTCCATGGAGGGAGGAATTGGAAAGGCGAGATATTAGTGCTTGGGAAATTGTAAAGGAATATTTGTTAGCAACAATAGTAAGCTGTATTTCACAAGTGAAGAAGAGAACACAGTTTGGTGTAAAGTGGATGACAAACAATATCAAACAGGAACTGCAGATGAAAAAGAGATTAAGGAAGAGATGAGGAGAGGGGTGGGGTGGAGACCAGATGCATGAAGAATATATGACTCAGGCCAGGAGAGTGACTAGTATGGTGAGGAAGGTAAAACTGGAAAATGAGATTGGCATTAAAATCCAAAGAAAATCCTAGGGAATTTTTTAGCTATGTGGCCAGTAGGAGGAGAAATGGTTGTGGAAGAATGACATTGCAGGATAAAAATGGGAATAGAGTGACGGATGCAGAGGACATAGTGGAGTTGTTCAACGAACACTTTATTGGAACATTTCATCCTGGAGAAGTAAGTTTTAATACTAGAGGGAAGGGGCAGTAAGAGCTGCAAGAGGAGTGCATGTTTCAAATACTGAGTACTGTGGATGTCAATAAAGCTGTGGGACTGGATGGAATTTTGCCACAGGTTTTGATATAATGCTAAAGAACTGACAGTTCCCATGACCTGGATTTTCAACAAAAATCGTGCTATGGTAAAGGTACCCAAGGAACAGAAGGAAGGTAAGATAGTGCCATTGCATAAGGGTGTTAGCAGACTGGAAGTGTCAAATTATAGACCAGTTTGTGTTTCATCAGTAGTTGTTAAGATCTTGGAAAAATTAGTGAGAAACCATATACAGCATTGGGCAGACGAGGGTAATGTTTTCTGTGATAATCATCATGGATTTGCTAAGTTGCTCTTGCTTGAGTAATATGATTGTCTTTTATAATAATATGACAAGAGCTGTTGATGAGGGAAAGGAATATACTGCCATTTTTTTTTTTTTTTTTTTGGATTTTGCAAAGGCATTTGACAGGGTGCCACATTATAAGTCGATATTTAATTGCAGCACATGGGTTTAGATTTCAGGTTAGTTAACTGGATTCAGGATTGGCTGTCTGATAGGTATCAGAGTTATGTATGGTGGGGTAATTTCAAGTGGGGTCCCATAGGGCTCTGTACTGATACCAATATTGTTTAACCCTTCTATCAATGACATTATCAGTGAATTGCAGGGGGATATTCAGTTGTTTGCAGATGATGTGGAGCTTGGAAGGGTTATTAGTAATAGTACAGATGTGGTAGCCCTGCAAGAGGATTTGAATAAACTGTACAGATGGACAAATGAATGGGGGTATCAGTTTAGTAAGGTAGACAAGAAATCTGGGGTGATGATTGATAGAAACCTGCAATTCAGGGAACATACATCAAAGGTGGTGAAGGTAACCCAGAGGATTGCTGCAATACTGAGAAGAATGCTGATCTGCAGAGATAAAAGAGTTGTCATTCCATTGTATAAAGTCCTGATCAGACCACACTTGGACTATTGTTCTCAAATTTGGTCCTCTGGATTTGAAGTGGATAAATTAACTGTGGAAAGGGTACAGAGGTGGATAACCTGTGTACTTTATCCCACAATGCCATTCTTCCACAATCACAGCTAAAAAATTTCCTAGCATTTTCTTTGGATCTTAGGGCCAATTTCTTCTCATATTCCAGTTTTGCTTTCCTTGCCATACTTTCATTACCAAAGATGGTTTCAGGACTACAGTGTTGGTTATGAGGATCGGCTGAGGGAATGTGGACTGCATAATTTGGTAGATAAAAGAGAGAGAGGTGATATGATTGAGATTTTAAACTGTTGAGAGGTAGTTACAGGGGAGGTCTTTCGCTTGATGGAAATGGGGGGGAATGAAGACAATGGGCCATCCCTGAAAGTTATGAAAGGAAGATGTGAAAAAAGGGTGAGGAGTGATTTCTTTGCATGGTGGGTGGTTGAACTGTAGAATGCATTGCCTGATAGTGGTGAGAGCACGAATGGTCAGTGAGTTCAAGGAGTGGTATGATAGACTTTGTGTTTTCTAGGAAGGACTTCCCACAATGAGTCTTTTGACTCACTGGAGGCCTGAATCATCACAATAATAATAATAATAATCTCATATACAGAATGGATAGATGACGTCAATATTATTTGCAGGCAGCATGGATTTGTTAAAAGGTGCTCTTGTTTTAGCTACTGATAACTTTTTAGATTAATCTCATTTATTTCTCCAAGAAAGATGATTGAGGCTAAGGCATGCACTGTCATTTTTTTGGATTTTTCCAAGGCATTTGACAGGATGCCACATAAGTTGATTTTTAAGTTGCATCAAATGAGTTTGAATATCAGGTTAGTGGATTGGATTGGTGATTGCTTCTCTGATAGATATCAAAGTTGGATGGTTACAAGTGGAGTTCCACAGTGTTCAGTCCTGGGACCATTACTATTTAATCTTTATTTCAGTGATATTTTAACAGGGAAGATGTTCAGTTGTTTGCAGATGATGTGAACCTCAGGACTGTTATTAGTAATAGTGCTGATGTTTTGTCTCTTAAAGAGGATTTGAAAATCTGGAAAGGTGGGAAAATTAATGTGGATATTAGTTTAATGCAAATAATAGATTATTTTATTTTTTATTTAATTTAATATTTATATTTAATATTATATTTAATATTTTTAAACAACTGTTAGTTGTTTTTAGTTCTATATTATGAGAGCCATAGACCAGTATGCCGCTCCCAGAATTGCCATTTGGATTTTTGGAGCCATCTGTGCAGATCTTTATTGAGTCAGGTCCATATTCCATTATTTTTGAAAGGGCTAATGATCTCAAGATTTCAGGGTTTTCTAGGTTTTTTTCTCGTTTTTCCCTATTTCAGAGTTGATAACTATATTTTTCCTGTCTTGATTTGGAGGAAATGCTGGGTAGTCGGCTATTTTATTTGGACAATCCAAGGGAATTTTATTTTCTATGATTTCATGCATCGTTGATTTTTTCTTTATTCTGTTCGTTGGTTTCCAGTTTTTAAAAAATTCACTTGTTCTATGATGTGCAAGGTTGGCTCTTTTTTCTACAAATATGGTAAGATTTTCTTGCCACCTAATTTTTAAAGGAACAAGGTTGGATTTGAATTCTGCTATTTTTCCAGGAGTTGTATTCCTTAGTCCACATACGATTTTAGCTGCATTTTTCTGAATTTTTATAAGCTTGTCTAAACTTGTTTGTGATGTTTGCATCCAGATTAGCGAAGCATATTCCATTATGGGACGGATAATAGAGGTATATGTGACTTTTAAGGTTTTAGCATCAGCTCCCCACTCTTTACCTGAGATACTTTTCATGATATTTAGTCTTCTTTTTGCTCTGACTGCAACATTGTTGATATGTTTATTGAAGCTTAGTGATGGATCCCGAGTAACTCCAAGGTATTTGGGGTTTTCATTAAATGTAATTAGTTGACTGTTTAGCTTAATCTTTGGTCTCCACTTTCTGAGGTGGTTATTAATAGTAAAAACACAGATTTCTGATTTAGTAGGGTTAATTTTGATTTTGGGTCCTTGGTAAATGTGGCGGTCGTGTTTAGCTAGTCTAGAAAATGTGTTTTTAAATTTAAATATAGTGTGGCTTTTTGTCTCAAATTGTGCTGCAGTTGTGCATCGGTTAGATACTAGTGTCCTTCAGTGGTGTTATTGTTTGGAACTGTGTTGTATATATTGTGTTTTCACTGCCGTTTGTTTCACTATTTCAATGTGTAAAGATGGCGTCCAACAAGAAATGTACGTCAGCGGTGCACAGGACTTCTACTTCTACACGAAAGGCTGGCTCAGTGTTAGATTTTTCGCAATGGATGCGTTGCGGAAACTGTTACATGTATGCGCCGAAGAATGTGAAGGATCTGTGGTCGGTCTGGCTAAATGAGAAGAATGAAAATGTCGACGTATGTGAGAAGTGTCAGGATAGGCTGGAGCGTTTAGGAATGGAAGCTGACATTGGGACCGTAGCAGAAGAACTTCAGCGGGAGTTCATCAAAATGAAAAATGATCTTCATCTTCTTCATGAGGAAGTGGAAGTGCTCGGTAAGGAGATACTGGAAGTTAAAGCTGAGTTTAATGTGTTAAACAGAGAAATTAGGACTATAGAAATTACTTTAGCTGAAGTAACTAGAACAGGATTACATATGGGTGAGTCTTTGGTGAATTATGCAGTAATAAATAGTATGAGAGTGATTGGAAGTCAACAAAATAAAACCACATGGCCTAGAAGAAACGAGATGTCATGAGAGTGGGAGGGGGGGTAAGTAATAGAACATTGAGTAATGAAGCTGGGAGAGTCATGCTGAATAGCATAGAGAATGAGTCCATGAGTGACGCTTGTGTGGACTTGAATGAAGTTAAGAGTGGTAAGATATATGGTGATTCTATGATTAGGGGTACGGAGAGTGGTATGCATGAGAAGTGCTTGGCTGGTGGGACAATAGAAAGAGTGGCTTTAGCAATAAAGAGAGGGTATGAAGCAGACAAGATGATAGTTATGGTGGGTACAAATGACCTGAGAGGTGGTATAAATCGGGTAGGAAAAGATTTAAGAACATTGTTAGATATTGTGAAGAGGAAAAGTGTCAATGGGAGGATAGTGTGTGTGTGTGTGTGTGTGCGTGTGCGTGCTGCCTCGTTTTGACAATTGCGAGTTAAGCAGATGAGCGATGATAATGAATGATATGATTGCAAGAATGTGCAAAAAAGAGGTCTGGAATTTGTTGATGTTTGGAGTGTGTTTGAAGGAAAAAGGCAGTTGTATGCTACAGATGGACTGCATCTTAACATGGAAGGACAGCGATTGAAGAAGTTACTGTTTTCTGAACAAGTTGAAGTTATTGGGCAGGGAAACTAATATTGAAAAGGTTGAGTATAAGAGAGAGAAACTTTAGCACTGATTGTATATTTATTGATCCTTATACGCAGAATAAATTGCAGAAGAGAGGGGATAAAAATCGGCATGGGACTACGGAAGTTAGTGACTTATATATCAGTTCTAAAGCCAGTACAAGATCTAGAGGGAATCTGCAATTTTTGTATACCAGTACAAGAAGCATTCGAAATACGAGAGAAGAATTTTTGGCATTAGTCAATGCAATCTCACCAAAAGTTGTAGGCATTAGTGAAACTTGGCTGTCAGCAGAAGATGTGGTCACTGGAATTGAATGAGATGGGTACAGTATTTTCAGGGAGGATAGAGAAGATAGAACATGGGAAGGAGTACTGTTGATGATAGCTGATGTATTGCAGCCAAAGAAAGTAGTATATCAAGATGATAGACATGTGAATGAGAGTTCATTTGAGACGGTCTGGTGCAAAATAGTGACCAATGTAACCAAATATACAGTTGGATGCTGCTATACGCCAGGGAGTACAGGGGGAGATATTGAATTCACGCATCAGCAAATTAGTGCAGTGAGTGCAGGCTTAGTGATTATTATGGGGGATTTTAATTACAGTTATATCATTTGGAAGGAGGAAATATCACGTAGCGAAAAGGAAATGGAGTTCATACATCTTCTACGAGATAATTACTTGAAACAGCACATAACTGAAGGGACACGTGGTGTGAGAGTGTTGGACCTGGTTATTGGTTCAGAGGTTATATGCATAAGTAAGGTGTCCTCGTTACCTCCAATTGGTGAAAGTGATCATGTGGTATTGACTTGGGAGGTTGCAAAATCTGTGGATTTTTCTGTTAAGAAGGGTTATATACGGAACTACAGGTTAGGCAATTATAACAAGCTTCGGAGTGAGCTTGCAGCCATCCCATGGCAGAATATATTGCACGGGAAAGATGTTAGCAGTGCATGGGATAAAATCAGCGGGTAGCTGAGGAAAGCAATATCAGATTGTGTCCCCATGGTCAGTAGGTCAAACAAGGCAGGCGTTAGATGGATGAGCAGTAGTATCAAGCTTGATCTGCAAAAAAATAAAATGTTATGGAGAATTTACAAGGAGAAAGGGGATCAGTGCACCCATGAGCAGTACAAGGCTGAAGCTAGGAAGGTTACCAGCATAGTAAGAAAAGCTAAATCAGATTATAAGAAGACTTTAGCCAAAGAGATCAAGGGTAATCCCAAAGAGTTCTTCTGCTATGTAGCAAGTAAGAGGAAGAATGACTTTGGAAGGATAACTTTAGTGAGTGCTGATGGTATTGAAGGGACAAAATCAGATGTAATAGTCGAGTTACTGAGTGATCACTTTTCAAAAGTCTATCACCCAAGTGAGGATATCTCTATACCTGTAGCAATAACTAATGTGAGAATTGAAGCTAAAGAATCAGAGGTATTTAATATATTGCAAAATTTAAATGCAAACACTGCTGTAGGCTTTAGATGGAATATCAGCTCGTGTGTTGCGTGAATGTGCAAATGAATTGTCAACCCCCTCTTACTTGGATATTTAATTTAAGTTTGAACTCTGGTATTTAATTGGATATTTAATTTAAGTTTGAACTTTGCCTAACTTCTACTCCTAGGGAGCGGAAGTTAGGCAAAGTAGTTCCTTTGCATAAGGGTGGCTCTAAAACTGCGGTAGTTAATTACAGACCAATCACCATCTCAGGAGTAGTGGTAAAAGTATTGGAAAAGTTGGTTAAAGACAAAATTCAAGAATGGGTGGATCAGGATATGATACTCTATAGAGGCCAACATGGTTTTGTTAAAGGTAGATCCTGCCTTAGCAATCTATTAACTTTTCATAATAGAATGACATCTGAGTTGGACAAAGGAACTGGCTACACAGTGGTACTTCTAGATTTTATTATTATTATTATTCAGGCCTCCATGGAGCCAAAAGACTCATCGAGGGGAGGTCCCCCCTAAGAAACACAAAGTCTGTCATACCACTCCTTAAACTCATTGACCGTTCTCGCTCTCACGACTCCATCAGGCAATGCATTCCACGGTTCAATCGCCCTCCATGCAAAGAAACCACTCCTCACCCTCTTGCTCACAGTTTCCTTTCGTAACTTCCAGGGATGGCCTCTTGTCATCACTCCTTCCCGCTGTTCAACCAAGCGAAAGAACTTCCCAATGTCAACCCTGTAACCACCTCTCAACAGTTTAAAAGTCTCAATCATATCACCTCTCCTTCTTCTATCCACCAAACTCTGCAGTCCACATTCCCTCAGCCGATCCTCATAACTATCCTTGTACAGTCCTGAAATCATCTTTGCCATCCGTCTTTGTATCCTTTCCACAGTTAATTTATCTCCTTCAAATCCTGGGGACAAAATCTGAGAACAGTAATCCAAGTGTGGCCTGATCAGAGACTTATACAACGGAATGATAACCCTCTTATCTCTGCAGGTCAGTGTCCTTCTCATAATTGCAGCAATCCTTTGTGTTACCTTCACCACCTTTGCAATATGTCCCCTAAACTTCAGGTTTCTATCAATCATCAACCCCAGATCTCTTGTCTCCCCTACTTCCACCAGTATAACTCCTCCCATAGAGTATGCAGCATCCCATCGATGTTTCCCAAACCTCAAAACCGTACATTTTGCTGCATTAAACTGACACCCCCATTCATTTGCCCATCTATCTAGCTTATTCAAATCCAATTGCAGGGCTACCACATCTGCACTATTACTAATAATCCTTCCCAGCTTCACATCATCTGCAAACAACTGAATATCCCCTTGCAATCCACTGGCAATGTCATTGATATAAAGGTTAAACAATATAGGTCCTAGTACTGAGCCCTGTGGGACCCCACTTTTAACCTTCTGCCTCCTTGAAACTGCTCCACCATACACAACTCTCTGATACCTATCAGACAGCCAATCCTGAATCCAGTTGACCAATCTGACATCCAGACCCATGTGCTGCAACTTAAATATCAGCTTATCATGTGGCACCCTGTCAAATGCCTTTGCTAAGTCTAAGAAAATTGCAGTATATGCCTTTCTCTCATCTAATGTTCTTGTAACTTTATTATAAAAGGCTAGCATATTGCTAAAACAAGAGTGCCCTTTCACAAATCCATGTTGACTCTCACAGATAACATTACCCTCATCTGCCCAATGCTATATACGGTCCCTCACTACTTTCTCCAAGATCTTAACTACTGATGACACACAAACTGGTCTATAATTAAACATTACCAGTCTGCTACTGCCCTTATGCAATGGCACTATCTTACCTTCCTTCCATTCCCTGGGCACCTTTGCCGAAGCCAGACTTTCATTGAAAAGCCAGGTTAAAGGCACTGTCAGTTCCCTAGCACATTCTCTCAAAACTCGTGGTGAAATACAATCCAGTCCCAAAGCTTTACTGACATCCAGAGTACTTAATATCTGAAACACACTCTCCTCCTGTACCTCTAAACCTCGAACCAGCCCTATCCCTCTAGCATTAAAACTGACATCTCTAGGATGAAATACTCCAATAAAATGTTCATTGAACAATTCCACTATGTCCTCTGCATCAGTCATTCTATTCCCATTTTTATCCCACAATATCATTCTTCCACAGTCATTTCTCCTCCTACTGGTCACATAGCTAAAAAATTCCCTAGGATTTCCTTTGGATCTTAGGGCCAATCTCCTCTCATATTCCAGTTTCGCTTTCCTTACCACACTAGTTACTCTTCTGGCCTGTGTCTTATATTCTTCATACATCTTCTCTTCACCTGTCTCCTTATATCTCTTCCATAGCCTCTTTTTCGCATGCAATTCCTGTTTAATATTGTTTGTCATCCACTTTACTCCAAATTGTGTCCTCTTCTTCACTCATGGTATACAACTTACCATTGCTGCTAACAAATATTCTTTCACAATTTCCCACGCACTAATGATATCCCGGCCTTCCAATTCCTCCCTCCATGAAACTTCCAGAAGTTGAGTCTAAGACTATTATAATCACCTGCATTATAATTCCACATAAGTTCCTGTCTCTTTGATACTCCTGCATGTCTATTCATTTTCCAAGTTAAAACCATATGGTCACTCTCTCCAACTGGTGGGAGAGATGTCAACTCAGTTATTATCAACTCTTCTGATGCTATAACCAAATCCAAAACTCTTGAACCTCTTGTTCCCTCTGTTACATGTTGCCTAAGACATTTGTCCCTCAAGAATTCTAGAAATTCCATTCTCGTATTGCTACATGCATCTTCCTCTCTCCAATGTATACTACTGTAGTTAAAATCTCCCATAACAATCATTCTTCTTGCACTTGCCAAACCTCGCTGTCTAAACATCTCCTGGTCCCCATCTTCTGTGCTCCTGGGTCTGTAGCAACACCCCACTAAATATCCTGTCTTGCCTACCTTTACCTCACACCATACGCTCTCAAAATCATTTGTCTCACTTCCTTCCAAAGCCTCCACTCTTAGAGGACATAGGTCATCACTTATCATAAGCAGTATCCCACCACCACGCTTTCCCCTCCTATCCTGACGAAAAATGCTATACCCAACGACTTCTATTACTGTTATTATATCCCCCTCTGTCAACCACGTCTCAGTGATCCCAATAATTTTTGACCAGGCTGATGCTATCTGCGCCACCAATTTCTCTCCCTTATTCCGGATACTCCTGGCATTAGTATAAAGCATATAAATGCCATTGTTTCTATACCCAGCATTATCCCTTCTAGACTCCACTGGGCTCAGTGTTACCTGACATCGTCTCCCTTCTCCCAAGTATCCATTCCCACAAGAGGCCTATCATCCTCCCTGGGACACACTGACTTGTTCAGAACAGCAATCTCCAGATGCCTACATCCTTCCTCATTCAAATGTAAGCAGTCTCTCGCATACAATTCCTCTCTTTCCTCAAATGCACTCCAAGCATCCACATATACCAGTCCTCTCTTGTCACACATTCTCGCTATTATGCCATTCAATATCACTGCTCTTCTGCTCAGCTCATCATTATCATACCTAGGCAACACGCACACTATTTTTCCTCTCTCTGTCTTCTTCCGTACAGCCTCAAGCAAAAATCTCATATCTCTCACTGCCCAACTTACATTACCACTTGAGTCATTTGTTCCTACCATCACAATCATCTCATCCACCCTTTCACCTCTCTTAATTGCCATAGCCACCCTTTCTATTGTTCCTCCTGGCAAACACTCCTCATGCATCCTATCTTAAACACCACGGATCATTGAGTCGCCATACATTATACCTCTTACCATTCCCTCTCTCCTATTGTTTCCATTCTCTCCTCTTCTTTCATTCCCTCTCCTCTACTGCTATTCTCTCTTCTAGCATTCCTATACTTCTCTCTCCTACTGTTTCCATTCTCTCCTCTTCTAGCACTTCCATATCCCTCTCTCATTCCGTCTCTCCTACTGTTTCCATCCTCTCATCTTCTAGCATTTCCATATCCCTCTCTCATTCCGTCTCTCCTACTGTTTCCATCCTCTCATCTTCTAGCATTTCCATATATCTCTCTCATTCCCTCTCTTCTACTGTTTTCATTCTCTCCTCTTCTAGCACTTCCATATCTCTCTCTCATTCCGTCTCTCCTACTGTTTCCATCCTCTTGTCTGCTAGCATTCCCATACCTCTCTCTCATTCCCTCTCTTTTACTGTTTCCATTCTCTCCTCTTCTAGCATCCCCATACCTCTCACTCGTACTCCCAAAATTCTCTCTCTCCCCTACTCTGAAACGCCTTGCATTTATCTCTTCCATTCTCCTAATCTTATCTTTCATACTTCTGCTCTCATTCACAAGACTCATTCCATCTCCTCTTTCAGCTCATCTATCTCCCTCTGCAGGGCAGTCACTCTTAATCTAAATTCACTCTCCCAAACAAAACCATCTCCTAAACTTTCAGTCACTCACACCTTCCACACTATCAACTATTATTTTCTCATTCATATATATATTTTTTTCATTCTCTCCTATCACACTACTTGTCTTCCTACATTCATTCCCCATTCCTGGAGCAACAAGGTCGGATATCGATATTTCTAATACACTTATCTCCTCCAACTGCCTGCATTTTGTGCACATACGCTCTCCGCTCTCTCTTTCACAGGCCACATATCCAATTCCCAAGATGCATACATGCCGCAAGTACTGCATGCCACAAAGTCCCTTATGATATTGCTTATAATAGAGTTCTTAAATGGCGGAGGACTTGGTGATACGCCACTTGCGACTGCATCTGAATCTGCCATCATTCCTTACTGCCGAGTAGAGTAATATTTAATAATTATGCAATTAATAAATTCCGTTAAATAAATAAGAAAAAAAAAAGTACAAACAATTAAAAGCAAAACAAAACATTTAAGTACACTAAATATAATTAAATAAAATGAAATATAACTAAATACAGTAATGAAAACTTAGCTTCATTTTGTCTTCCACCATTATGCATTCGATTCCGACGGTAACCAAAATATATTATATCTCGACAGCAACTAACTTCCAAAAAACAACCACTAAGGCTTTTGACAGGATAGAAGACTGTTATGCAAATTGGAGCAGATGGGAATGGATACTAAATTGGTGATATGGATAGGAGAATGGCTCAGGAGAGATACCATAAGGTGGTGTATGGAGGAGGCAAGTCCATAATGAAGCAGGTGACCAGTGGTGTGCCTCAGGGCTCTGTGCTTGGGCCATTGTTGTTTAATTTGTATATAAATGATATAGGAAATGGCTTAAAGGGAAGATATTCAGTTGTTTACTGATGATGCAAAGTTGGGTAGCGCAATAAAAAATCCAGGTGATGTTGAAAGTTTGCAGGATGATTTAAATAAGCTAGTAAAATGGGCAAAAGATAATGGATGTCAGTTCAATGTGGAAAAGTGTAAAGTCATGCGTTTTGGGATTAAAAGATTACCAGCTGTGTACTACATTGATGGAAAGGTACTCCAAGAGATTGATGAGGCTAGGGACTTAGGGGTGTTGGTAGATAGGGAGATGAAGTTCAGAGGACACATTGCTAAGGTGTCCAAGATTGCACATAGGATTACTTGATTGTTGAGGAACACACTGACATCCAGAGATAAAGAGGTTATTATTCCCCTTTATAAAGCGTTGATATTTCCACATTTGGATTACTGTGCTCAGGTCTGGTAACCTGGATTCCTTGGAGATGAGGAGGCTCTGGAGAGGGTTCAGAGAAGAGTGACCAAGTTGGTGAGTGATGTAAAAAATGCTCCCTACATTGATAGATTGAGAGCTTGTGGATTGCAGAGATTGGTTGATAGGTGAAGAAGAGAGGATATGATAGAAACATTTAAATTACTGAAAGGTTTTTATAGGATTGATGCAGGGGAAATGTTTCAGCTGTGTTGATAGTGATGGAGGAACAAGAGGACATCCCTGGAAATTAAAGAAGAGTGTGGTTAACAAAGGTGTCAGAACGAGGTTTTTTGCCTGGAGGGTGGTGAATGAGTGGAATTCATTGCCTGACTTAGTTGTGAGCTCTTCGTCTGTAAATGAATTCAAGAAGAGATATGACAGATATTGTTTTGCTAGTTTGGGTCTCCTGCGATGAGTCTGCTGACTCCATGGAGATACCCGTAATAATAATAATAATTTTTTGGTTTTCACACTATGTAGCTAAACTTTCAATGGCTTTGTTTAAGTGACCTTCTGCTGTTTCTAGGTTGTTGTTGTGAGCTGAGAATAGGACCAAATCATCAGCAAACATAGCTATCTTTGTTTCTTTATTTATATTTTTATCTAAGTCATTCAAGTAGATGGAAAAAAGGAGTAGGCTCAAAATGCTACCTTGAGGGAGTCCCTGTCTTATTTTCACTTTCTTGGAAAAGGTATTATTTATTCTAACTCAAATTGTTCTATTTCTTAGAATGTCATAGATCTAGTTAAGAACTTTCCCTTCTATTCCAATATGACAAAGTTTGGAAAAGAGTTTCTGCCTCCACACCTTGTCAAAGGCATTGCTAAAATCTATAAAAGCTGCAATGGTGGATTTGGTAGGTTTGGTCTGGAAGTTATCTTGAATTGTCTGGGTTAAGTAGAAAAGTTGAGTGATTTCTTCTAAAGGCAGTCTGAAAATGTGATAGTATACTATTTTTGTTTAGATAGTAATTCAAACGTTGGAGTATCATTTTTTCCATTAATTTGCCTGGAATTGAAGTCAGTGAAATTGGTCTACAACTTCTTGGTTGGTCTTGCGGTTTGTTAGGCTTTAAGATTGGTACGATTGTGGCTGTCTTCCAGTCTTTTGGAACTTTTCCTTATTTTAGGCTATTATTGTATAGGTGAAGTAGCCAATCTACGGCTAGGGAAGGAAGGTGTTTGATCATAATTCCTTGTATGTTATCAGGTCCACATGATTTATTTATATCTAGTCTCTCCAAGGCATCTCCCAATTCAGAGATTGTAAATGGATCCCAGAATTGTTTGTTTTGATATTTTGGGGAGTTTGCAGCATTTTTTTTGCTGTCGAGCCTGTTTTGATATTTGATGGTCTTTCCTAGTATTCATATCTAGTTTGCTTATATTTTGAAAATGAAAGGCCAAGGTATTTGAGATCTCCCTATCTCCAATTTTGATATTTCCATCTGGATCTTTTAGTGTGTTGGTCTCACTTGCCTTTGGTAGGTCTCTTTGTAAATTAGCAGTCAGTTTCCAAAGTTTGGTATCTGAAGTGTTTGGATTTAAGTTGTGGCAAAATTCTTGCCACCTAGTTCTTTGTAATATATTATATTTTGTTTAATTTCAGCATTTATCTTGTTGTACTCAATCCTGGTTTCTGGAGAGCTTTCAATTTTTAAGATATTAAATAATTCATTTCGTTTAGTTATTTTACTGGCAAGTTCTTGGTGAACCTTTGTGTGGCTTGAAATAACTTTTCTCCTGTAGCCCTTTGGGATACTTTTCTTTGCTGCATTTAGGATAGTATTCTTCCAAGTTATATAGTCTTTCTCTAAGTCATCATGGTATGTGTGGTCTTTCAGCATTTTACTTCATCCTTGTAGTTCTCCCAATTTGCCTTTTGGAAGTTTCAATTATATTTTATTTTTTTGGGTGAGTCTAGTCATTTTTGGGTTCAGATTGATTAATATTGGAGTATGATTGCTTCCTACTGGTTCCAAAACAGACCAAATAGCTTTGTTGTGAAGATCAGGAGACACCACAGTGATATTTGAATATAAAGGTCGCTTGGTGTCGCACTGATTAGATCGTCGGCTTGTCGAGAGCTCCTAAAAAGATTAGTATTATTTTGTGTTAATATTAGATATTTTACTAGAATTTTAAGTAGTATTGTTTGCTTTTGTTTCTTGGTGTGTCTGTGCAATTTTTGCGTGTTTTCTGTTATTTTAATTATTATTTTTAAGAAAAGATAGCGTACACATGGCACCGATAAAGAAAAAAATGGCGGCCAGGTCACCATGTTTGTTTAAGAGTTTTGATGTAAACGAATTTATGCAATGTGCTGTCTGTGAGATGTATGCCTTGCGAAGAGCAGTGGGAGTCTGGTTAGAAAGTGATAGCGGAGTTAATATGTGTAAAAAGTGTAAAGAGAATGAGGACTTCAAGCGTGTTTCGTGTGTCGAGAGCGATGTCGTGAACGATAGTCAGAATGTAGAAAATGGCGGTGTGCTAGAGAATTGCGTGGTAGTGCCAGATAGGTGTGAGAGCGTCGCCGAAAATGTAAATGAAGGTAGAAACACAGAAAGAATGGATGATTTGATCGATAATGAAAATGGTGAGATAAATGCGAGTAGCGAAATTGCTGTGATATGTGTGATATGTGTGAATGGTGTGATACACCGAGCTAAAAGACAACTGGAGCGTATGGAAAAATGTGTGTTGAATGTACCGACAAATAACTGGCGGAAGTCTGTGATGGCAAATAATAGAATGTTCGCAAACGTCAATAAAATGAAGGAGTGAGTGCTGTATGGGGATTCGCTATTAAGAGGCGTAATAATTGAGAGTTTAACGAAGTCGTACCAGCCGGGTGCGAACATAAAGGACGTCAGCGAATCTATTCGACTGCAAAAACAGAGGGTGTGAAAGAGATGATAATCGTGGCAGGAACGAATGATTTGAAAGAGGACAAAATGGAAATGATAGAGGATGTGAGGGAGTAGTTTGAGGTAGCAAAAGAGAAGAGTGAGAGAGTTAGGATGGTGAGTATCTTACCGCAGTATGACAGTGAAGTGTTTAGAAGGAGGGCCATAATTGCCAATGACTTTATGAGTGGGTTATGCATGGAGAGTGGTGTGGAATTTGTGGATGTGTGGAATGAGTTCGATGGGCAAAAGACTTATATAAGATGGATGGGTTGCATTTGAATGGAGTTGGTGTACGGAGACTTGAAAGAGTGTTGATGAATGATGTGGAAGTGGATGTACAGACTCAGGGAAACTAGATTTATTGAGGGGGGGGGGAGTAGATATGCAGACTTTAGGGGGACAGTTAAGTGTATGAATGAGTATATTATGCCTGAGCGAGTACGACGGACAAGAAATCAGAATGGGATAGTTAGTATAAGGCATCAAAGTAGGGATGGGACAAATGGGCTTCTGCGATTCATGTACACTAATGCCAGGAGTATTAGGAACAAGAAGGAAGAGTTTTTGGCCATGGTTGGCACTTCCAGGCCACAGGTTGTCGGTATTAGTGAAACATGGCTGACAGAAGATGATAAAGCTAGTGGGATTGAATGCGACGGGTATAGCGTGTTCAGGAGTGACAGGGTGAATAAAAAGGGGGGAGGAGTGTTATTGATGATAGCTGATGATCTTCAGCCAAGGAGTATAGAAGTTGAACTGCATGATGGGGAAAAAAGCACATTTGAGGCTGTTTGGTGTGAGATAGAATCCAGCAGAACAAAATATACAATTGGGTGCTGCTATAGACCGGGTGATGGAGTGGATGGTGGGGATAGTATGCATAAGCAAATAGAAGAAATGAGTGGAAGGAGGGTAATTATTATGGGTGATTTCAATTATGGTAACATTGACTGGAAAGAGGAGAGGGCACATGGGAGGAAGGAATTGGATTTTATGCGGTTATTAAGGGACAACTATCTACGGCAACATGTATTGGAAAATACCAGGGGGCAGAGAGTGCTGGACCTAGTAATTGCAACCGAGAATGTGGCTGTAACGAACATGACCATGTTGCCACCAATTGGTGAGAGTGACCATAAGGTCATGACTTGGGAGGTGGCTAAAGGAGTCGAATTTACAATTAAGACAGGGTACATGTGGAATTACCGGGCTGGTAAGTATGACAAGCTTAGGTGTGTGCTTGGCTCAATGCCATGGCATGTAAAACTGCAAGGGCTGGTAGTGTTGATAGTGCATGGGAGGTGGTTAAGAACTGTTTGCAGGAGGCAATGGTTGACTGTATACCAAGAGTCCGAATAATAAATCAAGTAGGGATTAAATGGATGAATAACACTATTAAGCTTGAGCTGCAAAAAAAGAAACAATTGTGGAGGGAATTTAAGGAGAAGGGTAACCATCAGGCGCAGGAACAGTATAAAGCTCAGGCCAGGATGGTAACAAGGGTGGTAAGAAATGCAAAAGCAGATTACGAAAAGAAATTGGCCACGCAGGCTAAAGAGAATCCCAAACAGTTTTTTCAATATGTTGCAAGTAAAAGGAAAAATGCTCATGGTAGAATGATCTTAAAAAATGCTGAGGGTAGGGAGGTAACCGAATCAGTCGATATTGTGGAATTACTGAGCGAGCACTTTGCAAGAGTATATCATCCAGATAGTGACTTTGCAGGAATGGAAGAACCAACAGCTTATACTGGAATTGTGATGAATGAAGTAGAGGTAACTAGTCTATTACAGAACCTCAATGTCAATACATCTGTGGGATTGGATGGTATACTAGCTCGTGTTGTAAGTGAACCGGCCAAAGAATTGTCAGTGCCCTTGACCATTTTGTTGCCTCAGGACTGGTTCAGTCCCAAGGGGGTGGAAAGAGGGGAAAATAGTTCCACTGCACAAAGGTGGTTCCAAGGCTGCTGTTGAAAATTACCGGCCAATCAGCATAACAGGAATCATTATCAAGGTCTTAGAGAAAATAGTCAAGAGGAAAATACAAGATTGGATAGAAGAAAATGGGATACTGTATCGGGGACAGCATGGTTTTGTGAAGGGTAGGTCATGCCTCAGTAACTTGCTCACGTATTATAACACAGTGACGGCTGAACTGGATAAGGATAATGGGTTTACAGTGATTCTACTGGACCTTGCCAAGGCCTTTGACAGGATACCACATGGAATTCTAATCAGTAAATTGCAGCATATGGGAATGGACATAGGGTTGGTGAGATGGATTGGAGGGTGGTTGACGGAGAGATATCAGAGAGTGGTTTACTCAGGAGTAGAGTCCACAAGACGGCCTGTGACTAGTGGTGTGCCACAAGGATCTGTTCTTGGACCACTGCTGTTTAATTTGTTCATAAATGATATAGGAAAGGATCTGAGAGGAACAGTTCATTTGTTTGCGGATGATGCGAAGTTGGGTAGGGCAATAGTGAATGCAGATGACGTCAAAATTTTGCAGGATGATTTGGATAGATTGGAGGTCTGGGCTAAGGAGAATGGATGTCAGTTTAATGTGGCAAAATGTAAGGGTATGCATTTTGGGGTAAAAAGATTGGCGGCAGTTTACTGCATTGGTGGAACCGTGCTACAGGAAATTGATGAGGCACGAGATTTAGGAGTGTTGGTGGATAAGGAATTGAAATTTAGGGGACACATTGCAAAAGTGGCCAAATCAGCTCATCAAATCACTTGGTTGCTGAAGAATACGTTGACAAGCAGAGACAAGCAGGTTATTGTTCCTCTGTATCGAGCCTTGATAAGACCTCATCTCGACTACTGTGCTCAGATTTGGTCACCTAGGTTTCTTCTTGATGGGGAGGAGGTGGAGAGGATCCAGAGGCGAGTGACCAAGATGATAGCAGGTCTGTGGAATGAACCGTATGAGAACAGGTTGAGGATTTGTGGGTTGCAAAAATTGGTTGATAGGCGGAGGAGGGGAGATATGATTGAGACATTCAAATTACTGAAGGGTTTCTATAAAATTAATTCAGAAGATATTTTTGAGAACAGGGCTGGTTGTGGGAGGACTAGGGGACATCCATGGAAACTGGGCAAAAGTGTGGTTAGTAAAGGTGTTAGAGCTGGGTTCTTTACTTTTAGAGTAGTGAATGAGTGGAATGCGCTCCCTGAGTCTGTGGTGGATGCTGTGACAGTGAATGAGTTTAAGGCGAGGTATGATAGATACTGTATGAATGTCAAATAGTTGTGATGAATATGATTTGGGGCCCTCCCTCGATGAGTCTAATGACTCCCTGGAGTTGCCCGTAATAATAGTAATAGTAATAATAATATCTAGGGCATCTTTTGTACCATAAGAATGAGACAGATAAGTAGGTTCTCCACTGTTGAGAGTTATTAGTCCTGTTTCATCTAAGAAATTACTCAGGTTTTCTCCTCTTGGGTTTAATTCCTCAGAACCCCATAACAGGTGTTTGCTATTCATGTCTCCTAAGATAATGGAGTTTTCTTCATTGAGAAGGGATAGGTTGGAAAGATTGGTCCAGGTTTGTCAGGAGGATGATAACAATTGAATATGTTTAATGGCATTTTACTTGGTTCCTGTATTTGGATTCCTTGTATTTCAGTTCCTTCTGATACTATGTCTAACTCAACAACTTTATATGACAAGTTTTGGATTAGTGTCAGAAGCCCTTCTCCATTTTGGTCCGTAGGCCTATCTTGTCTTATGATTTCATAGTTTTTAATGTTTAGTCTGTTGGTTTGTCGAAATTTGGTTTCCTGGATGCAGATAATATCAGCATCATGTTTGTCAGCTAGTAGTAATAATTCATTTAGTTTTTCTTTGCTTGCTGGGGTAACAATACCATTTAAATTACATTGGTTGATATTAATAATTTTTGTAATGGGTGGAATGATTTGCTCATTTCTCAACTCTGACATCATTTCCAAATCAAGAGTCGCATTGGCTGCCCCGTACTCGGTAACATAGGTATAATCATCGAAATTTGTCTCCATGACGGGAAAAAAGAAGAAATGCTGCTGTCGTTAGATCATCCAGAGGGCACCATGAGGAGGTGACAGTCAGACTTTGCCCTCCAATACATTAGCCCTACCAGATGTATTGTATAGAAGTGAAATCTGAACAATAAAACTAAAAGACAAACAAAGATTGATAACAGCTGAAATGAAGTTCATGAGAAAAACTGCAAAGTATACGCTATTCGATTACAAAAGAAATGAAGAAATTATCAAAGAATTAAACCAGGAATCAGTAATAGTGAAAATAAATAAATAAACATAAATGGATGGAACACGTTGAAAGAATGAAAAGAGAAAGATTACCAGAACAAGCCTTAAATTACAAACCATTAGAAAAAGAAAACCAGGACGTCCTCTTAAGAGATTCAACAATGACTTCTAAGGGTGGAACAGGCCACTCTAGGCCTAAATCCTTGAGAAGCATGATGATGATTAGTTTAATGCAACTAAATGTAAGATTTTAAAATTTGGGATCCACAGATGGAATGTTTTATATTCACTTGGTGGAGTTATACTGGAAGAAGTGGAGGAAGCAAGGGATCTGGGAGTGATTGTGGATAGAGATTTTAAGTTCTGAGGAGGACATATTGCAAAAGTTGTGATGATATCTCAGAGAATTGCAGAAATGTTGGGGAGAAAGTTGATCACAAGAGATAACAGTGTGCTGATCCCATTGTATAAAGCTTTGATCAGACCACATCTGCATTTCTATGGTCAGATCTGGTCACTGAGATTTGAAGAAGATGAAGTAATAACCTTGGAGAGGGTGCAGAGACAACAAAAATGATATCAGGACTATACAATGTTGATTATGAGGATAGACTGAAGACATGCAGACTGCAGAGTTTTGTGGATAGAAGGCAAAGGAAGGAATGATTGAGATGATTAAGTTCTTAAAGGATTATTATCAGATTAATACACTGGGTTGGTTTTTCAAACCAACCCAGTGTATTAAATTTTCAAAATGTGTAAGTAATTTTCAAAAAGAAGGTGGTGAGTAAAAGGTAAGAAGGAAGTTTTTTTCATGGGGCTCGATAGGAGCATGGAATGCATTGCCCGAGAGGGTGGTGAAAGTGCAGTCTGTGGATGAGTTTAAGGAATGGTACGATGGACTGCGTTGACCTCCTATGAAGAGTCATGTAACTCCATGGAGGTCAATAAAATAATAAGTAAAAGATTATTTATTGAACACTTTTTTTTTATCACTATCTATAAATGTAATGTGTTTCTAGATTGTACTCTTCTTTTATCTGTTATTAGTTTTAGACAGAAAGCTGGATATATATACTATAGCGCTCTCTCTAGCCATCAATAAACTCCGACAGAGGCCGCCAACATCTTACTCTAAACTGTACTACAGTTTAGAGTAGATCTGTTGTCGTTATTATGTAATGTTTCTGTAGTGTATATAATTCTTTGTACTTGGACACCTGAAGAAGTTGTTTTATCAACAAAACTAATAGTGTTCCTATTAAACCTCATTCTTTATTATTCCTGGTATTTAGTCATTTAAACTTTATTAATTTTCATATCATTTTCACCGAGTAAATATGAATTCTTATATATATATATATAATGAATGAAGAAGTGTATATATGCACTTACTTTATATCAGAACATAATCGAAATAAAAATTAATCATGTTTTGAAATAAATTAAGTACATATAGTCTTGGAAGTTTATTTTTCACTTGGTTAGACTCTAATAAATTTAGTTTAATCCTTTATCCAAGTGGAAGCAAACAAAGTTTGCACCTGAAAATATCTTCAGGACTGAGGTAAGGTAGTGCAACACCAGGCAACTCCGAGCAAAGGTGGACCTAGTTCTCATCATTCCCTGTCCCAGTATCTCCCATAATGCAAAGCACATTTCCTTGCAGACATGTATACTGCTATGCATTAAGGGAAGGGCCACTACCCAGACCGGTTTCAACCTTTATTGAGGTCTCATCAGTGGGAGGTAGACCTAAATGTGGAGATACTAAGGCAGAAGCAATAGGAGAGGTCCTATTTACTATCATAAACTTCCAACATCTTTCTCTAAATCCAGAGTAATTTAATAATAAGGTGGTACACCTGTTGGCAACTCCTATAGGTAAATATGACCTCTCCTATTGCTTCTGCCTTATTATCTTCACGTTTGGGTCTGCCTCCCACTGACGAGACCTCAATAAAGGTTGAAACCCATCTGGGTAGTGGCCCTTCCCTTAATGCATAGCAGTATACATGTCCACAAGGAGATGTGCTTTGCATTATGGGAGATACTGGGACAAGGACTGATGAGAGCTAGGTCCACCTTTGCTCAGAGTTGCCTGGTGTTGCACTACCTTACCTCAGTCCTGAAGATATTTTCATGCACAAACTTTGTTTGCTTACACTTGGATAAAGGATTAAACTAAATTTATTATACATATAGTCTTCTTTGTTCATCGAGTCTTATCACAACCTATTTGGATTATAAGGTGTACAGATTATTTTGAAACAAATTAATCAGATTTCTAGTTTATTCCAATCAATCTCCACAAACTGAATTAAACAGCGGTAGAATACTGAGTAGCCACTATCATTATTATTGTTTTCTGATTTCCATGGAATCAACAGACTCATTGTGGGAGATCTATATGATGCTAAAATATCATCAAACTGTGCCTTGAACCCTATTCACAGTTTCTTCACTCACCACACTTTCAGACAATGCATTCCACTTACCAATCAATCTCCACACAAAGAACTTGTTTCTTGTACATTCCTTGTACAGCTTCCATTGGTGGCCTCTTGTTCTACCCTAGTCTCTCTCTCTATTCTATGAAATATCTACTCTATATTAATATGGTGACATCCCTTCACCAACATATGTCTGCCATATCCCTTCTCTTCTATTCACAAAGCTCTGAATAGAAGAGAAGGGATATGGCAGAGCTCTGTATCCGACATTCCATAGACCTGACACTAACTTGGTCTCTATACCTTCTGCAATACATTCCTCTTGAAAACTAGGTGACCAAATTGATGCACAGTAGTTCATATGCAAAGCTTTATACAGGAGAATCATAACCTTTTTCCCTCTGCATGTCAGTGTCCTCATCATTGCCATAATATGTTAGATGTTTTGACAGTTTTAGCAATGTGATCCCTAAACTCCAAATATCTGTTCACCGCCACTCCCCGATCTCTCATCTCCTTGACCTCCATCAAAATTTCTTCATTAATTGCATACTCTGCAAAAAACCTTGCCTACCAAATTTTAAGACATTGCACTTTGCAACATTAAACTGATAGCTTCAATCATTTGCCCACTCACATAGTCAGTTTAGATCCTCCAGCAAGGCCATATTGTCTGCTCTATTTCTCGTGTTCCTTCCTAACTTTGCATCATTGACGACTCTGTTCATTGTGATTTAACTAGACAGATCTGATGGTCATGTCCTTAGTATGTGAGTAATATCTGTATGAGTTTTAAAGAATTGCTCTTTATTTAGCATATACTTTGCACGAAAGTGAATAATTATTACTTGAATGTTGATGGCCTACATGAATATAATAATTCATTTAGTCTTCATTCTGCTTTAGTATCTTGAAATGGCTGCAAGTACAGAAATGGCTGAGGTTATTGAAGTGAATTCTTCTGTATCATTAACAGCAGAACAAAAAACTATTCAATCTGAACCTGTTTTCCCCCCTGGTTTGCTTCAGAGTTTGGTAAGGAGGAGTCCAAGGGCACCAGCTAGGTAGGTTTGATTGGATTTGCTAACAAAATAATATTGTTTTCTAGGATTATATAGATTATTTCAAATTCATGCTTTTGTGCCAGTGCATCTTCCAGAAAAAAAAAAAAAAAAGCCAAGTACTGAGAAAGTAGGAGATTGCCAGAAATTTAGAAGCTTCATGTCTGACATTGTTTTAATTGTTGAGGAAGTATTCAACCTTACAAAGCAAAAATGATGAAAAAATGAACTTATGTTAGACATAACTGCTTCTGAATTGCAGGCTATGACATTTTCTCAGTATTCAGCTTATTTTTATACATATGTTTTTAGATGTGGGGGAAACTTATTTGAGAAATAACTGGTTGAAATAGGTTATATGTTGTAATGTGTAGAATCATTTGCAACATTTTACAGCATTTTTTTCCCATCATCTTTATCAATGAAAGTGCAGAAAAGATGGTAATGTAACAAGGTTTATAGATTTGTAAAAGGCACATAAGAAGGTGTCAGTCAAAAATAAAAAGTGTTCAGAACACTGCTTACAGTATAAATGAGGCATTAAACACAGGAAGTTAGAATTAAAGTAGTAAGTACAGGAGGACAGTGATATAAAATCAGATGTAAGACAAAGAGTACACACATCTCCACTGTTAACCTCCCTACCGGCTAATGTGGATGAAATAGTGACACCAAATTGCACTTCTTATCCATGTTATTCAATGGGTTTTAGAGCTTCGTATCCAGATTTAGCTCGACGTCTATAGACGTCATGGCCGGTTGGGGGGGATTAATCATCTATATGGATCATATTATAAAAGAAAGTGGCATTAAATTGATATCAAAATTAAGGATGGGTCTGAGATGTTAACCTCAGCTCTTTCCTTTATGCAGATGAGATTATTCTCTTAAATAAATCCAGTATAAGTCTGCTGGATTCCTTAACTAAATTGAATAACTACTGTAACAAATTTTCTTTGAAAATCAGCAGTAAAATGACACACTCTGATAATGAGCAAAGAACATCGAAAACATCAGCCGCATACGTGGTTTACATGGGGTAAACCAAGAACAAGCAAAACATTTCATTTTAGGTGCAATTTTTAGTGAAGGTGGTAAATTAAATAGTTTATACTAGCTTTACTATTTTATATGGAATAAGAGAGAAATTATGGAGCCCTGTGACCCTCGTATAACACAGTACTTATATATTTTATATATATACATATACAGGTAATCCTCGTATAATGCAGTATTTATACAACGCAGCTCGCAGCTTCGATATAACATGGTCTACAAATTTTAGTAACCCTTGTTCAACGCGGTACTTATACAATGGCATTTCGATATAACACAGTCTACAAATTGTAGTAATCCTTTATCTATTTCACTGCGTGACTTAAAAATAAAATTTTATCTTCATTAAATTTGTGTCTGCCCATATCTCGCATGTAGCTATAAGTGCCGAATTTATATCAGGGGAAATACCTTTTAGTAGGTTACATCTGGTTTGAAAATTGTTTTTTCAAGTGTTTTGCAGCCGATATGGAAAGTTACACAAAGAAAAAGAATATCAACTTCAAAATACTACTAATTTTAGATAACATAACACACCAGGCCATCCAACAAATTTAAGCCATCCAGATATTAAAATAATTTTGCCACCTAATACTACTGCACGTATTCAACTACTTGTCCAAGGAATCAACATTTAAGTCATATTATATTTGTCGAACATTCCAATTAATTTTTGAAAAAATGGTATCTAATCCAAACATGGTACTGCCTCAATCGTGGAAAAGTTTTCAATATTGAATTGTGTGAAAATTATTTCTTTGTCCATTAAGAAATTACAACCCTCTACACTGAATACATGCTAGAAAAAAAAAATGGCCTGAAGTCAGTCTTTCTGGAATACAAAATTTCGTACCTCCAGTGGATGAAGAGCTAAGTTGTATAATAAACGTCCCACACATTTTTGGTGGAGAGGGCTTTTACAATATGGTTGAAAATGAAATTATTGAATTAATTGATGGGGAAGCAGATTTAAATGAGGAGGAACTAGTACAGTTAATAGATGATGTCGAACCAGATGGCTGGGAAAATTCTGCTGAAGATTCTGATTGTGATGAATCCATTAAAAAATTCAGCTTAAAGAAATTAGCGGAAGAATTGGACTTGGCAAGAAAGTTAGGAAGTTATTTTACGGATAATGATCCCTTGATGGAGTGCTCCAGAAAATTCACAAGACAATTGGATATTTGCTTAGCTCCATATTATGAACTTAATAAAAAATTTCAGCATAGTGGTAAGCAAGGTCTTATTACTGTCTTCTTGATGACTAAACCAGCCAAAGTATGCAATGAGAATTGAGATTTCAAGTAATGTCCAGCCACTCATAAATAAAGAATATCTACAAAATGTTATTTTTGAAGACAGTGATGACGATTAAAATATGCACTTTATTTTATTTTGCCTAAAACATTTAAGCGCAGTGAAGTTTACATGTAATTTATAATTTTATGCTATGCATTTGTTTCATAGTTTGTTTTCTTAACTTACATGAATTACTTGAATTAAGTAAAAATATATTTTTTTGTTGGATATGTCATTGTTTTTTATATAATTAAAAAAAAAAAAACTCTTTTGGAACATAATCTTTTTCTATGTGATCTGAGTATCGCATAACACAATTTATATAACATGGCATATACGCATTATATGAGGGTTAACTGTGTGTGTGTGTCATCAAATTCCTGACATGTACCCTCAAGGGGTGTACAGGATATGATAGTACTACATGAAAAATTTACATCATTACTAACTTCCTGTTTACAATTTTCCTCTAAATCAATCTGTTACCTGTCAAGACTCCAACATTATCAGACCTTATAGGTAAGCAAGGTCTTATTACTGTCTTCTTGATGACTAAACTAGCCAAAGTATGCAATGAGAATTGAAATTTCAAGTAATGTCCAGCCACTCATAAAAGAATATCTACAAAATGTTATTTTTGAAGACAGTGATGACGATTAAAATATGCACTTTATTTTATTTTGCTTAAAACATTAGGCAATCTTACCTAAATCATTAGGCATTATTACCATATCAATCTTCCTCTTGGTCTTTTTCCTGCAAAATTAGCAGAGAACACTAGTTTTGCTAATCTTTCCTCTCCCATTCTGTTTAAGTGACCATACTACCTGAGATCAGTTCTTGTGGTATTTGAGAATTTTTACTATGATATTGCCATTGATGCCATCTATTCATGCCCCTAATCTTTCTCAGGACTCTCATATCTGAAGTCTCTAGTCTTTGGTCAAGTGTTTTACTTCTAACCCAGCTCTCAGATCCGTAAGTTAAAATTAGTTTGAACACTATCTTTTATATAGCTAATTTAGTGTTTTGACTAATTTCTCTCTTATTCCATATAAATTTTATTCAGTTGACTACTTCCTATCATACCAGCTTTGTTGATTCTATTTCCATATTTAATTTACCATCTTCACTAAAAATCGTACCCAAGTAGCTGAAATGTTTTACTTGTTCTGTAGGTTCTCCATTCACAATGCAGTTGATATTTTCAGTGCTTCTGTCTATTTTCATTGTCTTTGTCTTGTTATTGCTGACCTTCATACCATATCTATTACAACAGTTATTCAATTTAGACAGGGAATCTTGCAGACTTGTAGCGGATTTATTTAGAAGTATAACATCATCCGCATAAAGCAAAGAGCTGACATTAACACCTCCAATTTTGATATCAGGTTTAATACCACTTTCCTTCATAATGTGATCCATATAGATAATGAATAAGAGAGGGGATAATGTACACCCTTGTCTGACACCAGATTTAACATTAAACCATCTTCCTGTACTTCAATTCTAACTGCTGACTTACAACTCAAATAGAGACTAAGTATTACTTGATATAATGCCCCATTAATACCATATAACTGTAGCGTTTGAAATAGCTTCTCTCTTGGCACCTTATCATATGCCTTTTCCAAATCGACAAAACTTAAATACAGATATTTGTTATATTCCCATGATTTCTCAACTATCTGTCGTAAAGTGAAAATTTGATCCTGACAGTCTCTATTTGGCCTGAATCCAGCTTGTTCTTCACCAAGCTTTTAGTTTTCTTACAATATGATTTAATCAGCAAAATAAACTAATAATTATAAACACAAAAATTAAAATTTGCGAATTCTAATTAAATACTGCACTATGTCTGAACTTTGAACACCTTTACCCCTTAAGGAAACATGCAGTTGTAATATAGTATTGTTCTAAGCTTATTTATACAGCTTGCAACATGAATTAGCTTAGTTTAATTATATGCGTGAAAATTTTGCATAATGCAGATTCTCTGTAATGCTATTTAAAAAATACAATTATCTTGCAAAGACAAGTCAATGACCAATCATGTGACTGAGTTCATCATGAAAAGTGTGTGGCTCCACATCGAGTACTACCTACTTTCTTGTTTTCACAAATTTTATATTTATCTTCCCTGTTAAGTTATTGTTCATGGATAATTTATATTAATTCACCCTTCATTATGAACAATGAATGAAAGAGAATACAAACTTAGTTATGATGAGATATCTTGTGGTGCTGACTCTAAATCCACTTTAAAGGAATGCCTATTTCTGTATAATTATACAGAAATGTATTACTTTGTCATTTTTTTTATATAACATTAATTATAACAATATTTATCTTTGAACACCTTTACCCCTTAAGTAAACATGCATTTGTAATATAGTATTGTCCTAAGTTGATTTATACAGCTCACAACATGAATTAGCTTAATTGTATGCATGAAAATTTAGCTAGACCAATACTTTGGGTGAGTAAACGTTTTCCTAGCTAGTAGATTTAAGTTGTATTTCTGGAGCTCTGCTTATAATAGTTTGAAATTCTGAAAATAATTTAATGTAGTTACACTTTTTTAACACTGATAATAAACCAGCAAAAATTTAAAACATACCTTCAAAATTACTGATTAAAATTTCTTTTAGAGATAATATTGGCCAAAAACATATCTGAATGTTCTTGAAAAGAAAGATCATCACCATATTTGTGGAACCTTGAAATTTAGTTATTGAAGAATTATTTATTTAAAATTTAATAATGGGCTTAAAATAGTATAAGGTGAAAAATGCAGAAAGTGAAGAAGAGGCGACATATATATATATATATATATATATATATAGAGAGAGAGAGAGAGAGATGAAATAGCAACTGTTTAATACAGTTAAAAACAAAATTGAAACCACAAAGAACTAAAAAAAAAAATGTTAAGAACTTAACATTTTCTCTCCTTTAGATCTACTTTCACTGATTGATACGATATCAGCAGATTTTTTGCGGAAAAAAAAAATAATCAGAATATCTACAGTTTTTTAATCTTTCACCAGGCCAGAACTTGAAAGTACAACTCATAGAACTTTTGTCTTGAAGGAATGGAGAGAGACGAATCACATCTTCTTGTCTCTCTCTTTACCCACAGGGATTCCTTATGATATTATTATTATTATTACGGGCAACTCCAGGGAGTCATTAGACTCATCGAGGGAGGCCCCAAATCATTTTCATCACAACTATTCGACATTCATACAGTATCTATCATACCTCGCCTTAAACTCATTCACTGTCACAGCATCCACCACAGACTCAGGGAGCGCATTCCACTCATTCACTACTCTAAAAGTAAAGAACCCAGCTCTAACACCTTTACTAACCACACTTTTGCCCAGTTTCCATGGATGTCCCCTAGTCCTCCCACAACCAGCCCTGTTCTCAAAAATATCTTCTGAATTAATTTTATAGAAACCCTTCAGTAATTTGAATGTCTCAATCATATCTCCCCTCCTCCGCCTATCAACCAATTTTTGCAACCCACAAATCCTCAACCTGTTCTCATACGGTTCATTCCACAGACCTGCTATCATCTTGGTCACTCGCCTCTGGATCCTCTCCACCTCCTCCCCATCAAGAAGAAACCTAGGTGACCAAATCTGAGCACAGTAGTCGAGATGAGGTCTTATCAAGGCTCGATACAGAGGAACAATAACCTGCTTGTCTCTGCTTGTCAACGTATTCTTCAGCAACCAAGTGATTTGATGAGCTGATTTGGCCACTTTTGCAATGTGTCCCCTAAATTTCAATTCCTTATCCACCAACACTCCTAAATCTCGTGCCTCATCAATTTCCTGGAGCACGGTTCCACCAATGCAGTAAACTGCCTCCCATCTTTTCACCCCAAAATGCATAACCTTATATTTTGCCACATTAAATTGACATCCATTCTCCCTAGCCCAGACCTCCAATCTATCCAAATCATCCTGCAAAATTTTGACGTCATCTGCATTCACTATTGCCCTACCCAACTTCGCATCATCCGCAAACAAATGAACTGTTCCTCTCAGATCCTTTCCTATATCATTTATGAACAATTTAAACAGCAGTGGTCCAAGAACAGATCCTTGTGGTACACCACTAGTCACAGGCCGTCTTGTGGACTCTACTCCTGAGTAAACCACTCTCTGATATCTCTCCGTCAACCACCCTCCTATCCATCTCACCAACCCTATGTCCATTCCCATATGCTGCAATTTACTGATTAGAATTCCATGTGGTATCCTGTCAAAGGCCTTAGCAAGGTCCAGCAGAATCACTGTAAACCCATTACCCTTATCCAGTTCAGCCGTCACTGTGTTATAATACGTGAGCAAGTTACTGAGGCATGACCTACCCTTCACAAAACCATGCTGTCCCCGATACAGTATCCCATTTTCTTCTATCCAATCTTGTATTTTCCTCTTGACTATTTTCTCTAAGACCTTGATAATGATTCCTGTTATGCTGATTGGCCGGTAATTTTCAACAGCAGCCTTGGAACCACCTTTGTGCAGTGGAACTATTTTCCCCTCTTTCCACCCCCTTGGGACTGACCCAGTCCTGAGGCTCAAATTAAACATAATGGTCAAGGGCACTGACAATTCTTTGGCCGCTTCACGTACGACACGAGCTGGTATACCATCCAATCCCACAGATGTATTGACATTGAGGTTCTGTAATAGACTAGTTACCTCTACCTCATTCATCACAATTCCAGTATAAGCTGTTGGTTCCTCCATTTCTGCAAAGCCACCACCTGGATGATATACTCTTGCAAAGTGTTCGCTCAGTAATTCCACAACATCGACTGATTCAGTTACCTGAATGTCAGTGATATCCCGTGTTATTGGTAATGAGGATTCTATACTGAAACTATTTCACTTATTAACATTTAGTTGTTGAATTACAATTCACTGTTGCTTACTTATGAGAAAAAAAAAATCAGTAAAATTGTTTAAATTTGACCATATCATGAATATTTCATCACAAAAATACATAAAAACATCACGTTTTTTTTTTTTTTATGCCATCTAGATGTTTCTGAATTTTAATGATTAAACTTAGATTCTCCATCTCACATGGCTCTTCTCTCTCTCTCTCCATTTCCCCTTTCAGCAGATGTAATTTCATATTGGTAAGTTCCTTTATGTTGTCCATAAAGAAACTTTTGGTGGCTTCATCTCCTTCTCATGCTCTCAATCTTTCCCCATCATAATTGCTTTTTAAATTATCCATCTGCTTGCATAAGAGCCTGTGTAGCTCAGTGCATGTGGCATTTGCACACCATGGCACTTGATCGCACGAAGGAAGACTTTATTTCTAATCTAGTCATCGACTAGAGGAAATTTTCTAAGCCTATTTTCGACCGTTTTCCGAGTTAGTTGATCTCTGGCATGGGCAAGCGGGTTTTTTCTGCCGGAAACTCAAGAAAATCGACCGTAGAATCGACATTATTTCAGACATTAAATATATTGTGTTAGGGATCACGAAATGGCGGTAATTGTTGAGCCGTCTCTCTCTTCACTGTGTGTTGCTTAATTAGCGATAGCCTTGGGCCAGCTATCTGTGATTGGCTGCCAGTGGAGATTGAACTGCCCACTATCTCCAAAAGTTAGATAGGGCTAAATGCCCTTGCCTACTCCCTATATGGAAATAAAAAGGCATTAGCTGATTTTTTTTTTTTTTTTTTTTTTCATCTACTTGCATAATATGCCCAAAGCACACTTACCTCTGTTTAGCAGTCATTGTCTCCAAAGAGCATTCTGTCTTTATATTCTCTAAAACCTCTCAATAGTCATTTTTCTAGTCCATGAGAGTTCTTGATGTCCTCTCTGTGTCTATTATTCAAATTAATAAATTTGCTTTCTGTGTTTCTTCTTAGTGATCTGGCTTTCAAATCCACACATCACCACTGGAAAGTCCAACGCTTTAACAATTCTAACTTTCTGCATCTCACTAATACCTCTCTCCTCCCTCATAATTTTTAAGTGTACCATAGTTTTTCCCTCAATAGCTATAATTCATATTAACCATCATTACTTACCTTGGATCCCAGTAATCATAACTTTCAACCACTTCTGTTTTATCTCCCACAATTATAAATTCATCCTTAGATTAGTTCTGCCCATATATTAACTGAATGCTAAAAGCACTTTCTAATATCTACATTTTTGATATGATTCTGCCATTGATGCTATCTTTTCACTCTCCTGATTTTTCTCAAAACTCATAATCTGCAAATCTCCAATCTTTGGTCAGCCATTTCATTTCTTGTTGTTCAAACCAATTTCAACTTGAAATTGGTTTGAACACTGCCTTATATACCTTTAGCTTAATGTTTTGACTAATTTCTATCTCTTATTCCATATAAATTTATTCAGCTGCTTCCCATCCACCAACTGTGTTCATTCTGTTGTCTATTTCCATATGTAATTTTCCTTCTACATTAAAAATTGTCCCTAAATAGTAGAAATATTTTACTTGCTCTATAGTTTCTCCATTGAGAATACAGTTGAAGTTGTCCATGTTCCTGGTTGATTTTATAATTTTGGTCTTTTTATTGCTAATTTTCATGTCAAATTTGTTACAGCTGTTATCCAATTAAGAGAATGTGGAAGATCTGCCCTGAATTTGTTTATGGATGCATCATAAACAAATCTGCATAAAGCAAATCATCTGCATAAAGCAAACGGCCAAGTTTGATGTCTCCAATTCTGATATCAGATTTCCTGCTTTTTTTTTTTTTTTTTCCCATAATCTTCTTCTTCTACAGCTTCTCCCACTTAAGTGGGGTCACTGTTTGTTATGAGTCTCCTTCACACCTTCCTGTCTTGGGCTGTCACCACATCCAAGTTCTTCATCTTCAAGTCCTCTTGTACCAGCTCCCTCCATCTCTTCTTTGGCCGCCCACGCTTCCGCCTTCCTTGCACATCCATCTGCATGACCCTTCTTCCCACATATTCGTCCTCCCTCCTCATCACATGACCAAACCATCTCATCCAAACCATCTTTTTTTTTCATAATATGATCCTTATAGATAATAACAGTATATCATTGTCTTGCACCTGATTTTACATCAAACCATGCCTTTTGTACTTCTTTTATTTCTAAATGCTGACTACTTCTTTCCTTTGGAACAGTCTCCCCTCACTCTGCTTTCTCCAAAGATTACAACCCTCAGCTGTTCAAGCAAAATGGGAACAGATCCCTTCTTATTTCTATTCCCCTTGCCCACACATGACACTAATGTGCTATAGGTCTTGTGGCATTTTGTGTGTGAATCCGATTTAAAAAAAAAAAAAACTTTTTGTGTCTTCTGTCAATGTGAATCTGTTGAAACATTTGTGATGACTAGTCCATGGCCTGAACAGAAATCTAGCTAGCACTTACTGGAATTATTAGTTTTATCCTTCAGATTTTCCTAAAATTAATTTCATTTCCTACCGTGCTAGTTTGATCTCCAAAAAGGACCACCTTTCCATTTTCTTTGTCAGCTTTTACTAATGACTTTTTCTATATTTCTTTAGGAGAATCTTCTGTGGCACTGTAGGCACAAATAAATTTCACTGTCTAATTTCCCATTTTGAAATGTGCCCATATAACGAAACTTGTGTTTAATGTTGAATACTGTTGTTACTCCTTCTTTTCCCTGATCACTGTTGCCTGAATATAGCATCCTGTATTTATTATTTAGCAAGATCTTGTTTTACTCTAGTTAAGATCCTGTTTTAGTCTTATTTTTCTCAGTAACACCAATTATGTCCACATAGTACTTCACTAGTCCTTCTACCAGGTCAACCTCTTTTCCATTGACGATTCTTATGTTGATGGTGCCTAACTTGAATTCTGCCGATATTGAGTTTCTTACAGTTCATGACTTTTCACTGTTGCTGACTTTTGAATGGAACATTATACAGAGCAATGCATAGTAGTCTATATTTAAGTTCTCAGTTAGCAGTTAGAATTGAAGGAAACACAGGAAGATTGTTTCATGTAAAATCAGGGGTAAGGCAGAGGATACGCTTTATCTCCATTTTTATTCATCATCTATATGGATCACATTATGAAAGAAAGTAGCATCAAACCTAATACTATAACTGGAGATGTCAAACTTAACTCTTTGCTTTATGCAGATGATGTTGTACTCCTAAACATATCTAGTGCAAGTAATATATCTCAGCTATTTAGGCACAGTTTTTAGTGAAGATGGCAGGTTAAATCTGGAAATAGACAACCGAATAAGCAAAGCTGGTATGGTGGGTAGCGAGGTGAATAAATTTATATGGAATAAGAGGGAAATTAGCCAAAACACCAACTTGCAGTATACAAGGCAGTGTTTAAACTAGTTTTAAGTTATGGATCTGAGAGTTGGGTTAGAATTAAAGTATTTGATCAAAGGCTAGAGACAATAGTTATGAAGGTTCTGAGAAAAATTAGGGAGTGAACCGATGGCATCAATGGCAGAATCATATTAAAAATGAAAATATTAGAAAGGAACTTGACATTATTAGCATTCAAGAATGTGTCAGCAGAGCTAATATAAGGTGGTATAGCCACTTAAATAGAATGGGTGATGAAAGGTTAGCAAAACAGGTGATTTCTGACCAAATCAATCCACCTAGACTTCGGTCTAGGTGGACTGATTCAGTCAGAAGTGCCCTTAGAAGCATGAAATGTTAGATATTGACAATATTGAAATGCTCACAAGTAATAGACTGATTTGGAAGAAAATTGTTGATAGATGATTAATAATAATGTAAACTTAATCATGTAATACTGTCATAGTAACCTGAACACTCCTCGGGGGTACATATCAGGAAATTGATGATGATGATGATAGTAATCATTACTCTTAAATACCTGAATTGTTCTACTTTTTCTATTTCAAGGTTCCTGGTTTTCACACTTGTATCATTTAACTGATTCTGCCTGGTATTAATTATTTTGTTTTGTTTTTTTGTTTATTAATTTTTAGCTCTATCTCTTATGCTGGTTTGTCTAATTCCAAATATGTTTCTTCTGCTTTCTCTGTGATTCTTGACATAGTGTCATTTTCATATGCTGTAGTCTGCACTGATTTGTTTATTTGAGTGTCTTTGGTACCTACAGGCCACAATTGGATGAGGTATTCCAAAGCTAAGTTAAAAAGTATTGGAGCTAGACTATCACCTTGTTTTAATCCTTGAGTTATTGGAAAGAGATCTGTTAAACCATTTTGTATTTTAACCTGTGCTTCTGAATTTTCTATTGTTAATTCTTGTAAGTCTTACTTGCTCATCTGATATTCCAAAATGTATCATCATCTCATATTATTTTCCTCTATTAATGCTGTCAGATGTTTTGTGGACGTCAACAAAAATATATCTGTATGTATCTGATCAGTTGTGGATTCACCTTTCCTGAAACCTCCATAGTAGACACCACTTATCTTATCCATAAATGGTTTAAATCTATTCTTTAAAATAGAGGTAAATATTTTGTATGATGTACATAAACAGAGAAATATCTCTATAATTTCCCCATCTGTTTGGTGATTCTTCTTCTTCTTTTGTATTAGGCAGATCAGGTCCTGCATTTCTTCTTTCCTCCACACAGTTACAATCACTTCATATATTTTGTCTTCTAGTTTCTTTCCTTCTGCTTTCAGTAACTCAGTAGGGATTTTATCTATTCTGGGGATGTATTATTTCTGAGTGTATTACCTTTATGATATCCCGACAGAAACATTCTTCAGTAGTAGTTGGTATGTGATGTTCATGGAAGTATTTTCTGTTTGTTTTTACTTTGTTTGTTAACATGTTTTCTTTTCTATCTTTGCATGTATCTAACCCAGGCCTATATCCTCCTTTAATTTACTTAATTGTATTATAAGAATCTCTAAGATTGCTCTTCATTTCTTGTTCTGTTGTGCATATCATTTTGTTAAAAGCTTGTCTTTTCTTTGTTCTGCTAATTATATCTGCTTCTTGTCTTAGTTCTTTATATTTTCTTTCTTCAATCCTAGTAGGTATTGCAGTAAATTCCTTGTATGCTTTATTTCTTTTTATTACTGCTTGAGCACATTCTTTATGAAACTAGTCTCTTATTTTTTGCTTATCCCAGAGTTTCTTCTGGGAGTATTCAGAATCTACTGTTTAATGTATCTTTGGCTTCCTTGTATATCCTGTTCTCTATCTATATTTTTGGTCTCTATTCTTCTTTAGTTTTGTTCTGGAAATCTGTTTTAACTTCAATTTCTTTAAGAGTGGTAAGGTTTAACCACTCGGCCAACCAGGCTGGCTGGTTGGCTTAACCTCTCTCTGGCCAAAAGGCTGTAGGTTCGAATCCTGCCATGGACATGGATGTTTGTGATTGTCTGTGACAATACTGGTGGTGGTCATTGGTAGTTGGCATTGGTGTATATGCAGTTTGTTGTAGTTGGTGGATTGAGTGGTGGAGACAGGAAGTTGTGGAGCAGGGTGCCCCTTCTTCGATGAGTCTGTGGACTTACTGGAGGTGTCATGTAATAATAATAAAAGAAAGTTTAGTGACCTTTCATGTCTGGCTTGTTTCTTCACTGAGATTCTGTACCTCTGTTTTTGACCAGATAATGATCTGAATCACAACAGGTTATCTGTATGATCTTATATCCGTAATACCTGATGTTGATCTTTTATCTATAAGCACATGGTCAGTTTGATTAAATATTGTACCATCTAGGGATATCCACATCCTTTTATGGATGTCTTTATGAAGAAAGCATGTGGATGATATAACCATATGTTTGCTTATTTCAAAATCTATCAGTTTTTCCCCATTATCATCAAAGTGTGCATGCAGACTGTGTTTCTTCTGAGTTTTTCCTTTATAAATATCTTTCTCTCCGATCTTGGCATTGAAATCTCCAGTAATTATTTTTGTCATTAGATGGTGTTGAATCATACAACTTCTTCATTTTGTAGAATTTTTCCATATCTTTCTTTTCTTCTGTTGGTTCATGAGTATTTGTAATTCATAAAATTAAAAAAAAAAGTTCTGATTCTTATTGTGCATAGTCTTTCATTCACAGGTCAAAAATATTCTCTTTAATGTCTGTCTACTATAAATGTCAAAATTCATGTTTCCCTGATTAAAAAAAAAAATAAAAATAATAATAATTTGTATAGATGGATTTCTGTTATGAACACTTTAAGTACTCCTGTCTTATGTAATGTTCTTATGTTTTGTGCCCCGAAATCATAATCCAGTAGTCATTTTTTGAGTTGTACCATCAGTGAATGGTTCATCCATTTTGAGGCCTTTTTTGGGGATTGGACAATGGAAAACTACTTAAGGAATGGGTTGTCAGCCTATTCCTTAAGTAGTTTTCCAGTAATAGGCTGTCAGCCCATTGTCCAATCGCCAATCTAGAAGACCAGATTTCTGTATTTAAATCCCCCAGAAATAGGGTGGCCCAGCTATATTCCCAGGTACTGGGCTACACTGGGCTCCTTATTCAGTATATTTGGAGTAGTCCTAACAGAAACATTTCAAGGGATTCCATCCATTCCCAGAGGGATGAACCCATTAGTTTGTAGCTCCCCCCCCCCCCTTTTCATTGATCTCAAATCCTGTCTGTAGTTTTACTGATGTAGTGCTCCATTCCTTCCCTTTTTTTGATATCACTTGTAGTGATTAAAGAAATTAAAGTTTTAAAATCTTTCATAACCAGTCTTGTAACACCAATCTTGACATTCTCTAGTACAGTGTTTCTCAAACTGTGGTATGCATATCCCCGGGGGTACCTGACAATTTTCAGCTATGTATCATTAACGCAGAATCATTATTAAGAAAAAAGGAATTAATTTAAACGTATATATTAACAGTTTTTATTTAACTACCTACAAAGGACACTTCTCGAAGGAACTGTTGAGGGAAAGAGAAAGAGAGGAACACAAAGACTGGAGTGGATGAAAAACATAGAAGACTGGACCTATCTCTCATATGAGGAATGCAGCAGAGAGGTGCAGAATAGGACATGGTGGAGACACATGGTAGTTAATCTCCTGGAGGGAGAAGACACCTGACAGGACAGGATAATTAACAGTAAATTATATACTATATATGAATTTTCCTATTCAAATTGTGATAACTGCTTCATTTGAATAGTTCACAAATTTGCGGGTGATCACTCGTGAATCTTCGTTCAGCTTCGTATATGAACGTACATTGTGAGCCTGCAACAATGCAAAGAGCGTATGATAGCGACTGAGATAAAAAAAAGTAATTATATGAATCATTAGCAGATGTAATTAAGACAGTTAAGCAGATAATAATCAATGTGCTTCATTATTTGATCATATTACAAATTTGTTGTTAGTTAAAATAATTAATAGGTTTGTACTACTTTTACAGTGATATAATTACTTTAATGATGTATGGAAGTTATAATACCTATAATGAATATTATACTTTTCTTAGCTTTCGAATTCTTAAGTATAGATCATTGGTTAAAGACTGGATTTATAAAATGCACAAAAGAGAGCAATATAGCTGATATAAGTAGCTGTAAGCAACAAGAAAACATTGTATTTGATATGGATCAAATGAAATTGCTAAGGGTGTGTCATCTAACATCTCTAAAGAGCCAACTAGGAAGAAGATGAAAAAACTTTGTCGTATGATATGAATTACTTGAAATGTGAATTTTTATAAATGGGAAATGAAGAGGAACCTATTCCATTATGTGTGATTTGTGGTGAAACTTTAAAAATGAAAGCATGGAACCATCTAATTTAAATCACCATTTTGAATCATAATATAATGAATACAAGGACAAACCTATAGAATTTTTTTAAAATAAACTAAAAAATTTAAAAGAATCCGAAAAAATGGCATTGATTATGTCAGGAGGTGACAATATGAAGGCTTTAGAAGCTTCATATCATGTGTCGCTATTAATAGTGGTGCTGCAGAAACAATTGGTGAAACTTTGGTCAAGTCTGCAGCAAAAAATAATAGCGGAAATTATGATCAGAGATAATGCAAAAAAGATCTTTTGATCGGATTTGCCTTTTAAATGGTATTCTTCATCGAAGAATCACTGAAATGACTGAAAATATAAAACATTCTTATCGATTTACATAAGTCATTATTATGCATCGCAGGTCGATGAATCCACCGACATTACAAATTTTGCAAATCTTCTAGTGCTTGTTAGGCATGAAAATAATCAAAAACATGACGATCTTTTATTTTGCCAACCCTTGCCAGAACATACAACAGGAGAAGAATATTCAGCAATATAAATACATTTATGCATCAAAACGAGTTTGATTGGAAAAATTGTGTTTGAATAAGCATGGGCAGAGCAAAATCTATGGTCTGATCTGAAAAGGGCTTGTTTCAAGGATTCAAGATGTTGCACCAGATGCAAAGTCGACACACTGCTGCTGCTGCATACACAGGGAGACTTTGGCTATACATGTGATGTCTACAGACCTAAGAAAAGTTCTGGATGAAGCTGTAAAAATGATACGTTATATTAAAGGCCATCCTCTAAATGCCAGACATTTCTCTCAACTTTATGAAGAATGAACATTGCCTTAGCAATGTTCATTGGCTTTCTCGTGGAAAAGTCCTTGCTCATTTATTTGAACTTCGGAATGAACTACAAGTTTTTCTTCATGAAAATTTTGAATTGAAAAAAACATTAACATAATTGGAAATAGCTCAGTTAATTAGCATATTTGGCAGATATATTTATTAAATAATTTTAATTTGTCTTTACAAGGCAAGGAAATTTCTATATTTCATGTCCTAGATAAAGTGAACACCACATTGGTAAAGATGAAGTTATGGCAAAATTGAGTTGGTAGTGGAGAATTTGATGTATTTCCATCTCTTCATGAATTGCTCGCAAGTTCAAATGAACAAATTGATGATGATGATGATGTGAAAATTACTATCATGTAGCATTTACAAAGCTTATATCATGTTGGAGACTTAATGGATTTTTTACAACACTCAAAAAGAATTAAAATAGAATTTAATACTTCCTATATTTTGTCCTAGTCACTAGGACATCTACGGGGATTACAAAAACAATTAATGTAACATATACACAAATAATAAACAATACTAAGCCCAACCACATGGGTGACACTAAAGTCCTATCTAGGTAGAGCGCCCTCTAAGGGCAGTAGTAGGTGGCCTGGAATGTAAGGTGGGAACTCTGGTGATGAGTGTTTCCCAAATCTTCGGAAGCTTAATGCAACCGTATTTATTGAGATTTGGTTGGTTTTTGAGAGCTGCTGCTGCTTCTAAGAAAAGTCTCTCTTTCTTGAATTTGCTGTGGTGGAGCATGGTGGTTTTCTTCCATGATACCCTGTGGGTGGTGTCCAAGCCTGAATGGCCATAGTTGTGTTTGAAGATGTAAGAATTGTGTTACTCTAGACGGATGGATGCTGATCTGCCTGTCTGTCCAAAGTACGCCAGCTTACAGGAACAGGGTACTTTGTAAACTCCAGGCAGAGAGAGAGGAGGGAGCTGATCTTTCGTAGAACGGATAAGGGTAGCAAGTTTGCGGTGGGGCTTATATGCTGTGTGTAGGTTGTACTGTTTTAGTATCTTGGCTATTTTTTCGGATGTGCCACGGATGTAGGGTATGGTGATAGCATTTTTAAAATCTTGTTGACGAGAAGGACGGGGAATGGGGGAGGAGTTGATTATTTTTTTGATACTGTGATCGCTGTAGCCATTGGAGAGGAAAGTGCTGTGTATGTGGTTAAGCTCAGTAGTGAGGGCGGTTCCACTGGAACAAAGATTGTGGACTCTCTTGGTAAGAGTTTTAATAATGCCATATTGTTGAGAGGCCTTAGCCTTGTGACTAAGGTGTCTAGGAAAGGTAAACAACCCTTGTTTACCCTTCCTAGACACCTTAGTCACACGCCTACCTAATGATACACTTACCTTCACCGTATACAGAAAACCCACACACACACAGGCAGATACATTCACAAACTCTCACACCACCACCCCTCTCAACAATATGGCATTATTAAAACTCTTACCAAGAGAGCCCACAATCTTTGTTCCAGTGGAACCGCCCTCACTACTGAGCTTAACCACATACACAGCACTTTCCTCTCCAATGGCTACAGCGATCACAGTATCAAAATAATAATCAACTCCTCCCCCATTCCCCGTCCTTCTCGTCAACAAGATTTTAAAAATGCTATCACCATACCCTACATCCGTGGCACATCCGAAAAAATAGCCAAGATACTAAAACAGTACAACCTACACACAGCATATAAGCCCCACCGCAAACTTGCTACCCTTATCCGTTCTACGAAAGATCAGCTCCCTCCTCTCTCTCTGCCTGGAGTTTACAAAGTACCCTGTTCCTGTAAGCTGGCATACTTTGGACAGACAGGCAGATCAGCATCCATCCGTCTAGAGGAACACAAGTCTTGCATCTTCAAACACAACTATGGCCATTCAGGCTTGGCTGACCATGTTTTGGACACCACCCACAGGGTATCATGGAAGAAAACCACCATGCTCCACCACAGCAAATTCAAGAAAGAGAGACTTTTCTTAGAAGCAGCAGCAGCTCTCAAAAACCAACCAAATCTCAATAAATACGGTTGCATTAAGCTTCCGAAGATTTGGGAAACACTCATCACCAGAGTTCCCACCTTACATTCCAGGCCACCTACTACTGCCCTTAGAGGGCGCTCTACCTAGATAGGACTTTAGTGTCACCCACGTGGTTGGGCTTAGTATTGTTATTTGTGTATATGTTACATTAATTGTTTTTGTAATATCCATAGATGTCCTAGTGACTAGGATGAAATATAGGAAGTATTAAATTCTATTTTAATTCTTTTTGAGTGTTGTAAAAAATCCATTAAGCCTCCAACATGATGTCCTCACAGCATTTAAGCCTCTACACACGTACAAAGCTTATAAATGAATCTAGAAAAGCATTTCCCTGAACTGTACATGATTATTGAGTGGATAAGATATAATTTAAATATCAACAAATCTATGCCAAATGTTCTGTCACCAATAGAAGAACAATTTTTAGAACTAGCTTCTGATGGTTTCCTAAAAAATAAATTTCTCTTTCAGAAATGGTTATCATCATTTAGACTACAAATACAGAATGACAATTGTGTGTTTGGTTTAATCCTTTATCATCAAATATGGAATTTTTTAAGGAATTTTTTCCATCAAATACAAAATGAATTTCCTGAATTAACAGATAAAGCTCTAAGGTTCATATTTCCATTTCCCAGTTCATATCTGTGTGAAGTTGGATTTTCAGCCCTTGTAGATATTAAAACGAAGAAAAGGAACCACATTAGATATGCTGAACTGCATCTGAGATTGAAATTAACAACTATAGATCCAAATTTTGCTAAATTTCCACCATGAGCAATTTCACTCCTCTCACTGATAATAAATTAAGTAAAAATTTATAGTATCTTTATAAATTTTGTTCTATTAAAATAAAGTATTTTTGTTTACATGTACATCTAAATTCAAATAAAATAGCCATTTATAATGAAATATACTTATTTATTATTATTATTATTATGATAAGGGGGTATTTGATGATAATGAAAATTTAAGAAGGGGGTACACACAGTGGTGAGCTATGGAAATTTTAACAAAGGGCTCGCATCTAGCAAAAAAAAAAAGCAGTATTTCACACAAAAACTTTTATTAATACAGCTTGTGTACAAATTCCAATCAAAAAGTGTGAGAGGACACTCAACCTCTAAAGGCTATAATTTTTAAACAAATATTTCATGATGTAAACATGAAATATTTGCACACAATCAACTGTGTTAATTTATCTTACATAAGAAAAACATTTTTTAACTATCAAAATATAATAAGAATGAAATCTTTTATAAAACATTTGATTGGCTACTGGTTTTACCATACGATTGGCTACCAGAAGAGAGAAGGGTAAAGATAGCGCATGCGCTTATTTTATTTTCAAACTTGGGCTCATTCGTTATACAATAACGAATGCGCCCAAGTTTGAAAACAATAATTCCAAATAATCTATACACTGCCGAATAGACTAATTTTTGTTAGATTAACATATGAATTTGTCGCTTAATATATTTCAAAAAAAAAAAAAAGAAAACAAGGGGCTCGCAAATTTGAGAAAAATTTAACAAAGGGCTTGCACGAGCCCCTTATAGCTCACCACTGGGTACACGGATATCTGAAGTTTGAGAAACACTGCTCTAGTGGAATGAAGACAGCCTAGCGAATGTAAGTATTGCTAAAACTGTCTTGTCCTGTTTCTTGGTAGATCTGACTTTAGTTTCCTTTACCTTTGATAATATTCAAATCTCTAGTCAAGATCAGATTTTTCTTATTGAGCTGACTTACAAGTGTAGTCTTTTTTTGATACAAACATGTTACATCCATATCCTCCATAGTCTTAGTGTTCTTTTCCATTCAAGACACTGTTTCTTGTATACAACTGCTATCATTATTGAAATCCCAAATCCATCCATCCATCCTTAGAGCCCACATTTAATATGGTATATCAAATGCCAATAGGGAAAATGTCATCCTTCTTTATTTAAAAGAAAAAAAAAAGTTTAGAAGCACTGGCAGGTTCTCTCCGAACAACCTATTCTAGTTGGAATAGGTTGAAACATCATACCAAATAACTACTGAGAGCAGAACATCAGTGGGTGGAATACCAGTTACATTGCATAACATAATGCGCATATAGCACTCAACTATTTCAGTGGTCTGATATCAGAATGGGATCTTGATGTTCAAGATGAGGAGATGTGTTCATAGCTTAAAGGTTAAGGAGTGACAGAAATGCATTCTGATAAAAGGAATGTGAATAACTACAGCATCTCAGAGCAGCCAACACTAAATTGTGCAGATTTAGTTTCTCTGCAGTTTTCATTAGCAAAAATGAATAAAGTAGATGTCTCCAAGTGAGATGTGTTTAAGCAGTTTTTTTCAGAAAGTGCAAGAGGGAAACATTTTTTAAAGGGCATATTTCATCTGAGTGTGCAGTTGAACAAGATATGGGTGAATGAGAAAATTTTATACACATCTTCATTTAGATATGTCAGATATTTTCATGTGTTGTGGTGTTTCACAAACAAGTGTGTGCATAGAATTTTGCATGAAGAAGGCTTCTTTGCATACCACATTTAGAGTGTTCAGCACCTGGAACTGTGTTTAATAGTTTCATCAAAGCCTTACAATGCTTCGTTTTACGACAGTACACTCAGATGACAATTTTCAGTCGTGACCACTGCCTATTTATATTATTCTGCATTCATTCATACGTTCATTCATTTTTAGTGACATGATGCTACCCTGAATCAACCAATGCACAGAATTCATTAACTCAGTTTATTTGTGACATGGTTGCTCACTACATCTCTTTCTGTTTTGGCATATTTGCTTTGCTTTGCTGTTTATATAAAACTTATTTTATTGTTAATAATGGCAGATAAAATTCAAAGTAAGGATGCTGTTACTCCTGGGAAAAGAAAGACACTTAAACCTATTACATTACATGCTAAAACTAAAATTATAAAATTTAGTGATGCTGGTATATTAACACTGAGATAGGGTGCGAGCTAAACATATTGTACTACTATTGTTGCAGTTGTTAAAACAAAGATAAAGTGCCACACTACTTAATACTGCAGTTACCTGTAATTGTGGCATTCTTATTGTTGAAAGGGAAATCTTTTAATGATGGTGTAGTTTGATAAACAAACTGGTTGGCATGCTTCCTTAAGAAAAGCTATTCAGAATAACTTTTTTAAAATTAATTTTTATGGTTATTTTGCCTATTTTTCTTTAATAGTGCCCCTTTATGATGTCATTGGCTTTTCACTCAATTTTTTTAGGTCATTACTGATGTTTAAAGACATAGCCAGCCAAAAGACTGCAGGTTTGAATCCCACCATGGGCATGGATGTCTGTGAAAATACTAGTGGCGTTTGTGTAGATGCTGTGATTTGCTATATTTGGTGGATGTAGATGCTGTGATTTGCTATATTTGGTGGATTGAGTTGTGACGGAGAGTTCTAGAGTAGGTGCCCTCCCTCGATGAGTCTTGGACTCCCTGGAGGTGCAGGTAATTAAATAATAATATTATTATTACTGCCGAAGTATAACTGAAAGTAAGGGGGGGTTGGAAATGTGGAAATAGAAAAATGTGGGAGAATTGCAGATAAGGCAAAGGTTTGTGAATTTAAAACCCAGATTTTAAGGGATAGGCTGTGAATTCTTTGGGAAGAAGGTGAAAGGCAGAAATTTTTTTGGGAAAGAATAAGGATAGAATATGATGAGACAAGATTAGAGGCAGGAGTAATTTTGTCTCATCATATTATATTCTATCCTTCTCCTTTCCCCCAAAAAAATTTCTATCTTTCACCTTCTTCCCAAAGAATTCACTCACCCTTGAAACTCAGGTTTTAAATTCACAAACCTTTGCCTTATCTACAATTCTCCCACATCTCTTTCCACATTTCCAATCCCTGCCCCTTCCGTTTAGTCATACTTCAGCACTAATATATAAATGTGTATTGCCATAGGCTGGATGCTGCTCAAAAAGAACACAACCAGAACATCCTACAAAGATATGTCCAAAATTATTCCTCCCTTATATTCTTCACGTATCTATGACTTTAAAACATCAGTAATGCTCTAAAAATTGAGTGAAAAGCAGTGACATCATAAAGGGTACTCCTAAAGAAAAATAGGCAAAATAGCCATAAAAAATTAATTAAAAAAAGTTATTCTGAATAGCTTGTCTTAAGGAAGCATGTCAACCAATTTGGTTATCAAACTACACCACCAACTAATTTCTAAACTTCAGGATAAATATCAGTGGGATAAGAGAATGTAAAAAAGCATCACTACAGAAATCAGCTCTGGATCACAAGCCAGAGCATTCAGAGAAATACCATCATGACTAAGATACTTTTTTGGTATTCCGTTTAAACAAGATTCTTCTGGTTCATTTCTAGAAGAAAAAAAAATTAAAGGATGCATTAAACATTATGAATTTGGAATGGCAGACATATGCTGTAATCAGTTGGAAAAGACAGTAAAATTTCAGGAGTGGAACTTTTTACTGTAGGTAGCAATGCAATAAACCGTATTTCAGTATCTCTGCCTGAATTAGTTAGATCACTGCAGTCATAAATTTTTTATTATTATTTTTTTTTTTGATCATATACATTGAGAATTTCACTCAGTTCCTCTACACATTATGCCCTCAGTAATGGTAGTCTGGTATGTCTACCAGAATAACACAGCAGGATCATGCTTGTGGACCTAGATGCCTCCTAAAGTGTTATTTCATTCAGTTTGATCCAGATCACTGTCTGTCAGTTTGAATAACTATTTTCAAGTTGTTTTGTACTCTTGAAAAGATAAAACTTAGTCTCTCCATGTGTGATGTAACTGAATAAACTCCCTTATATTGTTTCTGGAAGATATGGGTGGATGACTGCAAATTTTATCCATTTTTTACTAGAAAAGTGGGGAAAAAATTCAATGATTACATCTGTGAATAATTCTCAGTTGTAATTTTAATGATATAGGCACCTTTTTAATATTTACCTAAATGAAATAATAATAAAATGGAATAAAAATTTCCATCAAAGTATTAAACTTTCTCCTACTGTGAACTTAAACACTCTCCTGTTTGCCGACGACCAAATAATAATTTCAAATTCTGAAGATAACGTACAGAAAGCTATTTTAGATCTAAAATAGCTTTTTTTAGATCTAAAATATCTAAAATCAAAAACTATGGCCTTTAAAGGACAAGATCCAGCAAGAACTAAGACAGTAATAGATAACAAGATCTTAGAACAGGTGAATTCATTTAACTACCTAGGATGTATGATCACCTAAGAAAATGAAAAAGATATAAATGTAAAAATTGCAAAATATTTAAAAATAACAGGTGGAATTAACCCTATATTTATACCAAACCTAGTTCAAAAACAAACCAGACTAAAAGTATACAATACATTAGCCCTACCAGTCTTATTAGGTGAAATCTGGACAATAAAACAAAAAGACAAATATTAATAACAGCAGAAATGAAGAAATTGAAACTTGTATAAAGGATCAAACTAAATTTATTGTAGTCTAACCAAGTGAAAAATAAACTTTCAACATCTTTCTCTAAATCCAGAGTAATTTAAAAAAAAAAAAAAAAAAAGGTGGCAAACCTTTTGGCAACTCCTATAGGTAAAGATGATCTTGCCATTGCTTCTGCCTGGTATATCCAACTCTGGGCCTGGCTCCCACTGAAGAGACCTCAATAAAGGTCGAAACTAGTCTGGGTAGTGGCCAATCTCTTAATGCATAACATTATACATATCCGCAAGGAGATGTGTTTTGCATTATGGGAGATACTGGTATAGCAGTGTTGGTAGCTTGCTCCACCTTTGCTATGAGTTGCCTGGTGTTGTACTACTTACCCAGGTAAGATAGTGCAACATCATATTCAGTCCTGAAGATATTTTCAGGTGCAAACTTTGTTTGCTCTCACTTGGATAAAGGATTAAACTAAATTTATTATAGCAGAAATGAAGTTTATGAGGAAAAACTGCAAAGTATACTCTATTTAATCACAAAAGAAACAAAGAAATTATGAAAGAATTAAACCAAGAATCAGTAATAGAAAAAATTAAAAAATATAAACATAAATGGATCAAACATGTTCAAAGAATGAAAATAGAAAGATTACCAAAACAAGCCTTAAAGTACAAGCCATTAGGAAAAAGAAAACCAGGACGTCCTCTTAAACAATTCAACGATGACTTCTAAGGCTGGAACAGGCTACACTAGGCCTAAATCCTTGATATGCATAATAGTGATGATATAGGCACTTGAGATTTTTTTTTTTTTTTTTGTTTTTTTCACATCAAAGATAATAACCATTGACTTGACCAAAATTATAGTCATTAGCGAGACTTGGTTGATGAAGGAATAATTTCAGTATCCTTTACATACATTCTGTAAGGAATATTATATTTTCAGGGAGATAGAATGGAGAGGAGAAAGAGATTGCTGATGATAGCAGAAGTCCAACAAGAAGGTAAGGTTGAGCAGAAGCAGTGCATCTGAAACCATCTGGTGTTAAATAAAAGTCAACAGGACATAATATATAATCTCGGATCATAAGATTATTATTAATGTTTAAAAAGGTTTTGAGACAACCACAGATTACTGTGCCCAGTGAGTGCTGTATTGGTCAGTGGTTTTAAGGAAGCTTAATAGTCATGATGAGCCTTTGAACTCCATAAAGATGCTTCTGTAATAATAATAATAATGTTTCACAGAGTACATAAGCCAATAGTTTATATCAAATTTTTTCTTTGAGTTAAAAATTAAAAATCAGTATTAAAAAGATGGTCACAGAGTCAAAAAGAACATTTCACATTGACAGCACTAATTATTGTGCATAGAGAACCTGTTGTTGACAGAGAATCATGTCGTCACACTTGATTAAGTTAACAGAACATTTTTTTGTTGTATAGAAAGCTAATATAGTATTATCATTATTAGTATTATTGTGAAAAGATAAAACTTAATCTCTCCATGTGTGATGTAACTGATTAAACTCACTTATATTGTTTCTGGAAGATATGGGTGGATGACTGGAATTTTCTCCATTTTTTACTAGAAAAGCGAAAAAAAATTCAGTGATTACATCTGTGAATAATCCTCAGGTAGGGTTATAATTTTAATGATATAGGCACTTGACGGGTTTTTTTTTTTTCCACATCAAAGAGAATAACCATTGACTTGACCAAAATTATAGTCATTAGTGAGGCTTGGTTGATGAAGGAATAATTACAGTATCCTTTACATACATTCTGTAAGGAATATTATATTTTCAGGGAGATAGAATGGAGAGGAGAAAGAGATTGCTGATGATAGCAGAAGTCCAACAAGAAGGTAAAGTTGAGCAGAAGCAGTGCATCTGAAACCATCTGGTGTTAAATAAAAGTCAACAGGACATAATATATAATCTCAGATCATAAGATTATTATTAATGTTTAAACAGGTTTTGAGACAACCACAGATTACTGTGCCCAGTGAGTGCTGTATTGGTCAGTGGTTTTAAGGTAGTTTAATAGGCATGATGAGCTTCTGTAATAATAATAATAATGTTTCACAGAGTACATAAGCCAATAGTTTATATCAAATTTTTTCTTTGAGTTAAAAATTAAAAATCAATATTAAAAAGATGGTCACAGAGTTAATTAAAAAATCAATTTGTAACGTTATGTTTGAAGAATAAGTAAGGCATCCTTCAGTGTATTACTTCTCCTTGATGATCTAACTTTCTCAAAAAGAACATTTCACATTGACAGCATTAATTATTGTGTAAAGAGAACCTGTTGTTGACAGAGAATCATGTCATCACACTTGACTAAGTTAACAGAACATTTTTATTGTATAGAAAGCTAATATAGTATTATCAGGCAAAAAATTGCAGATTTCAGTAGTATAACCTTATAATATTTATTACTATATAAATAAATAAATATATATATATATGATTATCCGTTATATTTACTCGGTATGAAGATACGTTCATATTTTTTACTGACTGAATTCCGAGATTTAGACAAACGATTAATTTTATTTAACACACAACATGTTTCGTCGGAAAGCCGACTTCTTCAGGTGTGAGAACATTGAAAGCAAACATAAAAAATACCACAAAGAAACATTGTACCACTACAAATCGGCTATAAACTACAGTTAAGTTTGAACTGAAGCTACAGTCCAGGCTAAAGTTCTATAGTTTGGCATCCGCGAGCATGTAACTTCATGAGTGCGGCAGTATCTGAAAGCAGAGCTAAATGAGTCTGGTAAATTATAACTAAGGTTACTGTTTATGTGATGAGAGTCCAGGACAATTTCTTTAGACTCAACTATGTGGCGTTCTACCTCGTCGTGGCATATATGAAGGTTTGAGGTTGTGGTCCAGTTTATCTCATGATGGCGGCCTTCACTATTTGTGTTCACTGAGAACAGGACATGGCTTGAGAGGACGCTTTCTCTGGTTCTGCTGTAAGCAATGGCCCTTTGATGTTCCTCGAGACGGAGGATGGACTTCTCAGTTTGGCAATAATATGGTTTCCCGCAGTTACATGTGATTTTATACACCCCTGGAAACTGAAGATGGTTGTGAGCCTGTTTGGGTTTGTTTAGAATTGATTAATTCTAAACATTTAAGAGTAGAAAAACATGTTTTTATGTTAAATTTTTTCAAAATTCTTCTTAGTTTCTGGGAGAGTGAGCTGATGTACGATAAAGAGATATAACCTTTGGGGTTGTCCTGTGTTTCTACATTGTTTTGATGACGGCGGTATAGTTGTTTATTAATAGTTTTTGAAGAGTAGCCATTATTTGCGAAGGTTCTTTTTAGATGTTGTAGTTCATTATTTAGCTCTTCCTCATCTGACAATATAGACCTGGCATGATGTGCTAGAGTGGAGATGATACCCAACTTCTGTGGTGGATAGTGGTGTGAGGATGAATGCAGGTATCTATCCGTGTGCATTGATTTTCTGAAGATCGAGATTTTTATGGAGTCAGACATCTTAGTAAGTTTGACGTCTAAATAAGGCAGAGATCCGTTTTCTTCGATTTCTATGGTCAGTTTGATGTCTGGGTGGAAGTCGTTTAAGTGATTTAAAAATATGTGAAGATTATCTATACCGTATTCTCAAATAAGGAATATGTCGTCAGCGTATCGGAGCCATATTTTAGTCTTAAGTGTAGCAGAGGAGATTACCTTTTCTTCGAAATCCTTGAAAAAAAGGTTGGCTAGTATTGGAGACAGGAGGCTGCCCATTGCCAATCCCTTATTTTGTTTATAAATTTGTCCTTCAAACTCAAAGTAGCCTGAGTTAACACAATGTGATAGCAGAGCAAACATCTTTTTTGAGATCTTGTTACTTAAAATATTAAGAACCTCTTGAGTTGGAATATTTGTGAAGAGTGCTACCACGTCTAAGCTTGCCATGATATTTGAATTCTTGAGCTTTATGTTTTTAATTTTAGAGACAAAGTCTTTTGAATTTTTGATGTAAGAAGGAGATTTTCCTGCAAAACTTTTAAGGATGATGCTAGATATTTTGATAACCTATATGTAGGTGAGTCAATACTATCAACGATAAGCCTTAGTTGCCTATTGTTGTATGTATCTGACTCTAATAACGTTAACATTTTGTTACGGTAATGTGTTTTATTTAGGATTACAGTTGCATTTCCCTTGTCAGCTTGGAGGATGATGATATCCTTGTTCTTCTTAAGATTTTTAATGACTAGTCTTTCGCCAGGGGAAATGTTATCAGATGGAGATTTTGCATTGTTCATCACAAATATTGCCTCCATGTGAAGTAAAATGGACAAAAGTGAGACCTTTTGCAAGAATTTATTCTTTCGTCATGATTAAGAATGTACGACAATTGGTTTATCACTAATTTTTTGAGTCTTTCATGATGATTGTTAGGGGTGGGACATTCTTGTGTTGATTTGAGTGAATTAAACTTTCTAATTAGCTTATATTTATTTATGTTTTGAGATCTTAAGGCCCGACGTGTGCTGATTTCTTGAATGTAGTTCCATGACACGCAGTCTAAGGATGCTGCTAATTGTTTTTCTAAAGAGATGATTTTTCGATAAAGAGAAGAACTAAATTGCATTTGGTATCAAAGGGACATTGCTTACAACAGAACTTGAGATGGAGCAAGTGCCATCTCAAGCCATGTCCTGTTCTCAGCGAACACAAATAATGAAGGCTCTCAACATCAGATAAACTGGACCACAACATCAAAACAATATATGCCACGATGAGGTAAACACCACATGGTTAAGTCTAAAGAAATTGACCTGGACTCTCATCACATAAACAGTAACCTTAGTTATAATTTACCAGACTCATTTAGCTCTGCTATCAGATACTGGCGCACTCATGAAGGCACACGCTCACAGATGCCAAACTATAGAACTTTAGCCTGGCCTGTGGCTTCAGTTCAAACTTAACTGTAGTTTATAGTCGATTTTGTAGTGGTACAATGTTTCTTTGTGGTGTTTTTTATGTTTGCTTTCAATGTTCTCATGCCTGAAGAAGTCAGCTTTCTGACGAAACATGTTGTGTGTTAAATAAAATTAATTGTTTAATTCTTGGAATTCAGTCAGTAAAAAATATGAATATATATATATACACACACACACACACACACACTAGGGGCATTGCCCCCTGATTCCTACAGCCCCCCCCCCATGTTCTGGACTGGTAGGCCGGTTCTACTTGAATTCTGATGACTCGAATTTTGAAGACTCGACACTCAGGGTATCTCCTGAGTGTTGCCCCCCCCCCAGCACCTACAGCACCCAACCCCCCTGACTGGTAGGCCGGTTCTCTTTGAATTCCGATGACTCGACACTCGGGGTAGCCCCTGAGTTTCAAAACGTTTCAAATAACTTGACAAAAGTGTTACAAAAAATGTTACAGCCAACATCTGTTTCAAGTCGACATCACATCCATTTCCAATTTCAGCTTATCATTTTATAGTATAGCATAGATATGTATGTACTGAGGTTAATTTACTCAGTTGTTAAACATATTTTTTAAAAGAATTGAATGACATAAACCGAGAGTAAAGTTAAAAGGTTTAATGGTATCACACGACTAGTTTCGAGTGATACCATTATATTTAACGTGAAAACGTTGTAGTTAACATATTCAAAGCTGTTTCTTCGTTGGCCACATTGTTGGGTGAGTGCATGCGTATAGCATCTCGTGAACGCCAGTATGTGATCACAGCAGAATGACACTTTGGGAGGTTATTGCTTAAATTATTATTTAAATGTACAGGGTTGAGGATGATTTCTCTAGATTCTACAATTTTTCTCTCTATTCGTCATGGCAACGGTAAATGTTTTTATATCTATCCCAAAGAATTGTATGACTATGGTTTTGATCATCAGAATCGGCAGAAAAAGGAACATGGCTGGATAAAGCACCGGCACGTGTTCTTTTGTAAGTGATGTCCCTCCTGTGCTCCTCGATACGCAATTCAATAGACTTATCCGTCTGGCCAAAGTTAGGAATGTCGCAGTCACACCATATCTTGTATACACCGGGATATTTTAGGTTGTGATGGCTAGGCTTTGGACGGCTCACTAGAGAGCGGATCTTAGGAAGCAGAGTGAAGAAAGTTCTAATGTTATATTTTTTGAGAACCTTGGCTAATTTTTGAGAGACTGAGCTTATGTATGGTATAGATATATTGCCTTTAACATTATTCATTTCTTCAGTTTGGTGACTAGGAGGATTAAAAAGGTATTTTTTAGTAATTTTTTGAGAATAACCATTCAGTCTGAAAGTAGATCTAAGAAAATTGATTTCTTTATGAAGTTCATCTGGGTCGTCAAGAAGAGAGCGAGCTCTATAACCTCATGTCAATAACCCTCAATCCAGAGGGTTATTGACATGTTCCCTTCATTGAAGTCATATTTTCTTTCTATTGACAAATGTCCTATCAGTCTCAAAAATTTCTTTGAAAATCCACTTCCAATTACACTCATGCATTTTCTTGCAGCCAGTTAAAAACCTTTTATGATACCATTAAATGTATTGAAAAGCAAGATATAACAGTAATTGAAGTGAAGGATGAAACAAACAAACTGGTGGAAAGGTTAAATTGAGAAGGCAGAAAAAAGTTTCTTATAACTACTGTGAGAAAACAGTTGCAAGAATTAGAAAAAGGACACATAACAGTTGATAAGTTTGAAAGCTATGCAGTAGATTTCTACTGCACCTGTATTGAATATATTCAGGAGTGGTGTACACCACTTAACACCTCTTCAGTCTATGGATTGGATTAATTTGAAGGGAAAGGATCCTGTGACTTGGAAGAACATACAAGAAAGCTACATATTCATGCAGACAGTGTCACCAAGTTTTACTGTGAATGAAGAGGCCTTATTTGATGAGTTTGTGTGTGTGAAAAAATATTGTGAAAGCAAATTTGAAGTGTGGAGTGAACAGAAGGATCAAAGTGTCAGTGATAAATGATGTGAAATGTTTGCTCATTTTACAAAGCAGAGTATAAATTCTGGGAGTATTAAATGCCTAGTTAGTTTTTATTTAGAGCTGTCAGGAACTAATGCAGCTGTTGAACGTGTTTTTTCATTAATAAATGCGCTCTGGACAGATGAAAAAAAAAACAGACTTAAAATTGAGACAGTAAAAGCTTTAATCATTGCAAAGACATATTTTAAGAATTTCTCTTGTGCAGAGTTCTATGATCAAATATCAAAAGAAAAAAAATTCTTGAACAGGTCCATAAATCTGATAAATATTTTTCTAATTAAATATGAAAATTTTGACTAATAATCCTTTTTTAAAGTGGATTTAATGTTAATGTATGTTTATAGCAGTATTTAATTTATAGTTCAACATATATAATTTTATTTTTGGTTTTTTCTTAATTTTTAACATGTCCCATTTTTTTACAAAATGTCCCAGGTTTTTTAAGTAAAAATTTCAGAATGTCCCAAATTTTAGTGAAACATTATGGGAACCCTAGCCTAGTGTCAAAAGTTATTTAAATAAGTTCAGATGCAAAGAGAGAATTGTTTTTTTCAATTGCTACATGGTTTTATTTTCTCATGTTTTCAACTGATAACATGTTATTTAGGAGTTCTTTTATTTTAATACATTCAGAATCCATTTTTCATGCTTCTCATTATTTAACTGAAGTCATGCTGTTTAAGAGTTTTTTAAATACAAACATAAAGGCTGTGCTGTAAGATATGGTAAGATAAGATAGAAAGCATATAGTAATATAATGATAGTTTCCTCATTATCAGTAAATGTTTTTCATTGATAATATTTGTGTAATTTATATGTACACACACAAATCATAATTCTTTATCACAATTAAAACTAATTATTTTCTTATATTTAACAGGGTAAAGGTGAAATTTGATGATATATTATCAGGAGGTAAGTGGCAACTTTAGATTAGCAAAGATATTTCTCAGGGAAAATAGGAAATAGCTCTCAGATAGCTTATGTTTCCTGAGAACTGAAATGTACATGAACACATATTTCTCTGTTCACTTTTTCATAAACAATGTGATAGTATGCATGCCTACCCCTAATTCCTTTATTTTTATACAGGTATTAATGAATTTTTCATTTTCAAATTTGTCATTAACTGAAATGTATCCTTAAAAGTTCTAAATGTATATAAGGACACTATAAATTACTAATAGCAAGACTTCATTACTAGTTTTATATTCACAGTTCCTTCTAGATTCTGTTTTTATTGGATATTATTGTAAATTTCAGTTATAAAGTTCACTGTTTGAGTGATATATTTTAAAATATGACTAGTTATTACAGATTAGAATAGTTATTCCAAAATGTTTTTTCTCTGTATTTTATTCAGATATTTTATGCATTTAATCACACATTCTGTTCAAAAACAATCCACCAACTTATACTAGCTTTGCTTACATATTCTTGAATATTAATAGTGCCAATTATTTTTTGTTTTCAGAAAATAACTTGGGGAGGTTAAGGTTTGGGAAAATGACTCATGAAGATATTCTGGATTTTTGGCATAATTGCATGAATAGATAATCAAGTAGCATAAGCAGGAATAGATCATTCAGAGAAGATATTCAAGCTGAATGTTTATCAGGAAAAACATATTAGTGCTGAGATTCAGAAACCTAAAATATGGAAAGGCAGCTGAAATACTTCAGATTCATCCAAAAATGCTTGAATATTGAAGATATAGCACTTTTACAGTGGCTGCTTCTTAATTCAGAAGGTCACATTTTTCACATTCCAAATGACTGGAGTAGAAGTACACAGGATGTGTATATGTGGTGTGCTTCAGGTAAGAAAAATGCAGGGATTTGGAAAACATCAGTTGCATTCTCAGTGAAAAATTTGTAGAAAAAGTAAAATATTTCATCTCTTTAGACTTCTCTTTTAGTCTAAAGAGATGTGTCTTTGAGAGTGGTAAGTCAAGTATGGGCATAGTTGATATAATAAACAAAGCCAATATAGTGGACAATAATTTGAATTATTTTATATGGAATAAGAGGCAAATTGTTTTTTCATTGTTTTAGATCAGTTTTAACTTATGGATCTGAGATTTGGATTAGTTAGAAATAAGTTGATCATACTAGAGACTACTAATTGTGAGAGAGCTCTGATAAAAATTAGCAAAGTGAACAGATTACATTAATGACAGTCAAATCATATTAAAAATGAAAATGTTAGAAAGCCATTATGATATTAGCATTCAAGAATGTGTGAGTATGACTCTAAGGGTTGTAGTTGCTTAAAAAAAGAGTGAATATGAAAAGGTTAAAAAAAAAAAAAAAAGACAGGTGCTTGACTGCATGAAAAGACTCACAGGAAGCCCAATCCATGTGGCTTGATGTAGTTAGTAGTGGTTAAGAAGATCAAAATATAACGTCTGACACTATTGCAGACCTGACATTTAACAGGTTAATTTGGAAGAAAATTGTTGATAGGAGGCTAGTAATAATATAAATTTAATTATATAGTACAGCCTTAGTTTCCATGAGAGTAACACCAGGAATTTGATGATGAAAATGCCACCATCATTTTACATCCCTTCAGCTAAATCAGTTAATTCTGTTCTGTGTTGAACCCTTTGTTAAGAATGCATATCCTGTTGATATTCTGAATGTTTAGGGTTTCATCCCAATGGCTTCTTTTTTTCATGTCTTATTCACTAACAGATTTTCTGTAATTGAAAATAAGTAATTGGTACAGCTCATATGTACAGCCCAGCCTGGTTGGCTGAGTGGATAGTGTATCTGCTCTCCAGCCAAAAGGCTGCTGGTTCGAATCCCACTGTGGGCATGGATGTTTGTGATTGTCTGTGGAAATACTAGTGATGGTATAATTATTATTAGAAAAAAATCTGGCTACCTTGGTATGAGATCGGCTAACTCACCTTCAGTCGAAAAAAAACGTATAAAAATTTCTCTCATCGCAATGAGAATCGAACTTAGGCAATCAAAAAAACTTTATCAATCGAATGGTGTAACTTACCTTTGTTCTTCCAATGGCACTACAAAGGAGTTTCCAAATAATTGCAGCTTCCGTTTTATAATCTTCTGCTTTAGATTCTCCTTTGGTTGTATCTTCTGATAGAGCTCTTCATTTGTGACTTTCTGTACCTATCCTATTCTTAGAATCTTCCTGTAACAAGTTCTTTCAATTGCCAAAATTCTTTTTCTTGATTCCTTATTTATTACCCAGGTTTCAGATCCATACAGTACACCGCTAAAGATGTGCACGTTTCCAGTACTCTTAGTTTTGTTTGCAGGCTGATCACATTACTTTTCCAGATGTTATCCATGGCCTTCAGATTTGTTTTTCCCTTTGCAATCCTGATCTTTATTTCTTTTTTATAGTCCAAATCATATGTCATTTTACTTCCTAAGTATGTGATTTGTTCTACATTTTGTATATCAATTCCATCCACTTGTATCTTTTGTTTCATGTTCTTCTCACGAAATACTATTGTCTTTGTTTTTTCCAAGTTCATAACGTCCAAATCTTTTCTCTTCCTCATTTAACAGTTTCAATTTTTTTTTGTAGTTCTCTTTCACCTTCAATAATAACCTTGTCATCTGCAAATCTCAGATTCTTAATTCTCATCCATGCACTGATATTCCTTTTGCGTCTTCCTTCATTTTATGCATTGCTCTTTCTAAATGTGCGATAAAAATACTTGGTGATATTGGACCTCCCCCTCCCTGTCTAGTGCCTTTGCTTGTTTTTAACCATTTCCCCAAATCATCACCTATTCTAACTGCTGCAACTACATTCTTATAAACATCTTTTAATATAGTTATTAGTTTCCTGTCAATTCCATAGGATTCTAGCACTGCTAATGCCACTTTCTGGTCAAATACCTTCTGAAAATCAACAAAGCAAGAATATATGTTTTTGTTTTTTCTCCTAGCTTTCTCTGCTATTAACCGCATTGTCGAAATCTGTTGAATTGTAGTTCTATCTTTCCTAAATCCTGCTTGCTCGTCTGCAAGGTATGCTTCAAATTGTATTCTCAATCTTTCTGTTATCATCATCACCTTACCAAGATGACTTGTCAAGGCAATTGTTATATAATTTGTACGTTCTAGCTTATTTCCTTTCTTGTATAATGTGACTAATATCGATTTCACTCACTCCTCTGGCATTTTCCTTTCTTTCCATACCATTTTACATAGTTGGTGCATTTCTGTAACCATACTTTTGCCATCATATTTAATCATTTCTCCAGTGATGTTATCATTACCAGGACTCTTGTTGTGTTTTAGCCATCCTATTGCTTTTTCTACCATTCCTGTTAATCTGCTTCAATTCTTCAGTCAGTTTCCCAATGCTATCTAAATCTAGTTTTTCTTCATATAACTCACGACAGTATCTTGTCCACTGCTGTACAATTTTATCTTTACCCATCAATACTTTGCCTTTTTCATCATTAGTTATGGTCTGCTTTGGTTGCCACCTTCTATTAATCTATCATTTTGTACATCACCCTAGTTTTATACTCTCCATAGTGCTGTTCTATATATTATTGCATTGGGCTTCTAACCATTTAATCTTATTATGAGGAAATTCATAAACCAAGACCAACATAATTGATATGGGAAAATGCATAAGAAGACAATCAGACAATAAATACCTGGATAAGAAACAAAACCAAATTCTCTGCAATAATAAAGTTTGACATCTCAAGTGGCAATGGGTAGAGCAGCATCAAAGACAAACATTATAATTCCTTTCTGACTCTCTATGTATTAGTATAATAACATTTGTTGTAATCTTACTATATGTAGATACTGCATTCCTTGACTTGTTTTGTATATGCATGTTAACCTGTACTGTTATCTATTTATGTACTGCTGAAACCTCTGCAGTAATTATGTTTATATGTAGATACTGCATTGTTTAACTTAAATTTTGTATATGCGTTTTATTTACTAGTTTATTTTTCGACTAATCATGTATTGCTGTAGGACACCTTGTCTATTTGTGTACCTTCTAGTAATTCTGTTTATATGTATTGCTAAATTTAATTTTCATCCATGCATATTGTACAATAATCCCTTTTTGCCTATTTTTCTACTGCTGTAAAAGTATCTGTTATAATTTTACCAATATGTAGATACTGCATTCCTTGGCTTAGTGTTGCGTATTTTGTGTATTAACTTATATTGCTAACTATTTTTGTACTACCGTAATAATCTCTGACCTTGTGTGTTGCTCTGCCCTCTGCAGCAGTTCTGTTTATCTGTAGATGCTGATTTGTGGAACTAGATTTTTGTATAGACATATTGTTTACAATTTTCTGTTTATGTATAGTTGTAACCTTTAGTATGACCTGTGTTGTCTTTGTCCAAATAAACTATAAGCCTAGCCTAACCTAAGGTAATATACTCTTTTAATAAAATGGGAGAGGAAAGGTTAGAGAAGCAGGTGTTTAATGCCAGATGGCAGGAAAAAGATCCAGAGGCAGATGCAGGACTAGGTGGATTGATTCAGTCAGAAGTGTCCTAGAAGAACAAATATTAGATATGACAATATGGGCGTGTTGACAACTAATGTACTAATTTGGAGGAAAATTGTTGGTTGGAGATTATTAATAATGAATCTTAACTGTGTAATGCTGTCATAGTAGCCTGAACACACCTTGAAGTGCATATCAGTATACTGATGATGATGATGATAATGAGGTGCAAAAAGCATTTCTGAAACTCTGCACACCTACCATCTGATGTTAGAGCATGTTGGAAAAAAAGCAGTAAGAGTAAAAAGCTATTAAGGAGATTCGTGAGGTTAGAAGTAATAAAAAAGGAAAATAGTGCTTATATTAAGTCTTGTGTTAAACAAAGCATGAACAGCTGAACATATGTTTGGCGATCAGTATATTCAGAGAAGAGAAAGAAACTATCTGAAGAAATAAAAACATTTTTCATTAATCCAAATAACTTTCTGATGAAGAATCATTGCACATCTTGTGTAGTATTTGGGAAAGTTGCAAATATTGATCCTTGAAATTTTCTGCTTTAACTAAGCTTCATTCCACACATGCACTTTAAATGCTATAAATTAAAGATGCCAAGGAATTATATTCTTGGTTTAATCCTTTATCCAAGTGTATTGCAAACAAAGTTTGCATGTGAAGTCACTTCACAACTGGGCTGCTTGTATGTAGAGGCTAATGACTTCATATCAGTTGCCTTAGTATCCCATAATGCACATAATGATATGTGCATTTCTTACCATGCATATAATCCTTACAGACATGTATAATGCTGTGCATTATGGGAAGAGCCACTACCCAAACTAGCTTCGATCTTTATTGATGTCTCATCTGTAAGAGTCAGACCAGAAGTGATAACAAGGTTGAAGTAATGCAGAAGTCGTATTATATATACAAGTAGTCAAAAGGTTTTATACCTTACACCTTACTAAAATACTCTTAATTAGAGATAGTCGTTGTAAGTTTGTTCTCTTGGTTATACTATAAATTAAAGATGCCAAGAAACTATATTCTGGATTTAATCTTGTATTCAAGTGTAAGCAAACAAAGTTTGCACATGAAGTCACTTCATGACTGGGCTGCTTGTATGTAGAGGATAATGACTTCACATCAATTGCCTTAACCACCTTACCGGTCATTATGGGTCAAATACGCATCCTCATATGCTTCTTATCCATCATATATTTCAATGTAATATCAATGGTATTACAATTTTAATATGTACTTCGCATTCATGATAACCTTAACGTCTATCTTGGCCGGTAGCGTGGTTAAACCCAGTCATGAAACGACTTCACAAGCAAACTTTGTTTGCTTACACTTGGATAAAGGATTAAATCAAGAATATAATTTCTTGGCATTTTTAATTTATAGCATAACCACAGGTTATGCTATAAATTAATAAAATCCAGAATATTTTAGTAATTAGGTGTGACACCTTTTGACTACTTGTGTATGGAAATTTGTCTTCTGCATTACTTCAAACTTGGTATCACTTCTGGATCTGGCTCCCACTGTTTTCAGCAAGATAAATACTTTGGTTTTCTTTGGTTTGTTTTTCATTTTGACTTTATTTACTGGTGGTGGTGGTGGTTTCACCTGCACTAGCACTTTTTTTTTTTTTTAAATAAATATTAAGGTTGCTGGTATTGCAGTTAATATCTGTATTACAGGATTTCTTTTGGTGGTATCACGGCTGCAATTTTATAGTAGCTCAAATAGAGCATTTGCTGGTGGTGTAGAATTATTTCTATATCAATGGATTAGTTAATTCTCAGTCTTATGATTGAAAGTTTTTTTTTTTTCTTTCTTACAATCAAATGCAGAGGTTTTGGTCTTTTTCCCCACCTAAGATAATGTTACCAATTCCTCCAAGGGTGCAAATTCTAGGAATTGAAATTCCAGAATGTGAAGAAGCGAGATGGGTGACTAAGGTTTTAAATGAGATAGTTGGTGCTAATAAGATTTATTCTTTCACCCTGTTTGGTGGAGGGAAATATTTAATTGTAGTTAAAGATGTGGAAACAAGGATCAAACGATTACAGGGTTTCACTTTTGAAGGCAGCACAGTTATTCCTGTCATGGTCAGGAGCCAGGTAAAAAAAAAAAAAAAACAGTAAAAATCGAAAGATTTCCAATGGAATATATAGAGAACAGTAATGAAATTCTTATACAAATATTCTCGAAATTGGGTAAAATCAGTACCATATGAAAGAGTTAATCAGGTGAAGATACAAACTGGTTTTCTGGTGATGTCTCCTTCACAATAGATATGAACATGCCTGTACTAAATTTCGTCAACATCGATACAACCTGAGTTATGTAAACTATCCCGGAATACAAAGGCATTGCCTGCATTGTAATTCATACTATCATTTGGGTGGTAATTGCCTCAAATCTAAATGTTTCAACTGCATGGAGATCGGACATATCTCTAATCAGTGTCTCAAACTCTGTCAGAAATGTGAAAGTTCATGAACACTGCATTGACACCTGTCCTTTCAGAACTTTCGCTGAAAGAGTGGGAGCACCGGTAAAGCCAATTAGAACAGCATGTATATCAGAGAGGCATAACGAAGAGTTCCCAGTAAGAGTTCTAGTAAAGATGGTGCTTTTACACAAACTATATTTGGTAAAATCAGAAAAAGTGCATGACCAAATCAGCTAAAAATTAGTACCAAAATTCCAGATCTGCAGGAGCCACTTTTCCAGTCAAATATAGATGGAACAACATCAGTTGAAATTACCAATAATGAACCTAGTATAACAACTGAACAGAAACAAGATGAAATGCAAATGCATGAATCTGTTCTACATGGAGAAAGTGGTGAAGAAACAAAAAAGCAAGTGAGACAAATGAAAGAACTTAATATGGAGACAAGATCATCAAAAAAGAAAGATGAATTAATAAAAAAAAATTGAGGAAAACCAAAAAAAAATTAAAAAAAAGAGGAACTACATCAAAAAGAAAAAGAAGTAATAAAAAATGTAAAGATGGAGAAGGTTGTGGATCATCAAATGAAAACTCTTCATGCTCAGAAGAGTTTATGGACGATGAAGAACCATCTCATGCTAATAAAGGGAAAGCAAGAGTTCTCAGTATGATTGTCATCTTCATGAAAAGAAAATAACTAGCTTCTAAATCAAGAATGATAAGCATGAAATTGAAATAATGGAAAGCAACAGGAAAAAAACTGGAAAACCAGTTCACGAGAAGCATGCTACACAGTTGCGCCTTCACAGATTGAAGTCCTCATCAAGTTCATCCAAAATTTATAAGTTAAAGACTTATCAGTGACACTTCATTAATCATAGCATCTCTTTTCTGCATTGCCTCATTAAATGTACGAGGATTCCACAGGCAAATTGAACAAGAAACTATATGGAAACCTATGCTATGCCATATTATCAGGTTTTTTTTCTCCAAGAAACATACTTTTGCAGATATAAAAACTCAACAGACAGATATCCGCTTCTTTCTTATTGGAGCTTTGGAAGATTCAGCAGGGCCGGAGTAGGAGTTCCCCCCTTCCTTGGATCATTCTATAATATCCAAAAGGATGCAGAAGGGAGAATCTTGACAATAGACTGGAATGTGTAATAAGGTTTATAAATGTTTATGCTCCAGCTGCTATGACGTAGTGGGCACACTACATCATAGCAGCTGGAGACTGGAATTGTATTGAAAACCCCACTTTAGACAAAATAGGAGGACACCCCAGGAGTGGAAAAGTGGGATATATAAACATTTAAAAACTTCTCAGCAATGCTCAACTAGTACACACATATGGAGGATTTGCAATCCTAATCTCCAGGCTTACACATATATGAATCGAGGTATTGGTTCCCATCTTGATCGAATTTATATCTCTTCTTCCCTTATAAATAGGAAAATTCAGATAAAACATTTTGACATCAACAGATCCAGATCATAATCCAGTTCTACTTAAGTTCCACTGCATGGAACAATTAGAGATCAGTTCTGGACCATGGAGACTTCTGCCAAATTTTCTGTCGATCTTTTCAACCAAATTCCAGACCTTCTGTTCAAATTGGAATAATGTTACCTGGAATTGGGATCTTCTTCTTCTTTCTCTATGCCTTATCCCATGTTAAACGGGGTCAGTGTTCACATCTTTAATCTTCTTCTTCCAGATTCTCCGGTCCAGGGCACCTTCCCGACTCCATCCTTTCTGCCTAAGATCCTCTGCCACCATATCCCTCCATCTGAGTTTGGGCCTGCCTCTTTTCCTCCTTCCCTCCACCTCCATATCCTCCACTCGTTTACCAACATACTTCTCACTCCTTCTCTCTACATGACCGAACCACCTCAGCTTGCTTTCTTGTACCTTCTTACCGATCGGTCCCACCTTGATCATCTCTCTCATGTAGTCATTCCTTATCCGAAACCTCCATCTTCCTCTCCTGTGCCTTTGTTACAGGCCACATCTCCGTGCCATGGAGCATCGCCGGCCTCACCACCATCTTATACAGCTTTCCTTTAATTTTACAACTCACTGTCTTGTTGCACAGGACCCCACTCATCTTCCTCCAGTTCATCCAGCCGCATGTTATTCGGTGCTGTATTTCCTCATCCAGGTCACCATTCCTCTCGACAACCAACCCAAGGTACTTAAATTTTTTCCCTGAAGTTAACCTTTCACCCTGGAGTCGTATGATCATATCCTCGTCACTCCCCGTTGACATATATTCGGTCTTTACCCGGTTAATTTTCATGCCTCCTCCAATATCTTTCTCTGCTCTTCCCTTGTCTTTTCAAGCTTCTCTTGGGATGATGCACAGAGAACAATATCATCGGCAAACATCATGCTCCTTGGCACCTCCTTCTTGACGTCCTCCACTAGTACATCCATGACCAGATCAAAGAGGTAGGGGCTCAGAGTTGATCCCTGATGGAGCCCTATGACAATGGGGAACCCTTCTGTCATGCCGACACTAGACCTGACCTCAGTTTTTGCTCCCTCATACATCTCCTTCACCAACCTCACGTACTTTTCCTACACGCCCCCCTTCTTCCTCATACACCTCCATACCTCCTGTCTGGCCACTATGTCGTATGCCTTTTCCAGGTCTATAAACACCATATGTAGCTCCGCCTGCATCTCCCTATATTTCTCCGTCGATCGCCTTAACGCAAATATTGCATCCATTGTCCCTCTTCCTGGCATAAATCCAAACTGCTCCTCACCAATTTTTGTTTCCTGCCGTATCCTTGCTTCAATTACTCTTTCCCACATGTGTGACATCAGCTTGATCCCTCTATAGTTGCCACAATCTTGAACATCTCCTTTTCTTTTGGGACATGTGGTTAAAATTCAAACAGTAAAACAATATGATGGAATGGGTTAAGGAATAAAAGAAAACAGTTGAAAAACCCATATAAAGAGAGAAAGAGAGAGAGAAGCTGGTTCATTGCAAACCAATGCAAAGGTTATAGAATGTAGCAACATTATTAGAAATATTAACATAAAGATACAAGTGGAAAGGTAGTAATAAGTAGAAGGAAATTTTAAGATAAGAATACAGCAGCACTTAGCAGATAGCCCTTCAGCTGCATTCCTCAATAGACAATTCACTAAATTCTGCAAAGAAGGGACTATCACTGATATTTGCATTGATGGCAAAGGCATGTCTACAAGTCAAGACATCTTTAATTCCTTTCACAAACACTACAAAATTCTTTTTGAAGACAATAGTACTGTTGGTAATTATAACTCTTGGAATATTAATGGCTTTCCTGTTCATATCCCAGATGGGCTTGACAGACCCGTTATAGCATCTGAAATACCACAGTCTATAAAGAATGCCAGACAAGAAAATCCCCAGGACCTGATGGTCTAGGGATAGAACTTTACAGTGAGGCTGGGGATTTTATTCTTCCGATTCTAGTAATGCTGTTTAATTCTTTTCTCTCATCAGGACACATATCAAGTGAATTTGTAGCAAGCCATACTGTCCTCATTCCAAAACCTGATAAAGATCAGCAGCTGAGGACATATTTCTCTATCTAATACTGACTACAGTATATATTTTTCTGCATTATCAATAACAGACTCAAAGTGAGAATGAGATACATAATTAAAAACACACATGTGTATGGAGAGTTCCAGGCTGAGCAGTGGAATTTAATCTATTTCTGCTACGTGGTCTAATCCACTTAGTTAATATGAAAAGCAGCTGATGGTAGTGTTATCAGTAGACCTTGCTCAAGCATTTGATAATGTCCAGCATCCCTTTCTGTTCCACATCCTCCAGCAAATGGGTGTAGGTAAAAAGCTGATATCAGTTATAAAAGGAGCCTGTGCCACTTCAACTACCCACCTCCTAGTTAATGGGTTCCTGTCAGACCCAGTCAGAATTCGAAAAGGAGGCAAGCAAGGTTGCCCTCTTAGTCCAGTGCTCTTTGCATTGGTCCTTGAACCTTTCTTACAGAAAGTCGACAATACACATGCTGTGCAAGGAATAACAGTTCCTTCTACTATGAGGGAAAATAAGGTATTAGCATATGCCGATGATGTAGTGGGATAATGATTCCAAAACCATAATCTTTTCTGCTCAGTTGCACATAATAAATATTACAGACATCACAGAAGCTGAAGAAAAGCAATTACCATATTTGCCGGCCTATAAGGCGCATCCCCTTTTTTCCTAACATTTTTTAGGAAAAAAAATTAATCGCTGAATATAATAATGAATTTACAGTATTTCAAATATAATGTAATAAGTAGGTCTACTTTCAACAAATACCTAATCTAACTAGGAAAGAGTACCCACCTTTTAATCTTCTTCATCAAAACCCAGAAATTCATCTCCAGAGCTAAATGAAGAGACACTTGAAACCTCTTCTAAATCAGAATCTGAGTCCTCATACAACAAATTGTCCTCTGTACAATCCAGTGCATTACTAATGCCACACTGCTTAATGATTTAACCACTGTCTCAGTTTTCACAGCATTCCATGAAGCTTTGACCCACTCACAAACTTGCGAAATGCTAGGCTTCTTTCTGATAGCGTAACCTCCAAATCTGAAGACTGCATCCAGCTGTTCCACTTCTCCTTCATAAATCCCTTAAATGGTTTATTAATACAGACATCTAAAGGTTGAAGCTGACTAGTTAGATCTCCTGGAATTACAGCTAACCGAGTTTTCAATTCCTTGAGTTTATTTTTAACATCTTCTGTTCTTTGAGAACAAAACTGAACCCATACTAGCAGGCAGGCTTCAACAGTCCGCCAGGGCACCTAGGCCAAATTTTATCTATCCATAACTTCATTCCTCCTCCACCCATCCAGCCTTTTGCGTGAACATGTACAAACACTCCTTTAAGCAGTTTTTCTTTGGGTAGCTTCTTTTAAAAATCAATGGTGACAACAATTTTGTCCCATCAGCACAGCAGGATAGAACAACCCAACCGTGTAGTGAGTTTTTTCGTGCCCCGAAGTTTTAACAGTAACACTTTTTGTACCCTTGGAATCTACAGTTTTGTTTGAGGGCACATCAGAAGTCAGCGGAACCTCGTCCATGTTTCCTATTTGCGCAAGTTCAAAATTTTCTTGTTTCCTTGCGTTAATGACAAATCGATGAAATTCAATCATTTTTTCTTCATATTCAGCTGGCATCTTTTGTGATATTTTTGTTTTAGTCCGCATACATAGCTGGTTTCTCTTCATGAATCTTGAACACCGTGATGTTTATCCAGTAAAGTTGGCAATCCCTCTGTTAGTGGCTATCGCTTTTGCTTGATGAATAATCATTTTTGTAGACACTGAAAGTCCCGCTTTTCTATGGTCTAAAATCCAAGTATTCAGTTCTGCCTCAAGTTCTGGCCATTTTGCAGTTCCACTTCATAGGTTATGTTTACTGCGAGTTGCTTTTTTTAGAACCTTTCCTGATTCTGCCAAGTTCTTATCATTTTCTCAGTTTGGGGTGGCCCGAAATGCCTCTCTGCAGCCCTGTTTTCATGTTCTTTAGCATGGAAACAGAGCTGCTGAGAAGCATTTGCCAAGAAATTTAGAGAAAATTTAACGGTAGAAATTTATCACCGTTCACAATTATCAACCGCGACAACAATTGGAAAGTTTAAACGAACAGGAACACAGCTGTGATCATTGATGACAGCGCATGCACATCCACTGAACTCTACATAACTGGAATGCTCTCACACACTCCAAGGAAGAAATCGCGTAACTCGAAACAGAGAAAATTTCCAGAATTGAAAGTAATAAAAAACTGAGTATCGGCATATAAGACGCACCCTGTTTTTCAGACCTATTTTCAAAGGAAAAAAGTGCGTCTTATACACCGGTAAATATGATATATAGTAAGCCTGTGCAATTTTTTTGGTCCAGCTGATACCAAGAAGTTAAAAGGAATTTCTTCAACTATCAGAGAAGCATGGAGGATTTGAGCTTCCAGTCTTAAAATTCTGCTATTTAAATACAGCTTCAACAATCCATAAAATATTGCAGACTATTTACAGTGTGCAGACCTTCTCCAGTACTACATGGGTTTTCATTTACTCCTTATCCTGTTTGGAATAAACGATTATGAAGGTCCAAAAGCTGAGATTGTTTTGTTCCTGAATACTACAACGCTCTGGGCTTAACTCTAAGACTGCCACAACAATTTGGCAATGACATTCTTTCCATTAAAAAAAAAAGTAAAATTTGATATAATGAAATCTTTACTCTCTTTCTCTGCAAATTTGCAGTTGAGTACTGACAACAGCACTTTGTTTCATAACTCATTGAAGTTCCAAGGATACCCTAACAGGAGGAATCTTGCTTGGAGAATTGCATATGGCCGCCTTCCAGTCAATACCATCAAATGGAGGTACTTTAACATCGGAGATCCAATCTGTGACATCTTTAACGATTAGAAACAGTAAAATATGCATTCTGCAGCTGTCCTCTTGCCCTTCATATTTGGAACAGATTATGTAATGTGTTGGGTAATCCATTACTTACAACAGAAGGTTATTTTCTTGCAGTACCTACCACCTGTCAGCAATGGGAAGAGAATTTATAATTAATGAATTAAAATACCATTTATGGAAGGTTAAAAAGAAACTTGGATTTGAAAACCAGCAATATGACACCCAAATGCTTTACAATATTATATCTACCACTATTAACTATCGCACAAAGTTCTTTGGAAGAAAATTAAAGTTCTCCATAAAAGTAATAATTTGGAATGTTTATACAAAGAATTGTGAGACCGTGTTACATCGACCGAATCTAAATAGAAACAATGAACTTTAATTTTTCCACTTCATGGGAAATAGTTCTTTGCAAATTCCAGAATTAACTTAAATTTAATTATATATATATATATATATATATTTATTTATTTTATTGTTATTTATTTATTTATTTTATTTTGTTGTTAGTTATTTTTACTAGAACTTTAATATGATATAATGCAGTTCGCTCTGTCATTGTTATATATACTAATTTCTGTTTTTGTTTAATTTGAAAGTCTTACTGAAGATACACTTGATATTAGGGCAAAAATTTTATACCACTACTACTACTACTATGAATAATGTGTGTGTGTGGTAAAGCTGTTTTGTTATTTATTGAGTAATATTCTCTGACCCCCATTTTGGTTGACAGCACTGAAAACCGGCAAAGGTTGGTCGATTGGTAGAGCCTCTGCTACTAATGGCTCAGTTAAGTAAATTTGAGCGCGGTTAGTAGTTGGAAGGGGACCAATTGTTCGATGCTGTTGGCACACTCTCCCTCGATGAGTCTTTGGACTCCCTGTAGGTGTCAAAATAATAATAATAATAAAAAACTGCATCAGTGCTGCTGTGGTATCTTGGGGTACTATGAAGATCGGAAGGCTTGGTGAGACAGCCAGCTTAAAGTTAGCAATGGACAATAGAAAAACATGGTGAAATGAAATTAATTTTTTTCCCTACAAACCATCAGGGTTACTTTCTGAACTAAAAATGTTATTTAAATCAATGTTTATAATAAACACTCTACTTAAAGTACAGAAATATGCTATATATAAGGCTTGATCATTAATACAGGTTTATTCTAGTGATAAGTTGGAATAAACAACGATTGTTTAACAAATAAGATGACTGAAAGTACTACTATTTTTTCTATGTTGTAATTAACAAAGTGTGAACGCACATAATGCAGTTATTTTAGTCCATAATGTGCTGTTTTCAGGTTTTGTATAGTTCTCTGAGGCAGTTAATTGGGGATGAAATTCTCACCTGATAAGTTGCCATATATCGAGTTAACTAGATCATAATTAAATAGTTAATGGGACTGGTTTTGTGTTCTAATTAGAAATTAAAAAGAAACATGCTTAGAATTTTGTGAAATTTTTCATTTAGCTTCTTGTTTTAGATGATAAAAAGGCAATAAATATCCTAAAAAGTAAAGCTTTTATGGTAAGAGTTGCTCCTGTTTTCCAATCTAAGGCAAAATTAAGTTATAATTAATGGCTATCACACCATCATGTGGATGTCTTTGTATATTTTGCAAGTTTCTGTATTCCTTTTTGTTCTTTAAGTTCTTAAATTTTTAAATTCTAAACTTTAAAATATCTTCTATCTTCTGTGTTATTGGTTTTATTTGTGTTTCGTTTCGATTATTGGAAATATATTTTTATACTCACATATTTTTTCTTTATCCTCAATATTTTCCAAAATTATACATTTTCAGCTCAGTCAAGTCTGGCATCAAATACTTTGTCATCCATTCCTTCAAAACATACACACACAGGTATGTCTTTTTTTAATGCTCTTTTAATATATAAAAAAAAATTAGTTAGCACTTAGCCTCATGTCAGAACACAGGGGCAACTATTGCCATAAAAACCTTGCTATTTTCTTTGTTAATTTCATTGTTAAAAATAAACAACTTGCAGAACATATAACAAAATTTTGTATTTGCTTGTGCAGTTGTCTGCAGCTCATGATTATGTTCATTTTTTTTAGTTTACTGTATTAATTGAATTCTCTGCCATCTCTCAAGTGACGTTGCATATTTGTTTGAAACTTGACACCAATTCAATTCATTCATGCATGTTGGAAATTACTATTGTTGAAAATTATGGAAAGTTTGAAATGTGCTAGAGTAGAAAAAAGGAAAATTCAGAGAAAAAAAAATTTCTGCAGTGTAGCTGTGATATTGTGAACTTCAGCTTAATCAGACTAAAGCCTTTTTTTTTTTTTTTTTTTTTTTTTGGAGAGGGGGGGGGTGCAGCTTGCATTTAAATTAAAACATAAACATATTTTGCTATAAATGAACCAAAAATGCAAAACTATTTTGTAAACGAGGGGACGCAATCTGCCTTATATTGAATGGGATATTGATTTATATGTCTGATGAAAATTACAGTGATTTTGTTGTATAAAACAAATACATTTAAAATTTAAACTTGCAAAATATATTTGCACAAAGAAATAATAGTATTAAGCATTGCAAAATGCTATTAAATATGAAACAGTTAAAATTGAACCTCAATAATGAATTTTGTAAATTCTAAACTTTAGTTTTGTAGTTCTCCATATTTGTTTACATGTGAGATTAAAAAAAAAAACACTTCTTTTTTTTTTGCAAGAGCCCATGACTAAAAGAAAACGCTCCACATCAGTTGGCAGTAGTAGTAGTAACAGTACTGTTGGAGAAACACAAAGTGCAGAACAATCAAATAAAAAAGTAAAACGTCATCATACAGTGAAAGTAAGTGAGTTTCTTATAACAGATTTCTCTTTTGAAAAGCTATATTGTCAGGTTCTTAAAAGCATGCTTGAACAGGAAAACAGTGTATAATATATGCTTAGTTATTATGGAACTAGTTTTTTTTATATCACTGATATATATATTTTATGACCACAGTTAAGTTTTATCACGGAAGCATGTAATAAATTGATTGTTTAATAACTTTCTCTATAATTTTTGAGAGAATTGAGATGAGAGCATTATGATAATTTGATGGCAAATTTCCACACATATATTCCACTTTGCACACATTATAGAACCACAACAGAAATATTAGGTGAGGATTTTGAATTGAATAGCCTTTATCTCAGGAAGAATTTCTTTTATTATTATTATTTATTTATTTTTAACATCAGCTGATTATTACAGGCTTGCTTATTATGCTGTAGCATATAAAAGAGAACTGAATTTTTTTTCCATTATACTCTATCAACAAAGGTGTAAAAAGTCACTTTAGGTTTCTACTAAGCAAGATTTCGTGGTGATCAGTGAAACCTATCACCTACCTGAAAATAATCACAAACTTCCATTCCCACAGCAGGATTAAGCAAGCATCCTCTTGGTTGAAAAGCAGGTATACTAACTAGGCTGGCCAATATAAGATGAGATTTAGTTTTGCCCAAGTTTTCTAATAGAGTGATAGCAAAACTGGTTAATGGAAATAGCTATACTTCTATGATTTCTCTTGATTTTGCTAAAGCATTTTATAAGATTCTATATGGTAGGTCATTATAGAAAACTCAGAAGTAAACATTAAATGACTTATGACATAGTCATAAGTTATTTAATGTTTAGATAAGAACTTGATAAACAACTAAACCAAGCTAACATAAAGATATGTATAGGTAACAGAAACAAAGAAAAAACAAAAAGGTACAAAAGAAACAAACAACTATATACAAATCTACAGTGGGGTAAAAAAAAGAAGAAAGAGCAAAAGCAGGTATAATGATTATGGTACATAAATCCCTAAAGAACAATTTTGTATATTACAACTATTTGAATGAAAGACTAATAGAAATTAGACTCAAGATATTAAGAGGTCATATAACAATAATTGGTGCATATGCATCAGAAGAGGGAAAAGAAGAAAACAGTAATATATTTTATAAAGAATTACAGAATACCATAGATAAAACAAACAAAACTGACTATTTACTGCTAGCAGGAGATTTAAATGCCAGAATAGGATACAAAACAAACATAGGTAAATTTGGCGAAGATACATGCAATCAAAATGGTTGCAGATTGCGAGATTTTGTCATTTATAATAATATGAGAATAATGAATTCAATGTTTAAACACAAGGAAATACATAAATATACATAAATATACAAGGAAATCATAAATATACAGAGGATACGAATCAGTAATTGACTACGTTATCACAAATTTCAAATTAGCGGAGTTAATTTTAGACGTAAGAGCATATCGATGCTTTGAATTAAATTCTGATCATTATATGGTATCAGCAAAAATTCGTTTTAAACCAGCGTGGCTAAAAACACATAGAATTGAAAATTCTTACCAGCCAAGCTACAAAATTTCTTCATTACAGGATCCTCAAGTTAGACAACAATATCAAAAATGCACAAACTTAAAAACAGAAACCACACATGAATCAAGTGACATAGAAGATGAATGGGAAAATTTGAAACAAATTCTCACAAAAGCAGCAACAGAAACCTTAGGAATAAAGCAGAAATGGGTTAGAAAAAGAGGACTATGAGACTGGAACAAAGAAATAGAAAATATAATAAAAACCAAAAAGGACAGTTACCAGAAATGGCTAAATTCCAAAACAATAGAAGCAGAAATAGAGTATAAAAGAAATAGTGCAATTGCAAAACGAGAAGTAAGGAAAAAACATAGAGAAAGATGGAACAATTTCAAAACAGAACTAGAAAAGGATTTATTTAAGCCACAACCCAAAACTTATAAAGAAATAAAAGAAAAGATAAAAATACTAACAATAGATTTAGAAAAATGTGACCTATTTCCAAAATCTCTGGACAGATGAGAACAATGAAATAAAATTTTATAAGACAAAAATGACCTAATAGAAAATATCACAATGTTAGAACTGATAAATATATAATAAAGAAGATGAAAAATAGGAAAACACCAGGAGAAGACAATATAAATATAGAACTATACAAAAATGCAGGTGAATAATTTAATGAAAGACTTCTGAAATTTTTTAATATAGTTTGGATGTCTGGAAAAACCACTAACTCTTGGAAAAAAGCACTGGTTATCCTAATCTATAAAAAAGGAAATAAAAAAAATTGCAATAATTATAGGGGAATTAGCCTGCTGAATACAGATACAAAATATATGCAGGAATATTAAAAGAGAAACTAAGCAGCATTGTAGAAGACAAATTACTAGAAGAACAAAATGGTTTCCGAAAAGGCCAATCCTGCATAGATCCAATTTTTACTTAAAAATTATTAATAGAAAAGAGAAGAGAATTTCAAAAAGAAACACACGTGGCCTTTATTGATTATGAAAAAGCCTTTGACAAAATTAGTAGACAAAAATTGTTTAAAATATTAACCGATTTAAACATACCAAACCAACTTTTACAATCTATTTAAGAAATATATAGTAGTTAAATTAGAACACATCTCAGAATGGAAAGATATATCAAGAGGAGTACGACAAGGATGTACCCTCTCACCTCTGCTTTTCAATATATATATAAATGAAATATTAACAATCTGGAAACAGCAAACCCATTTGGTATACAAATGACCCCGCAAACAAAGATGGATACACTACTATTTGCAGATGATCAAATAATATTAGCTACATCAGAAGATGACTTACAAAGATCATTAAAATCATTAAATGATATCTCAAAGCAATATAATATGGCAATTTCTAAAGAAAAAACAAAAATAATGGCATTCAAAGGAGAGAACCCAATAAGAAGTAAAATAGTGATAGATAATAAAATACTAGAACAAGTAAACACTTTCAGATACTGGGATGTGGAAAGTTTATTTTTCACTTGGTTCGAATATAATAAATTTAGTTTAATCCTTTATCCAAGTGTGAGCAAACAAAGTTTGCGCCTGAAAGTATCTTCAGGACTGAGATAAGGTGGTGCAACACTAGGTGACTCCTTACAAAGGTGGAACAAGCTACCAACACTCCTATCTCAGTATCTCCCATAATGCAAAACCCATCTCCTTGTGGATATGTCTAATGTCAGGCATTAAGGGAAGGGCCAATACCCAGACTAGTTTCGACCTTTATTGAGGTTTCTTTAGTGCGAGCCAGGCCAAAGTGGAGATACCAGCCAGAAGCATTAGCAAAGTCATCTCTACCTATAGGAGTTGCCAAATGGTGTGCCACCTTTTTAATAAATTACTCTGAATTTAGAGAAAGATGTTGAAAGTTTATTAAAGGGATAAAAATCCTATGTTGTTATATAGCCAGTAAGTGAAACTCAAGATCGGGAATTACGATATGAGTTTCAATGCTGAAAAACTATCGATGAAGGCAATTCGAAGCAAAGGTGGAGCAAGCTCCCTCACTATTCTTGATATTCTCTCATAATGTAAAACACAGCTCCTAGGAGATGTAATACTGTCATTACATTATGAGGAGAGGTCACTACCCAGACCGGTTTCAACCTTTTTTGAGGTCTCATCAGTGAGTAGGTAGACCTGGAAGATATCAAAGCTTAGTGAAAAGAACTTGCATACCTTCACTATACGAATGCCATAAAGGTGTGCTTATATTTTGTAATTAAAATGAAAAGCCAAACGGCTAGTTTTCTGGCAATTTAATAGAGAAGGAAGAGGGGAGATATGATAGAGACCTACAAGTTGGTAAGGGGTTGTTATAGGATCAATGGTGGAGAAGTTCTACAGAGAATAGTGGGAGATCAGGGGAGAACCAGAGGTCATCCCTGGAAACTGTATAAAGAGGGTGAGAGGCAGGTTTTTTTTTCGTGCAGAGTTGTGAGTGATTGGAATGCCTTGCCTGAGAGTGTGGTGTCTGCAAGGAGTTTGAATGTGCTTAAGACGCAGTATGATGAGATGTGTGTGAGATAAAAGGACCTCCCAGATGAGTCTTTGACTCCATGAGGTCTTGTTTAATAATAATAATAATAATAATAATATTAAAGGGATAAAAATCCTATGTTGTTATATAGCCAGTAAGTGAAACTCGAGATCGAGAACTACGATCTATGAGTTTCAATGCCGAAAAACTATCGGCAAAGGCAATTCGAAGCAGAGGTGGAGCAAGCTCCCTCACTAAAGAAATATTTTTTCGGCATTGAAACTCATAGATCGTAGTTCTCGATCTTGAGTTTCACTTACTGGCTATATAACAACATAGGATTTTTATCCCTTTAATATCTATTAAATTGCCAGAAAACTAGCCGTTTGGCTTTTCATTTTAATTACAAAATATAAGCACACCTTTATGGCATTCATATAGTGAAGGTATGTAAGTTCTTTTCACTAAGCTTTGATATCTTCCAGGTCTACCTACTCACTGATGAGACCTCAAAAAAGGTTGAAACCAGTCTGGGTAGTGACCTCTTCTCATAATGTAATGACAGTATTACATCTCCTAGGAGCTGTGTTTTACATTATGAGAAAATATCAAGAATAGTGAGGGAGCTTGCTCCACCTTTGCTTCGAATTGCCTTCGCCGATAGTTTTTCGGCATTGAAACTCATAGATTGTAGTTCTCGATCTTGAGTTTCACTTACTGGCTATATAACAACATAGGATTTTCTGAGGAACTTCATGTTTGAATTCGTTTTTCATCTTTCCTTTTCATGGTCCATGTTTCGCTTCCATATAGTAGAGTTGGTTTTGACATTGTTAATCTTCATTGTTGAAATGAAAATTAACAGAAAAGTGGCACATCCAGAATTGGCATAATGTATATAGACTAGACATGTAAAATTACATAAGGAAAAATAAAGTATTTAATTGGAAAACATCCATGTTTTATGATGACACCTTCAGTGTGAACATACAAGTATTGCATGAAGCAAGAATAGAATGCAAAATGCTACAAAGTGCATTCGTCTTGCTGCTCTGAGACAAGCAGAAAATGTTATTAAGAAACAATGGAACATGATAAATTTAGTTTAATCCTTTATCCCAGTGAGAGCAAACAAAGTTTGTGCCTGAAAATATCTTCAGGACTGAATATAGTGTTGTACTATCTTACCTTGGTAAGTAGTACAACACCAGGCAACTTGTAGCAAAGGTGGAGCAAACTACCAACACTCCTATCCCAGTATCTCCCATAATGCAAAACACATCTCCTTGTAGATATGTATACTGTTATGCATTAAGGGATTGGCCACTACCCAGACTAGTTTCGACCTTTATTGAGGTCTCTTCAGTGGGAGCCAGGCCCAGAGTTGGAGATACCAGGCAGAAGCAGTAGCAAGGTTATCTTTACCTATAGGAATTGCCAAAAGGTTTGCCACACCTTGTTCATCAAACAATGGAACAATTTAAACATTCAATAAATAATAAAGCACAGATGCTCAGTACTGAGGCAAGCAAGAAATGCTATCAAGAAACCATGGAATAATTTAAACATAGCCAATAAGCAATGAGGTACATATGCTTAGCACATAAAAGTATATATATTAAAAAATTAAAATAAATAAAAAAAAAAAAAAATTAGTAGATTAATAGTAACAGTTCAAAGTCACCAATTCCCAAAATCTGAAATATTTAAATAATCAATGCTGTTCAAATTGGGTTGATTATATAGAGCTTTAGAGAATTCCTTGAAAAATCTCTCAAATTTAAAACAGTTGATACAAAGAGCTTTTGTTGTGTTCCTAACGATCATCATGGTTAGCATAATCTCCATATTTCCCAAGACCCAACTTCTCTGGATATGAAAAAAATTTAATCTATATCTATATATGAAAGAATAATCATTAACTCGGTTAACATACATATTTTTATAAAGAACTGAATGACTAGAACCGAGATTTAAGTAAAAAGGTTTGGTAACGGCTTGTAACAGCCTTCATCAGGTGACATTATAAAAGAAAGAAAAAAAAAAAAACACTAAACACTGATGGTTAAAAGACTATGAACAACATAGACAGTCTCCATACATAATTAGCATGAAAACGTTGTAGTTGTATTTAAAGCTGTTCTTTCGTTTCTTGCATTGTTGGGAGAGTGCGTGCTTGCAGCATCACGTGACCGTCAGTACATGATTACAGCTGAATGACAATCTGGGAGGTTGTAGCTCAAGTTATTATTTAGATGAACAGGACTGAAGATGATTTCTCTAGATTCCACGATTTTTCTCTCTAGTTCATCATTGCAACGGAAGATGTTAGGAGATTTTTCCAGCAGACTTTGTGACTTTGGTTTTCATCATTAGGATTAGCTGAGAAAAGGATATGACTTGATAATGCACTGGCTCGCCGTCTCTTGTAAGCAATGTCCCTCATGTGTTCTTCCATACGCAATTCGACAGATTTATCTGTCTGCCCAAAATAAGAAATATCACAATCACACAATAATAAAGGATTACCCATAGCCCATGATTTATATATATACTATATATCTTTATTTATATAGATACTATATAAAAGCAAAATCATGGACTGGCTATGGGTAATCCTTTATCCCCTGTACTCGCAAATATTTACTTAGAGGATTTTGAAACCAAGACTATCTCATCCTTTATTTTAACACCTAAAGTTTGGAAATGCTATGTAGATGATGTCTTCATTATTTGGAGCCATGGACATGATTCCCTTATGGTTTTCCTCGAACATCTCAATAGCCAACATCAGAGTATTAAGTTTACTGCTGAGCTTGAAACGGATAATTTCTTGCCCTTTCTTGATGTCAAACTGACTCGCTCTTCTGGTAAACTCAAAATATCGATATATAGAAAGCCCACACACCAACAGATATCTGCATAGGCAATCCCATCACTTCACAAGGTGGAAATCCCATAATTTCCACCTTGTGACATAGAGCCTGTTCTCTTCTGGATGACCCAAATGAACTTCTTACAGAAATAAACCATCTCAAAACTTCTTTCGAAGTTAATGGATATATTCCAAGAGAATCGTTGAAAGATTCCTTCTTAATCCTCCTAGACATCATTCAGAAGTAACAAATAGATTCAAAGGCAATATATCTATTCCTTACATAAGTACAGTTTCACATAAACGAGCAAAAGTTCTAATAAAATACAATATCAGAACCTTGTTCACTCCACTTCCAAAGATCCGTTTCTTAATAAGCCACCAAAAACCTTGTCATCATCAACTCAAATACCCTGGTGTATATAAAATGTTGTGTGATTGTGATATTCCTTATTTTGGGAAGACACATAAATCTGTCAAATTGCATACGGAAGAACACATGAGGGACATTACTTACAAGAGACAGCGAGCCAGTGCATTATCAAGTCATATCCTTTTCTCGGCTAATCCTAATGATGAAAACCAAAGTCACAAAGTTTGCTGGAAAAATCTACTAACATCTTCCGTTGCAATGATGAACTAGAGAGAAAAATCGTGTTCATCTAAATAATAACTTGAGCTACAACCTCCCAGATTGTCATTCAGCTGTAATCATGTACTGGCATGTTCACGAGATGCTACTAGCACGCACTTTCCCTACAATACAACTAATGAAAGAACAGCTTTAAATACAACCACAACGACTCTCTATGATGTTCATAGTTTATTTAAGCTTCAGTGTTTTAATGTTTTTTCTTTTTTTTTACAATGTCACCTGATGAAGGCTGTTACAAGCCAAAACTAGTCATGTTTTTATATTAAAACCTTTTTACTTAAATGTCGGTTCTAGTCATTCAATTCTTTATAAAAAAAAATATATATATATATATATATATATATAGATTACGGGATGTCCAAGAAAGGCATTTTATCCCTAATGGAAGGAAGCATAAAAGAGATCTTGTTGGCTGGCTTGTAAGTCAGACAGAAATCATTTTTTTACTTCTTTTGTCTCTGACCCTAAAGTTGCCTCTGATGTAAGCTTAGAATAGATCTTCTCTTGATCTCGGCTCAAATTAGGCGGCTGATTATAAAGAGCTTTAGAGAATTCCTTGAAAAATAGGAGAATGAATGTCTAAGATCCACTGTAGTTTTGAAGTGATCTTTAATATACCATAATTCTTCTTGCAAAATAATCAGTAGAGCATAGATCAAATGTGCTCAATCAAAATTTCTTAGATGGGTAATGGATGGAACATCAGCACTGGTCCTAATGAGAGAAAGGAGAGCAATGTAATTGCATTATACAAAGTTGGAGCTCTAACTATACAACCAATTATATATAAATCAGAATCTGGAGTAGTAATCATTAAGGTACTGGAGAAACTTCCTGAAACCCACATACAGAGATAGATACATAGAGCTCTTTGATCCTCTATAGAGGATAGCATCTTTAAAGTTAGGCCTTGCTTTAACAATCTGCTCACTTTCTAAAACAATGACAACAGAGATGAATAAGGGAAATTAATATACCATGATACTTCTGGATTTTGCCAAGGAATATGACAAAATTTCACAAGGCAGGTTATTATTCAAATGACAACAGACAGGTATGCAAAACAGACTTGTGATATGGATAGGATAGTAGCTAACTAACAGGAGCACCAGTTAGTTAGCTAACTAAGTGTCAAAAGTGGAATCCAGTCCTCCTTTGTGGTAGGTGGCAAGTGTGGACTTGGCCATTATTGGATGTTCAATGTCTTCAGCAAATGTGTTCAAGAAGAGATAAAAGTATTTACACTGTGTGACCCAGAAGGAACCCTTCCTCACTGAGCTCTTACTCTTAGAGATGCCTGCATGATAATAATTTGTTACTATATATAGTCAGAGAGAACAGTTCTGGTATTTAAAGAATTATGTAGTTAACACAATCATGTAATAAAACTTTTGCAAGAGGGCAGGACTTGAATTACCTTTGGACATCATTCCTACACATCTTCAAGTGATCATAATGTAAAGGGAAACAGTAATAGCTTAATTCTTCTGCAATGAAAATCAATGGGCTATTGCTAAAGGATCAAAGCTAGATAACTATGAGGAGAATTCCACATATCCTGTACAGACTGAAAGAACTAGCTAGGACTTCTGATATCCAATCCTCAGAGTCACAAGTGAAGATCAATATGCTCAATGGCAATATAAACAAACTTTGCTATAACAAACTATCCACTATAATAAACTATTATAGTGGATAGTTCCTGTGGTTCCTATGCACTGATACAGTAAGGGATAAACTGCATACAAAGTGTATTGAGGAAAGTAGTAGCTTTTTAAAACTTCAGTAAAGAATTCAGTGCACTTTATTTAAGTTGAATAACTGCTATAACAAATTTAGTATGAAAATCACCAACAAAAAGCCTAACAGACAAATATAAAAATGGGCAGCTATGTAGGCAAAAATTTTAGTGAAAATGGAAAATTAAACATGGAAACAGACAACAAAATAAACAAAGCCAGTTTAGTACGAAACCAGCTGAATAAATTTAATATAGAATAAGAGGGAAATTAGCCAAACCACTAATCTAACAGAAACAGGATGGTAAAAAATATAAATAAATAATTTATTTAAGTTAAGGGATATTACATCCCATATTGTTTCATAGCCGAATAAGAAACACAAAGAGTTTCATGCCGAATATAGTAAATATATAAAGTTTGGCGAGTCCAAGCATAAGCAAATACCTCACTGATGAGATCTCAATAAAGGTTGAAACCGGTCTGGGTAGTGACCTTCTCTCACTCATAATGTAGAACAGTAATACAGCTCCTAGGAGCTGGGTTTCACATTATGGGGAAAGATCAAGAATAGTGATCGGAGCTTACTCCACCCTTACCATTAGTTGCCTCAGTGTTGCACTACCTAAAGGGTCAGTTGTAACACTATCCAGGTATTTGCTTATGCTTGGACTTGCCGAACTTTATATATTTACTATATTTGGCATGAAACTCTTTGAGTTTCTTATTCAGCTATGAAACAATATGGGATGTAATATCCCTTAACTTAAATAAGTTTATGTCGCCGAATTGAAGCCTTTGGCTCTTCATATAATTAATAATACATAAATAATAAAATTAAAGGGAAAAAAAAAAGATCTAGGTGGAGTGATACAATTAATTATGTCTTGGAAGAAGAAATATAAGATCTGAATATACTGGAGTCCTGAGAAATAAGATTAGTTTGATAGAAATCTAGTAATAATGTATACTTCATTCTATCATGATATCCTGTACATCCTGTGAAGGGAGGTGATAATGTTATTGATAAGTTTACATCATCCAAATAGGAAAAATAAACAAAAAAAAATACAATCAGTGGCCACTTTATTAGGAACACCTCCCTATTTAAGAAATAGACTGTTCTTGAATATATATAGAGTCACAGTCAGAAAAACAATAAGGGATTTTTATCCCCTTAACTTATATCAACCTTGCCAGAAAAAAATAGCCATTTGGCTTTTCATCTTAGTTATACTATGTTATAATATAATATAGTGACACACCTTTCGGGCAATCGTATAGCAAAAGTATGTAAGTTTTCTTCACTTAAACTCTGATATTCGAGGTCTAGCTACTCACTGATGAGACCTCAAAAAAGGTTGAAACCGGTCTGGGTAGTGACCTCTCCTCATAATGTAAAACAGTACTACATCTCTTAAGAGCTGTGTGTTTTACATTATGAGAAAATATCAAGAACAGTGAGGGACCTTGCTCCACCTTTGCAACGAGTTGCCGTGGTGTGGCACTACCAAGTGGTCACTTACGCTTGGATACGCTGACAGTTCGTCGGCATGAAACGTTACAGATCGTAGTTTTTGATCTTAGTTTCGCTTACTGGCTGAAAAACAATAAGGGATTTTTATCCCCTTAACTTATATCAACCTCGCCAGAAAAAAATAGCCGTTTAGCTTTTCATCTTAATTTAGAACACAGTTCACTGTTCCCTTAAAATTATTCAGGACTGTTCTAAGTGTCCATAGGCACTTTGACAGTTTAGCTTGCAGGAAAGAAATATCGATGCACAACTCCTTCATTCAAATAAAAAAAAAAAAAAATCATAATTTTGTTGTTTGACTGCACCTTCCTAGATAAAGATGACACTTTTTGATACATCAAATTCAAAAACTGTCATTTTCATCCAGGTAAAACAGTAAGATCATGCTGAAATGATGCGCACAATTAACTGGCTCTCTGCAACATTAGGTTTCTGAAGTATTACTATTTTGGAAGAAAATGATGCACACTTTCTCATTTCAGGCATCACATGATGCAAACAACTAAGGATTTAAGTTGTGTTTGCATAAAAATGATGTGAGCATTCAGTGGTGAACACCTAGCACAACTCAGTGAAGCAGTAGAATTATCATAGCACTTCTGCAACGTTTGGTAACATCTCATATGGTGTTTACTATTATTTGAGTTTGAATTTAGTTTTTTTGTGTGTGGTGTAAGTGCATGCACCTGCACGTGTGCACGCGCGCGCGCGCACACACACACACACACACAAAAAAAACTTGTGGCATATACCAGCACAATTTAATTCACAAATGATACTGAAAGAAAAAAAAAATAAAAATAAAAATAAATAATTGTACTTTATTCTTGTTGAGAGGCTTATACGCTGGTTAGACATAACTAATATTTAAGGAATTGACAGCGTATACTGGAAATATAGATTAAATAAACTTTAATATACACTTTCCGATATTTCGGCGAACGTTACGTTGCCATCTTCTTGGGAACTTACTAAAAAGACACGTGCACACAAGTACTAATACAACAAATGAGACTGAGGCTAGGGCGCTAGCGTTTTCCTAAAGTCCTGATGGTTCCCCCTGGCGGGCTATATTGGTAGTTCTTGGCCTTTGGGTTGAAGTTCTTTTGATAAAAGTTTCCCAAATTTGGGGCAGTTTCATGCATCCAAATTTGTTGAGGTTTGGCATGTTCCTAAGGGCCGAGGCTGATTCCATGAATAGTCTTTCATACTTGAACTTGCTGCGGTGTATTACTGTGGCTTTCTTCCATCTTATTCTGTGGCGAGTATCCAGAGCGTGGTCTGCAAGCCCAGAGTGGCTGTACTGGTGAAATCGGATGTAATCCTTGTGTTCTGAGATTCTGATATTTGCTGTCCTGCCTGTTTGGCCAAAGTAGGACAGTTTACAGCTGCAAGGGACCTGGTATACACCAGGTAGGTCTAGGGGAAGTGGTTGGTCTTTGGTGGTAAGTTCCCAAGAAGATGGCAACGTAACGTTCGCCGAAATATCGGAAAGTGTATATTAAAGTTTATTTAATCTATATTTCCAGTATACGCTGTCAATTCCTTAAATATTAGTTATTAAATAATTGTACTTGCATACCACATGCAAATTATTCATATGGACTGAGGACTTATTCAAATAACAGTGTAGAGATGGAGAGAGAAATACACATATCACATGAGGTGATCATCATGGTATTTTCAGAGTTATATCAGGAAGATATAACTCTGCAAATTTCAGTTTTTAAAGTGTTTATTAAGTTTTCTGAAGGAAGATTTTATAAAAGTGACTACTACCAAAGGTTGTAAAACTCTTTGTGGGTGGGATCCACTTAAGAAAAAAGTTCTTTTTATGATATAGAAACTATATTAGATATGTGGACTCTTAATGGAAACAACTGTTTAATATTACTCACTTTTTTTTTTATGTAGTTAGCATTTAAAGACTGTTCATCTTTATGCAAATATTACAATTTTTGAAATAATTTTATTAATTAAAAATTCTTATTATTAACTCTTGGAACGTTAGTTTTAAATCATGATATTATTGTTCTTTTTTTTTTTCTTATGATTAAAAAGTTGACAGTTTTATGTTTCTAATGGCTTAAAAGTATTACTTTGACTTTGACAGGTTGATACTTATTGCTGGCTATGCCATAAAAAGGATAGCGATAAGACTTGTATATCCTGTCCACGGACATTCCATGAATTTTGCTTGCGTTCTACAGAATTTTTCGAGACTGGTATTTGTCCAGAATGTCAGCTTATCAAATCATCTGAGAATAAAGGTAATGGATCAGTGGATACTGTTACTGAACAGCTCAGCATATTGCTACCTTTTGCAGTAGAAAGAATGAAATCACATGCTGTAAGTATTAATCACAGATTTCGTTGTGTTTTGTGTAAATATTAGTCAATAAAGGCTCATTTATTAATTGTGTAATGCCATTTTTTTTTTTTTTTTTTTACTTTTAGTCTCTTCTTTGCTTGAGATCTCACCTACCATCATAGAAAATTAACCTTCTTACCCTCTTTAAACTTTACATAATTTTTGAACAGGTTTCAAATGAAAAGTTATTAGTGTATTTATCAGGAAGACATGCCACTACACTTTACTATGTTAATCATATTAATGTAAACATTAAAATATTACTGCACAGTTAATAATGTGAAGTTGAAATCTAGAAATTTTGTATAACTGTAAACATAGTTAATCTGGTTGAAAGAGAAAACACATATAGGAATAACAACTTCATTTAATTATTAAATTAAATTAAGTTATAATTAATTTAATTATAAATTATTAGACCAATTTGCACAGAGACATATACACTCTACCTGATGGAAAACTAGCTAGCTGAATGTAAAAAGTCAGGATCCTAAAGTTCTATCTGTTAATCGGGTTACAGCAATGAAATTTTGTACCTTCTCTTGAATATTTCAAGATGAAAATCTCCCAGATTTTGGGTAAGTTGAGGCAACCATATTTATTTCAGTTAGGAGGATCCAAGTGTAAGCAAGCAAAGTTTGAGCCTGAAGTATCTTCAGGTGCAAACTTTGTTTGCTTACACTTGGATAAAGGATTAAACTAAATTTATTATAGTCTAACCAAGTGGAAAAAACTTCCAACAAGGTTCTAGTAAGGTAGAAGTGGAGGAATTTTTTGAGGCTTTGGAGAAAGCAACTGACACAATGAAAAAGGAAAAAGTTGGTCCTTGTTGGAGATCTGAATATTAGAGTAGGAAATGATTGTCAGACATCAGAAATATTTTGGGAAAATCTGGAGAAAAGAGCAAAGCTAATAATAATAGGAAAAACCTGCTGGATTTCTGCTCAGGAAATGAACTGGTTATTCCTAACACAATGTACCAACATAAAAATGTACACAAATTCACATGGAGAGAAGAGGCAAGGAATAAGTCAATGAGACTTTTCTATCATAAATTGAAAGCCAAACGGCTATTTTTCTGGCATCCTTAATAATAATTAAGGGGATACAAATCCCTTGTTGTTCAACTGACAGTTGAACAACAAGGGATTTGTATCCCCTTAATTATTATGAGACTTTTCTATGTTATTGTTGATAGTGATATTTTCTCACTGGTGCACGACACTAGAATGTAGGGTTGTTGGAAGTTTTTCTACTTGTTATACTATAAATTAAAGATTCCAAGAAATTATCTTCTTGGTTTAATCCTTTATCCAAGTGTAAGCAAAAAAGTTTGCACCCGAACTATTATCAGGACTGGCAACTCGTATAAAGAAGCTAATGACTTCACATCACTTGCCTTAGTATCCCATAATGTAAAGCACATCCTTATGATCATGTATAATACTATGCATTATGGGAAGGATCACTACCCAGACCGATTTCAACTTTATTGTAATGTGTTTTGCATTTTGCATAATCTAGGATCTTAACTCTAATATAACAACACTCATGTAAAATTATGAATTAGGTCACCACTTTTGGTATATTAAAATTATCTATGTGAATTTGTTCTCTGATGATGTTATAATTTTGTTTAACATGTATTCCGAAGCAATGTTAAAAGAAGCACTGGAGAATTTGGAAGAAGGAATAAAGATTGGAAGTAAACAGATATTTGCAATAAGATATGCAGATGACAAGGCATTATTATCAAATACTGAAACAGGACTATAACATCTGTTGAACAGATTACTGGAATCCTGTAATTTTCATTCAATTATGGAATGAAGATTAACATAAGAAAAACAAAGGTAATGAAAATAGCAAGGAAAGAGGCAAAAATGGATACAGAATAAATGGGGAAAAATTGAATCAAGTAAAGACATTTAAATATCTAGGAAGTGTGATTAGCAGTGGTAGAAGATGTAAAAGTGACATAAAAGCAAGAATAGCGATAGAAAGAGATGTCTTTAATAGAAAATGGAATTTATTCAGAAGTAAAATGGATAGAAACCTAAAGAAGAGACTAATAAAATGTTATGTGTGGAGTGTTGGCTGATGCCATCTGTTGCCATTGATGCCATCTGTTCACGGCCCAAATGTTTCTCAGGACTCTAATATCTGCGGTCTCTAGTCTTTGGTCAAGTGTTTTACTTCTGATCCAGCACTCAGATCCATAAGTTAAAATTGGTTTGAACACTGTCTTGTATACATCTAATTTAGTCTTTTGACTAATTCTCTCTTATTCCATATAAATTTATTCAATTGACTTCCAGCCATACCAGCTATGATTCTGTTGTCTATTTCCATATTTAATTTACCATCTTCACAAAAAATCGTGCTTAAGTAGCTGAAATATTTTACTCATTCTATAGGTTCTCCATTCACAATGTAGTTGATATTTTAGTGCTTCTGCCTATTTTCATTGTCTTTGTCTTGTTATTGCTGACCTTCATATTACAACAGTTATTCAATTTAGTCAGGGATTCTTGCAGATTTGTAGCAGATTTATTTAGAAGTATAACATTATCTACATAAATCAAAGAGCTAACATGAACATGTCCAATTTTGATATCAGATTTAAACACGGTCCTTCATAATGTGATCCATATATATAATGAATAACAGAGGGGACAATGTACATCCTTGTCTGACACCAGCTTTATCATTAAACCATCTTCCTGTTCTTCCTTCAATTCTAACTGCTGACTTAGAACCCAAATGAAGACTAAGTATTGCTTGATATAATGCCCCATTGACACAATACAGCTGTAGCATTTTGAATAGCTTTTCTCTTGGCACCTTGTCATATGCCTTTTCCAGCTCTACAAAACTTAAATACAGATCTTTGTTATATTACCATGATTTCTCAGCTATTTATCGTAAAATGAAAATCCGATCCTGACAGCCTCTAATTGGCCTGAATCCAACGTGTTTCTTCACCATGCTTCCCTTCCACAATCCTTCTCAACCGTTTCTCAAGTATACTTGCATAAATCTTACCAGGAACACTCAGTAGAGAAATATCTCTGTAATTCTCACATTCAGTTTTATTTCCCTTTTTATATATGGGTACTATGAGAGCTCTACTCCATCGTCTGGAATTCGTCCCTCTGTCCAGGCCTTCTGAACTATGCAGTGCAGCCACTATAATACTTGAATTCCTCCATACTTGATCATTTCTGGTCGAATATCATCTACTCCAGCTGCCTTTCCACATTTCAGGCTTTTTCCTACTTCAAGTATAGATATGTATTCCTGTTTGCATGCCTGTTGAGTGTTTTTTACCACTGTACTGTCACTGATTGCTTCATTTAGCAATTTTTCGAAGTAGTTACTTCATACATCAAATATATCTTTTTTTTAACCAGTTTTCATGTCACCTTTATCATCTCTAATTCCCTTTACAGTGCACTTTCCTCCATTTCTGAGCTTTTCAACAGCCTGCAGAATATTTTGCCATCTTCTTGATATTTATTTACTATGTTCTTATGAAAGTCTTCCCATGACTTTTGTTTGGCTAGTTTTACACAGCGTTTAACTTTCTTACATTTGTCTCTGTATTCTCTAAGAGCACAAGCTGAATTATTTGCCAGGAACTTTTGATATGCTTTCTTCTTTTTTTTTCACTGCCTCTTTAACTTCCTGTGTCCAACATGGAGCTCTGATTTTTCTCTCTGTCTGAATCAATCAGTGTTTTCATAAGGATTTGCCACTGAACTTCTAAGGTTTGGTTCCTGTTTTCAAACTCTTTCATTTTTTCTTGAATAATGTTTATGTATTTTAATCTACAGTTCACATCTGAGAGCTGCTCAACTTTGTAAAACTTTTTTACATGTTCTACTTTTCAATATGAAATTCTATTTTATCTTGCTCAAGACAAAATGGTGATCACTTCCAATTTCAAATCCTCTGTATACTTCAGTGTCCTACTCCAAGGAGAAAACACCACTATCAACAAAAGTCAATGAGACTTTTCTTATTCCTTGCCTCTTTTCTCTATATGAATTTGTGCACATTTTTATGTTGGAACATTGTGTTAGTAATAACCAGTCCATGTCATAAGCAGAAATCCAACAGGTATATGCCATTATTATTAGCTTTGCTCTTTTCTTCAAATTTTGCCAAATATTTGTGTATGTCTGACAATCATTTCCTACTCTGCTATTTAGATCCCCAACAAGGACCAACTTTTCCTTTTTCATTGTGTCAGTAGCTCTCTCTAAAGCCTCAAAAAATTCCTCTACTTCTAACTTAGTAGGTCCTTCTGTGGGACCATAGGTAGGCACAGACAAGTCTCATTGTCCAGTTCTACATTCTGAAATTTGTGCACATCACTCTTCTTGATATTGCTTGCCATTCAAGAAGATTAGTTTTGTATTTTGTGTTGAATACTATAGCTACACCTTCTTTTCGCTGATTGTTATTGTCTAAATATAACATTTTGTATTTATTGCTGAGAAAAAATTCGGTCATCCCTATTATCTCAATTTCTTTGCCCTTCAGGCTTCTTATGTTGATGGTACCGATCTTGAACTCTGGTGATGTTGAGTTCGGGTATGTTTCAGGATTCATTCCAATAGCGGACCTATTGCTGTTTGCCCTGGTTCCTTGGCAAAAACAAAGGGGATCTTGTTTAACTGGGCAACGCCCCAGGTGGCATGAAGTTCTGTCATGTTGTGTCATCATTTTATCTTTTGGTTTAACCCAATAAGAATACAATTTGGTCGGCTAAATCCTAAATTGCCAGCCCATCCTCATTCGTTCAGTATCCAGATAGATACCTAATAGGATGCACCCACGAGAAGGTGAGGATTGGACATTAGGTCAGAAGCCCTGGTCGGTTCTCTTAAGTTCTGTTAAGGTCTGTTTTCCTTTTTATGTTTTTGAATTATTCCAGTTCCCTATGCTAGTTATTTTAAAGAATGAGACAACATCATTGTAAAAAGCGTCTAAAGAAAAGAAGTGGAACTGACAGAAGAATTTGAAGTGCCATGTCAATATAATTGTATTACTTAGATGCAAATTAAAAATGATGAGATTCTTTTAATAATTATAAAACATTATAATGAAAACTAAGGAGTGGCTATAGCATTTAGCACCGAATACAAAGATGAAGTTATCATCATTACACTAATTACCGGTATAGACCATATTGGTCTGTTCCAGTCTCATTATCTATCTGATATCTTCTTTTGAGGTCTACCTGGCCTTTTCTTTCAAATTGGTTTGTTTTATTAATTGTGTTGGGTGTTGGCCATTCGGTTTACATGTTCTATCGAATTTTGTATGTAATTGTTTAGTTTTTGTTCTATTGATTTTATTTTTAGTTCTTTTAAAATATCTTCATTCCTTTTATTGTTTAATAATGTGTATTTTTCAGCTCTTATCATGAATCTCATTTTGCTTGTTTATTCTTTGTTTATTGCACAGATTTCGTTGCCATATAATAATGTAAGCACTGCTAAAGTATTGTGTATTTTCAGGCGTGTTTCTTTTTGTGCAGTATTTGGATTGGGTGTTCTATTTATCAGGCCCATAATCTGTAAAAATTTTAAAGATTTTTTCAGATGATATTTCAGGAATGTGTTAGCAAAGCTAATCTTAGATGGTATGGCCACTTAAACAGAATGGGACAAGAAAGATTACCTAAACAAGTGTTCTTTGCCAGGATGGCAGGAAAAAGACCCAGAGGAAGACCAAGATGTAGGTGGATTGATGCAGTAAAAAATGCCTTAGAAGACAGAAATATAAGATTTGATAATATTGGAATGGCAACAGATAATAGACTAATCTGGAGGAAAACTAGGAAGTTAGTGATGATGTAACTGTTCATGTAACATTATCATAAGATCCTGTACACCCCCCCCCCCCACACACACACCAAGGTATATGTCAGGAATTGGATGATGATAATTGAAACTATTAATCTCTTCTGTTATTTTATTATTGATAACTGTTTTACTTGTAACTCAAGTTTGTCCACAAAATGTCATTGTTTTACTTTTATTTATGGATATTTTTATTCTAAACTGGAATGGAAGTTCATTCATGAACTTCTCTGGCAGATTATGCATATGTAGGTAAATTTCAAAATGGGGAAATTGGACAATGGGACTTATTTGTACCTCTGGTCTCCCAGAGGGTTCTACTAAAGAAATAGATGAATTTTTTTGAGTTATTACAAAAGGCATCCAACAGAGGGAAAAGTTGGAGACGTAAACAGTAAATAAGAAATGAGCACTGAACCACTGAACACAGGAATATCTTGAAAAAAAATCGGAGATAAGAGTAGAGCTAATACCTGCTGGGTTTCTCTTCAGGATATGACTTTCAAAATTTATAGTCCATTTTATTCTTCATTTTTCCTTTTTTCTGGTCTTATTTATGCATCATTAGCAATATCATTCTTTGTTCTCGTTGCATGTTCTCTGCACAATCAAGTTTTGCTCCAAATATTTTTGCCATTTTTGCCTTACAGAAATATACAGCTAGGTATGTCTTTTTAAATTATTCTTCATTATTCATTAAAATTTTATGTTAGGCTTTTATATTAGTTAGATATGTTTAACAGCATTCTTTGAGAATTAATACACTGTGAAGCTGTGTCAGATTTATGTAAATATATAAATAAATTTATATGGAATAAGAGAAACTTTTCAAAAATGCCAAAACAGTATATAAGATGGCATTCAAATCAATTTTCAAGTACATAATAGATGAGATATTACATTCTTATAGTAAGCAAACAGTTTTCTCATGAAGTGTCTTCATGACTAGGCTGCTTGTATATAGAAGCTGTCAACTTCACATCAGTTGCATCTATGTAGACCCTTTCACCCTTCATGGGCGTCTCATAAAATGGGAGTTAGATCCAAGAAGTTACTGAGATTAAATTAATGCTGCAGTCATATATTTTCGATATACAAGTAGTAAAATAGTGTATCACATATTATTAAAATACTATGGATCAGGGATATTGTAACCAGGAGAAAAAAAACACTTTCTTACAGTTAAAAAAAAAAAAAAAAGCTAAATCAATTTTTTTTTTTTTAATGTTGGACCCATATACAAGAGGTTGGCTGGCCAACCTGTAGTACGTTAGTACCGTATATGGGTAGTGGGTTGGGAAAGGAAAAATCTTGTTTACATTTGATTTAAAAGCATGTATGTTGTATTCCTTGGGAAATACTTCATGGGGGAAGACTGTTCTACAGTACAGCAGTAGCAGAGATGGAGGAGGAAGAAAAGAAACTTATGTAGGTTTCGAGGTGTACCGCGAAAGGATGTTGGGCAGCGTACATGTTCCAATGGGCTTAGTACAGAGTGGGGGAATTATTGATGCTGTTTCAGATGAACATTTCCCATGGAAATATTTATAGAATATACAAATTGCACAGACCAAATGTCTATATGAGAGTGAGTTGGTAAGAGATGGGTCATTTATCAGTCTAATTGCTCTCCTCTGTATTGAGTCAAGCATTTTGAGGGAGCTTTACCACTCCAAATGTGAGATTAGTATTCGATAGCTGGGCAGATTTGTGATTTGTGTAAGGTTAACAGCTGTTTAGAGGTGAAGTAACGTCTTGAGCGAAAGAGAAAACCTAGTTTTTTGGGACCTGAGGATGCAATGGTTGTGATGTGTTTATGCCAGGAGAGGCTTGATGTCAGGGTAATTCTGAAAAGAGAAATCTCATCTTGTCTGGGAATTTGAGTGTTATCAAAAATAATGCTGGAGGAAATAGTTCCTTTTTGTGAGAAATAAGACAGAACTGGCTTTTGCTAACATTGAAGTTGACGAGGTTATCTGAGCCCCATTGGAGGATGGAAGTTTGCTTAGTAAGCCTTTGTGCTAGAACCAGTCAAAAGCTTCAGAGATATCAAGTGCAACCACTTGGGATTTGCCAAATTTCTCCATGGCATTTGCCCAGCGATAGGTGATGTATGAGAGTAGATCTCCTGTTGATCAGCATCAACAGAATCCGTACTGGTGGTTGCTTAATAGCTGGGTACCTTCACTTTAGAATATTCAGCTGAGAGTTGATGGTTTTCTCCATCACTTTGGATAGGATTGAAGTGAGTGAGATAGAGCAGTAGTTAGATGGCAATGAATTGTCACCCTTTTTAGGAATGGATTGAATATAGACCAGTTTCCAAGCGTTGGGATATATACACCAGTGGAGTAAGAGAGTATGTACAGAAGGCATAGGATAGGAGTCAGTTCTGTGCAGGCCTTCAGGACAAATGGAGGAATGCCATCAATGCCAGGAGACATTTTTGTGTCTAATTTAGACAACAGGTTTATGATCTATTTTTGGCAAAAAAAAAAAAAAAAAAAAAAAAAAGATACAGAGGGCATTGTATGTTGGGCAGTTGGAATAACTGGAAGGCATTTGCCATTGTCAATTATGTGTGCATTGTGGCAAAGTGTGGAGCCAGGAGATTAGCTTTTTTTTTTTTTTTCTGTGGGTGATATTGCAATTGAGCCATCTGGATATGATATGGGTGGGAATAGTGTAGGGCAAAAGTTACAACCAATTGCCTTGGCGAGAGACCAAAAGGCATGGCTGCCATTTGAACAGGCTACAAGCTTCCTGCTTTTTTCCCATTCAGATTTCAAATTTAACTTGGAATGAACTCATAGTTGGGTTAGAAATAAAATAGTTGATGGAGGACTAGAAACAGCTATGAGAGTGCTGAGGAAAAGTAGGAAGCTAACAGATGGAATCGTTGGCAGGATCATGTTAAAAATAGAGGTATTAGAAAGGAACCTGAAATTATTAGCATTCAAAAATGTGTGATGAGATCTAATGTTTATGGTACTTAAAAATTATTATTATTATAACGGTGTCTCCATGGAGTCAAAAGACTCATAGCAGGAGACCCTACATTGAAACACTAACCATGATTTACACAATACCTGTCACACTTTTCCTTAAATTCATTCACAACCACCTTTGGCAATGCATTCCACCCATTTACAACCCTCCAAGCAAAAAATCTAGTCCTAACACTCTTAACTCTTACATAAGCTCGAGGATGGCCCCTCGTTCTCTCCCTTCCTGCACTGGTCTTGAAAATGTCATCAATATCAATCCTATAAAATCATCATCATCATCAAATTCCTGCCATGTACCCTCAAGGGGTGTACAGGATATGACAGTACTACATGAAAAAATTACATCATTACTAACTTCCTATCTACAATTTTCCTCCAAATCAGTCTGTTACTTGTTAAGACTCCAACATTATCAGATCTTATATTTCTATCGTCTAAGGCACTTTGTACCGTATCAATCCACCTATATCTTGGTCTTCCTCTGGGTCGTTTTCCTGCCAACCTGGCAGAGAACACTTGTTTTGCTAATCTTTCCTCTCCCATTCTATTTAAGTGACCATACCATCTGAGATTAGCTCTGCTAATGCATTCCTGGATGCTGACAATGTCAAGTTCTTTCCTAATATCCTCATTTTTAATATGATATTGCCATTGATGCCATCTGTTCATGCCTCTAATCTTTCTCAGGACTCTCATATCTGCGGTCTCTAGTCTTTGGTCAAGTGTTTTACTTCTGACCCAGCTCTCAGATCCATAAGTTAAAATTGGTTTGACCACAGTCTTGTATACAGCTAATTTAGTGTTCCGACTAATTTCTTTCTTATTCCATATGAATTTATTCAATTGACTTCCCACGATACCAGCTTTGCTGATTCTGTTGTCTATTTCTATATTTAGTTTACCATCTTCAGTAAAAATTGTGCCTAAGTAGCTGAAATGTTTTACTTGTTCCACAGGTTCTCCATTCACAACACAGTTGACATTTTCAATGATTCTGCCTATTTTCATTGTCTTTGTCTTTTTATTGCTGACTTTCATACCATATCTATTACAACAGCTATTCAATTTAGTCAGAGAATCTTGTAGACTTGTAGCGGATTTATTTAGAAGTATAACATCATCCGCATAAAGCAAAGAGCTGACATTAACATCTCCAATTTTGATATCAGGTTTAATACCACATTCCTTCATAATGTGATCCATATAGATAATGAATAACAGAGGGGATAATGTACATCCTTGTCTCACACCAGATTTAACATTAAACCATCTTCCTGTACTTCCTTCTATTCTAACTGCTGACTTACAACTCAAATAAAGACTAAGTATTGCTTGATATAATGCCCCATTGACACCATATAACTGCAGCGTATTGAATAGCTTCTCTCTTGGCACCTTGTCATATGCCTTTTCCAAATCGACAAAACTTAAATACAGATCTTTGTTATATTCCCATGCTTTCTCGACTATTTGTCGTAAAGTGAAGATCTGATCCTGACAACCTCTATTTGGCCTGAATCCAGCTTGTTCTTCACCAAGCTTTTCTTCCACAATTCTTCTCAACCGTTTCTCAAGTATACTTGCATAGATCTTGCCAGGAACACTCAGTAGGGAAATACCCCTGTAATTCTCACATTCAGTTTTATTTCCCTTTTTATATATGGGTACTATGAGAGCTCTACTCCAATCATCGGGAATTCGTCCCTCTGTCCAGGCTTTCTGAACTATGCAGTGCAGCCACTGTAAGACTCTTATACCACCATACTTCAGCATTTCTGGGCGAATATCATCTACTCCTGCTGCCTTTCCACATTTCAAGCCTTTGATGGCTTTTTCTACTTCAAGTATGGATATGTATTCCTGACTGCATGCCTGGTCAGTGTTTTTTATCACTGTGCTGTCATCACTGCTTGTTTCATTTAGCAGTTTTTCAAAGTAATTACTCCATACTTCAAGGATATCTTTTTCTCCTGTTTTCATTTCACCTTTATCATCTCTAATTCCTTTTACAGCACTCTTTCCTCCATTCCTAAGCTTCTTCAACAACCTCCAGAATATTTTGCCACCTTCTTGATATTTATTTTCTATATTCTTGCCAAAGTCCTCCCATGACTTTTGTTTAGCTAGTTTTACACACTGTTTAGCCTTCTTACATTTGTCTCTGTATTCTATAAGAGTAAAAGCTGACTTATTTGCCAGGAACTTTTGATATGCTTTCTTCTTTTCCTTCACTGCCTCTTTAACTTCCTGTGTCCACCAGGGAGTTCTGATTTTTTTATCTTTGCACACAACCTCACCACATGCCTCTCTGGCAGAATCAATCAATGTTTCCTTCACAGTTTGCCACTGAATCTCCAATGTCTGATTCCTGTTCTCAAACTCTTTCATTTTCTTTTCAATAATATTTCTGTATTTTAGTCTACAGTTTACATCTGAGAGCTGCTCAACTTTTATTTGCTTTAAAACTTTCTTACATGTTATTCTTTTCAATATGAAATTCAATTTTATCCTGCTCAAGACTAAATAGTGATCACTTCCAATTTCAAATCCTCTGTACACTCTGGTGTCCTGCACCAGGGAGAAAACATCGCTATCAACAATAACATAGTCAATGAGACTTTTCTTATTCCTAGCCTCTTCTCTCCATGTGAATTTGTGCACATTTTTATGTTGGAACATGGTGTTAGTAATAACCAGTCCATGTCCTGAGCAGAAATCCAACAGATATTTGCCATTATTATTAGCTTTGCTCTTTTCTCCAAATTTTCCCAAAATATTTTTATATGTCTCACAATCATTTCCTACTCTACTATTTAGATCCCCAACAAGGACCAACTTTTCCTTTTTCATTGTGTCAGTTGCTTTTTCTAAAGCCTCAAAAAATTCCTCCACTTCTACCTTAGTAGAACCTTCTGTGGGACCATAGGCACAAATAAGTCTCATTGTCCAGTTCCCCATTCTCATATTTGCCCACATTACTCTACTTGAGACTGACTGCCATTCAAGAAGATTAGCCTCGTATTTTGTGTTGAATACTATGGCTACTCCTTCTTTTCCTTGATTGTTATTGCCTGAATATAACATTTTGTACTTATTGCTCAGAAAGATCTCACCAGTTTTGGTCTTTTTTGTTTCAGTCACCCCTATTATGTCGATCTGGTACTTATCTAATTCCTCAGCTAGCTCCATTTCTTTGCCATTCAGGCTTCTTACGTTGATAGTACCGATCTTTAACTCTGGTGATGTTGAGTTGGGGTTTGTTTTCAGATTTGTTCCAGTAGCTGACTTTTCGCTGTTCGCCCTGGTTCCCTGGCGAAAACAACGGGGGCCTTGTTTAACCGGGCGACGCCCCAGCCGGCATGAAATTTTGTCATGTTGTACCATCATTTTTTATTTTGGTTTAACCAATAAGAATACAATTTGGTCGGCTAAATCCCAAATTGCCAGCCCATCCTCGTTCGTTCAGTATCAAAGTAGATACCCAACAAGGTGCACCACGAGAAGGTGAGGATTGGACATTAGGTCAGAAGCCCTGGTCGGTTCTCCGCATTCCTTTAAAGGCTATGTGGAGGTCTCCTCTCAGTTATACAGCTTTGACCCTTAAGCACCCCTGGGTCAAAGTTTGACCCTTAAGCACCCTATAAACATCCTATAAAATCCCTTTAATAATTTATATGCCTCTATCATATCTCCTCTCCTACATCTATCAGCTAGTTTTTGGAGCCCACGGATCTTCAATCTGTCCTCGTAGGGAACATCCCACAGACCTGCAACAATCGTTGTAACTCGCCTCTGAATCCTCTCCACCATTTCTTCTTCACTAAGAAATCCAGGTGAACAGATCTGTGCACAGTAGTCCAAATGCAGCCTTATTAATGCCTTATAAAGTGGTACAATAACTTATTACTGCTTGTTAGTGTGTTCTTCAACAACCATGTAATTTGATGTGATGTTTTGGCAATCTTTGCAATATGCCCTTTAAACTTAAGTTCTCTGTCCACAATAACTCCCAAGTCCCTTGCCTCGTCAACTTCTTGCAGTTCAGTTCCATCAATATAGTAAACAGCATGTGATATCACCCTCCCTAAGTGCATCACCTTACACTTAGCTAAGTTAAATTGACAGCCATTTACCTTGTTCCATACAGTCAGCCTGTTTAAGCCATCCTGCAAGGTACCTACATCATCTGAATTGACTATCGCTCTTCCTAATTTTGCATTATCAGCAAACAAGTGGATATTTCCTTTCAAAGTATCCCCAATATCATGAATGTACAAATTAAACAATAGAGGACCAAGCACTGAGCCCTGAGGTATACCACTAGTCACCTGCCTTCTCCTGGACTCAGCTCCTCCATAAACCACTCTTTGATATCTATTCACCAACCACCCTCTAATCCAAATCACCAGCTTTGGATCCATACCCATTTGTTCTAATTTATGCAACAGAGTTCTGTGTGGAATCCTGTCAAATGCTTTTGCAAAGTCCAGCAGTATCACTGAGTTAGGGTTTCCTTTATCCAGCTCCACTGTTACTTTCTTATAGAAAGTAATCAAGTTACTGAGGCAAGACCTACCCTTCACAAAACCGTGTTGCCCCTTATAAAGTATCATATTGCTGTCCACCCAGTCCTGAATTCTAATTTTTACCAATTTCTCACCTTAACCACCACTCCAGATATATTGATTGGTCTATAATTTGCAACCTCTGTCTTGGAGCCTCCTGTATGCAGTAGAATTATTTTCCCCTCTTTCTACTCTATTGGTACTTTACCAGAACTGAGGCTTAAATTAAACAGCCTGGTTAGAGGAGGTGCTAATTATCTTGCACATTCTTGTAACACATGGGCCTATATGCCATCTAACCCAATGGCTGTGTTAGCGTTAAGGTTCTGAATGTATTAAGCATCTCTATTTCATCTCTCTCTAGATTCTCATCAGTCACTGACACATTCCACAATGCAATATCACAACCAAGATGGTACACTTTTGCAAAATGATCACTAAGCAACTCAACTATTTGATTTGCTTCTGTAATTTCCCTACTATCAACAATTTTTAAAGTAACCTTTTCATGGTTATTCTTCCTTTTACTTGCCACATGGCAAAAGAATTCCTTAAAGTTTCTTTTAGATTCATCATTTTGACCATTTATATTGTATCCTTTATCAATAAATGTTCTAAATGCCAAGCATCCAATCCATTTAAGTGCAAACCATCTCTCTTAAAATACTCCTTACTTTTATCAAACTCATCCCAGACATTCATAAAATGAATATTCAGTTGCAAAGAAATGAAAAACTATCTTTCTAACTGTGCAAAAGCTTTTACACAATTAGAAAGATAGATGAACTAAAAACCTTTTAAACATATCTTTATAAATTTTAGATTAAAATTATGTTTATTGCCCTGCTGAGAAGACCTCATTAGCGGTCTGAAGTGGGCTTGAAAAAATTCTGATTTTACTTTCTAGATTAGGATTCTCAGAATATCTGCCTCTTAGTCTATTGAAGAACTGGCTGAGTGGATAACAAACTTGATCTTCAGCCAACATGGATAGATGTTCTGAGTGTCTTTAGGGAGATGAAGTTTATTGCCTCATGTGAGACCACTACACTGCTTATTGGAGGCCTTAAATAGCTTTATAAAGTTTAGTGTATGGTGTGTAGAGCATAATTTCTAGATTGTAAAATAATTTATTTATATAATAATAATATAAAAGATCTCAGCTATCAGTGTTCTAATGTGTACTAAATGGTTTAGAACTTTGCAAATGGCAGTCGCAGTATTATTTTTTAAAATAATTGTCATACCTTATGTATTGTAGGTTTACAGTATTTCATAGACAAAAAAAAAAAAAAAAGTGCACAAGGAAACTAAAGAAGAGATATGCAAATAATAGTGATTTCTGTGTTAGCTTAACAGTGTAAGTCACATAACCAAATTACAAAAAATACACATCTACCTGGTTCTGTTTTGTCACCTTAAGAATGATGTTTCCAAAGTTTTGTTGTGCAGATTTTTTGTTTGTTTCATGTATATAACTGTTTACAAATAAATTAATAACTCACTGTTTAAATTAACAGCAAATTGTTTCAAAAATATATGTTTGTTCATTTTTAGTTGTGTATTTGAAGTGCCCATTTAAAGTACTTGACACTTTTAAAGCAACTAGTCTAGTCATAAATACTGTTACAACTTGGAACAGTGCATGAACCTTTAATCTATCAGTAAATAATTTACAGCTTTCAGCACATGCAAATCACATGTGCAGCAGCACTCAGTGTTCAAAATGTCCTCCTTTTGCCTTCCAGCATACCTGAAATTTTTGAGACCACATATCGATGGTAGCATGGACAACATCCACCAGAAACACTGCCACTGCTTGCTCCAAATTCACCAGGCTAGCATTCTGGAGAGTTGCTTATTGCAGGCTTCTCTCTCTCTCTCTCAAGCTCCGACCACAATTTGAAGTTCTACAGATTCAGATTGGGACTTCCATAGAGCCATTCAGGTGGCGATGTGTGGTCAGGCACATTTGCCTCCCACTGTTGTGTAGTCTTTGCCATGTGTGCATGGGCTGAGTCCTGTGGGACTCAGCTGGTCCACTGCCTACTGTGAAACAAGGTGTGCTTCAAGGGCCATACCATAGGTTTCTAGCATAGTGTCTTGATACACTTTGGCTGAGGTTTTGATTCCTTTCTTGCAGAAATGCAGCTTGGATGGCCCCTGATATGTCATCCCCTACACACAGACACACACCATCACTGACATGGAGTGATGACCTCTCTGAATTTTGGGTGCGATGGCATATGCTGTGCAACCATCTGGGGCATATTATACCCATTTGTTTTGGCAATTAAACAACATGCCAGTGGTGAAAATCTTATCTGTCTTAGTCACAGAAATTTACAACAGAAGCCTTAGACATGGGATTGAATATTAACCTGAAGAAAACAAAGTGCATGATTATATCAGAACCACCAATAAATAAGAAACTAAATATAACTGTTAACCTGAACAGGTTGTCTTTTATATATTTGGGACAAATGTTTACAGATGGAGGAAATTCTCTTAAAGAAATGAAATGAAGAATAGAGATAGCAAGCCTTTATTGATATGACATTTACCCTTATAACTCTTATAACATCCAGAGACGTTAACATAGACACAAGAAAAATATTAATAAATGCTATATCTGGTCAAGCCTTCTCTACAACAGTGAAACTTGGACTATAAATAAAGAAGCAGAGAAAAAATTAGACTCTTTCAAAATGTGGACCATTAGAAGAATGTTGAAAATATCATTGACAGAGAAAATGAAAAACTAAGGTGTTAAAGAAAACAAAAATGAAAAGAACATTAATGAAAATCATTAAAGAATGAAAACTTAAATATTTTGGGCATCCAGCTGGTCAAGAAGGCATTCAGAAATTAATATTAGAAGGGAAGCGTAGACCACATTCTTCTCTTCATATTCTCCCTTCAAACTGTATTCTTCTCTAGGAGAATGCAGTTTGAAGACATTAAGGACTGGACCATCTTGAATTACCATAAATGTTCCAGAGCAACAAAAGAAAGAAGTTCTGTGACATGTTTGCCAACCTCCTTCTAGGGGATGACACTTGAAGAAGATAGATGTGCATGTGTGTGTTTTATGTGGTTCCCACCCATGAAAGGTTATTAGTAAACCTATAGTACATTTGTACTGTGGGTGGGTATAAGGATTCTTTTTTTCTCTCATTTTTATCAGTTTTTATATATTTTTGTAACTTTTAAAAATTTATTTTTACATGGTCTAGAAACCAAATATGGAGCTTTTTTTCAGGGCACTTCAGGCCTTCAGTGAGCAGAGTGGTGGTCTCGCACCTGGTAATGAAATTCATCTCGCACCTAGAGGTAATCATGCCCACGGCAGCATTTGAACCTGCAACCTGTTGGTTGGAGTTTGCCAACCAGGCTGGCTAATAATAAAGAAATAAAAGAATGTTCAAGAAAGTAGAAATGGGTGAAAAAGGATATGGTGATTCCATGATAAGAAGCATGCTTGAGGAACAAACATGGACGTTTTTTAGGAGTCAGGTTTCCTCATGTAACCTAGGCAATGTGCAATTGAGCAGGTTGACTGGATGATATGATTGTGTTGGTCAGAACAAATGCACTGAAAAAAATGAGAGAAGATAAGAGTTATTGATTGAGGTGAAGAAAAGAAAGACAAAATATGTAAAATAATTTCTGCTACAAACCGGGATCATCTAAAGACTGTGAACCATTGTGACATAGATTGGAGGAAATACAAAGCATGTAAGTTCAGGAAAAGTGGATTTAATTACTCATGGATGGCTACCTCAAGGACTATGTGAAGGAAGTCATGGTGCAAGAAGGTTAGATCTAGTAATAGTATCAGAGAATCTGTATAAATAAGTTTAATCATTATGCTGTCAATTGGTCAGGCTGGTTGACCAAGTGTTTAGTGTATCCCCAATAGAGGGTGCTTAAAGGTCAAAGCTGTATAACTGAGAGGAGACCTCCACATAGCCTTTAATGGAATACGGAAAACCGACCAGGGCTTCTGACCTAATGTCCAGTCCTCACCTTCTCTTGGTGCACCCTGTTGGGTATCTACCTGGATACTGAACGAACGAGGATGGGCTGGCAATTTGGAATTTAGCCGACCAAATTATATTCTTACTGGTTAAACTAAAATATAAAATTATGGTACAACATGACAAAATTTCATTCCGGCTGGGACTTTTCCCCGGTTAAACAAGGCCCCCGTTGTTTTTGCCAGAGAACAAGAGCGAACAGCGAAAAGTCAGCTACTGGAACAAATCTGAAAACACACGCCAACTCAACATCACCAGAGTTAAAGATCAGTACTATCAACATAAGAAGCCTGAATGGCAAAGAAATGGAGCTAGCTGAGGAATTAGATAAGTACCAGATCGACATAATAGGAGTGACTGAAACAAATAAACAAAAACTGGTTAGATCTTTCGGAGCAATAAATACAAAATGTTATATTCAGGCAATAACAATCGAGGAAAAGAAGGAGTAGCCATAGTATTCAACACAAAATACGAGGCTAATCTTCTTGAATGGCAGTCAGTCTCAAGTAGAGTAATGTGGGCAAATATGAGAATGGGGAACTGGACAATGAGACTTATTTGTGCCTATAGTCCCACAGAAGGTTCTACTAAGGTAGAAGTGGAGGAATTTTTTGAGGCCTTAGAAAAAGCAACTGACACAGTGAAAAAGGAAAAGTTGGTCCTTGTTGGGGATCTAAATAGCAGAATAGGAAATCATTGTCAGACATATAAAAATATTTTGGTAAAATTTGAAGAAAAGAGCAAAGCTAATAATAATGGCAAATATCTGTTGGATTTCTGCTCAGGACATGGACTGGTTATTACTAACACCATGTTCCAACATAAAAATGTGCACAAATTCACATGTAGAGAAGAGGCAAGGAATAAGAAAAGTCTCATTGACTATGTTATTGTTGATAGTGATGTCTTCTCCCTGGTGCAGGACACCAGAGTGTACAAAGGATTTGAAATTGGAAGTGATCACTATTTAGTCTTGAGCAGGATAAAATTGAATTTCATATTAAAAAGAATAACATGTAAGAAAGTTTTAAAGCGAATAAAAGTTGAGCAGCTCTCAGATGTGAACTGTAGATTAAAATACACAAAGATTATTGAAGAAAAAATGAAAGAGTTTGAGAACAGGAACCAAACTTTGGAGATTCAGTGGCAAGGCTTGAAGAAAACCCTGATTGTTTCAGCTAGAGACACATGTGGTGAAGTTGTCTGCAAGGATAGAAAATTAGAACTCCATGGTGGACACAGGAAGTTAAAGAGGCAGTGAAGGAAAAGAAGAAAGCATATCAAAAGTTCCTGGCAAATAAGTCAGCTTGTGGTCTTAGAGAATACACAGACAAATGTAATATAGCTAAACAAAAGTCATGGGAGGACTTTGGCAAGAACATAGAAAATAAATATCAAGAAGGTGGCAAAATATTCTGGAGGTTGTTGAAGAAGCTTAGGAATGGAGGAAAGAGTGCTGTAAAAGGTGTTAGAGATGATAAAGGTGACATGAAAACAGGAGAAAAAGATACCCTTGAAGTATGGAGTAATTACTTTGAAAAACTGCTAAATGAAACAAGCAGTGAGGACAGCACAGTGTTAAAAAAACACTCAACAGGCATGCAAACAGGAATACATATCCATACCTGAATTAGAAAAAGCCATCAAAAGCTTGAAATGTGGAAAGGCAGCAGGAGTAGATGATATTCAACCAGGAATGCTGAAGTATGGTGGTATAAAAGTCTTACGGCTGCACTGCACAGTTCAGAATGCCTGGACAGGGGGATGAATTCCCGATGATTGGAGTAGAGCTCTCCTAGTACCCATATATAAAAAGGGAAATAAAAGTGAATGTGGAAATTACAGAGATATTTCTCTACTGAGTGTTCCTGGTAAGATATATGCAAGTATACTCGAGAAACAGTTGAGAAGAATTGTGGATGAAAAGCTTGGTGAAGAACAAGCTAGATTCAGGTCAAATAGGGGCTGTCAGGATCAGATCTTCACTTTACGACAAATAGTGGAGAAATCATGGGAATATAACAAAGATCTGTATTTAAGTTTTGTCGATTTGGAAAAAGCATATGACAAGGTGCCAAGAGAGAGAGAGAGAAGCTATTCGAAACATACCGTTATATGGTATCAATGGGGCATTATATCAAGCAATACTTAGTCTTTATTTGAGTTGTAAGTCAGCAGTCAGAATTGAAGGAAGTACAGGAAGATGGTTTAATGTTAAATCTGGTGTGAGACAAGGATGTACATTATCCCCTCTGTTATTTATTATCTATATGGATCACTTTATGAAGGAAAGTGGTGTTAAACATGATATCAAAATTGGAGACATTATTGTCGGCTCTTTGCTTTATGCAGACAATGTTATACTTCTAAATAAATCCACTACTTGTCTGCAAGATTCACTGACAAAATTGAATAACTGTTGTAATGGATATGGTATGAAGGTCCGCAATAAAAAGACAAAGACAATGAAAATAGGCAGAATCATTGAAAATGTCAACTGTGTTGTGAATGGAGAACCTGTGGAACAAGTAAAACATTTCAGCTACTTAGGCACGATTTTTAGTGAAGATGGTAAATTAAATATAGAAATAAACAGAATCAACAAAGCTGGTATGGTAGGAAGTCAACTGAATAGATTTATATGGAATAAAAGAGAAATTAGTCAAAACACTAAATTAGCTGTTATAAGCTTTCAAACCAATTTTAACTTATGGATCTGAGTGCTGGATCAAAAGTAAAACAATTGACCGCAGATATGAGAGTCCTGAGAAAGATTAAGGGCATGAACAGATGGCATCAATGGCAATATTGTATTTAAAATGAGGATATTAGGAAAGAACTTGACATTGTCGGCATCCAGGAATGCGTTAGCAGAGCTAATCTCAGGTGGTATGGTGACTTAAACAGAATGGGCGAGGAAAGATTTGCAAAACAAGTGTTCTCTGCTAGGTTGGCAGGAAAAATTGATACGGTACAAAGTGCCTTAGGCGATAGAAATGTAAGATCTTATAATGTTGGAGTCTTGACAAGTTACAGACTGATTTGGAGGAAAATTGTAGATAGGAAGTCAGTAATGATGTAAATTTTTCATGTTGTACTATCATATCCTGTACACCCCTTGAGGGTACATAGCAGGAATTTGATGATGATGATGACTCTCCAATAGGCTGTTGTTTTCAGAATAAGTTGTAATTTCTACTGCTCTACTCTAGAACAATTGTCCCTCTTATGTATGTGATCAATATTCAAATAAATAATAAGGAAATGACTGGGTCAAGTGTTGACTTGAGTAAGGTATACATTATGGCAGACTCAGTTCTTTGGATGCCCAGGAGAGAAGAGGGACTAGAAAAAAGAACAGAGATGTTGCTGGCCTGGTCGGCCAAATGGTTAATGTACCTATCCTCCAACCAGAAGGTCCATGAATTTGAATTCTACTATTAGTATGGGTGTTTGTAATCATCTTTATATGAGAGATGAATTTCATTTGCTGATTGTGATACTGTTGCCCTGTTTATTGAGGCCTAAAGTGGCTTGATAAAGTCCGTGTTTGATCTCTAACATACCCATGGCAACATGTTACTAAGGCATTTAATATGAACTCATTAGCCTTCTTATAGATGTAGTTTAGTGTTGAAGGTATTTGATACACAAACTTTGTTTGCTTATACTTGGATAAAGGATTAAATAAGAATATAATTTCCTGTCAATTTGAATTAGTGATCATCTTGGGCCAGGTATCTCTGATTGGCTACTGGTAGAGATTGAACACTCAGTCTCCAAAAAATAGAAAGGTTAAAATGGCCTTGTCTACTCCCTATAACGGAATAAAAGATGTTAACCAGTTAGCTGTTTAATTTAATGTATAACCAGCTGAAAAAACTTTCAACCTCTAGAGCAGGGCTAATCGACTATGTAAAAATATATAATATTAATAATAATAATAAAAATTCCTGACACTCTCCCTCCCTGCTGATGTACTATAGGTTTCCAATCTTTAGTAGGTGGGAGACAAAAAAAAAAAAAAAAAAAAAAACTGTTACAAGGGCGTGTCTCAAATACAGCTGTTGGACTGGATGAGATATTGGCTGCTGAAAGAACATACAGAGGAGTTAATAGTGCTCCTGACATGATGGATATTCAAGTTGAGTCTCAGCATATACATGATTCCTCTCCTGCATGGGATCTTAGACAGCATTATGATTCTCTATATATAGAGAGCACAATGTATGATGTTGCTTTAGCAATCTGCTCATGTTCTGTGATAGTGTAACAGCAGAGTTAGATATGCAGAATGAGTATACCATGAAACATTAACATCTGACAGGATTTGGGACTTATGGATATTGATAGTCATTGTCACAAGTTCATTTTGCATGCCTGTGTGTGTGTGTGTGTGTGTGTGTGTGTGTGTGTGCTGTGTGTGTGTGAGTGAGAGAGAGAGCCTCCAATATGGATTAGAGAGAGAGTGGCTGACTCTCTCTCTAATCATGTCAGAAACATGACAGTTTCTGACATGTATCAGAAAGTGGGTTATGCAGGGCCTAAGAGGAGAACGATGTTAGGACGTTCAGTGGTGTACTGCATGGTTTTATGCCTGAGCTGTTGTTTAACTTGTATGTTATTGATATTTGGGATAGTCTTGAGTGATATATATCTAGTTACTTGCTGATGAGACTAAGTCAGGGAGAGAGATAAAACGCATAGCCAGTAAAATAAATCTTCAGGTTGACTTGAACATATTGGTCATATGGGCCAGTGAAAATAAATATCAGTTCAGTGTTGCAAAGTGTTGATGCACTTTAGACAGGACATTGTAGGCAGATTATTAATGGGAATTTCTGTGAGTAGTGAAGTTGGACTTTGCAGTTACGAGGGTGGTCTGAAAAGTTCTCAGCCTAACAATGAAAAAACGAATTGATAATTTCAAATTTTTTTTTATTTTTCAACATAATCTCCCATAAGACTAATGCATAATGCATTTATTCCAGCGATGCTTCAGCACTATTATCCCGTCCCTGTAGTGGTTCTCAGTAAGATCTGCAAAATCTCCCTCTACAGATGCAATCACCTCTTGATTCGAAGAAAAAACACTAACCAGCGAGGAAGGGTTATAGTTTTGGGAAGAGATAGAAGTCAGAGGGAGCCAAATATGGGGAATAGGGTGGATGTTCCAACAATAATTCATAGTGCAGACCCCTTAATTTTCCCATTGCCAAAACACCTTTGCGGGCAGGTGCATTGTCCTGGTGAAAGATGATTTTTGTCTTCTGCAAACCGGTTTTGCAGAAGACAAAAATTCTTGAGAAAAAGTCTTTTCTCAAGATTTTTTTTTGTCTAGTCTGGTTAAAAGATTGGAATAATATCCCCCCCCCCCATTATTGTTTTACCCTTTTCAAGATAATTAATAAACAGAATGCCTTTAGCATCCCAAAACACTAATGCCATGACCTTTCCTGCTGATGAAACTGACTTCGTCTTCTTTGGCACTGAACAACCGGCTTCTGTCCACTGTTTTTACTGCTATTTGAATTCTGGTGTGTAATGTCGAATCTAAGTCTCATCCATAGTAATGAATTGATGCACAAAATCAGTTCTTGTTAAAATTCTCTGAGCATTGTTCAGAGATTTTCATGCGAGTGCGTTTTTTTGTCTGTGAGCAAGCGCAGCACCCATCTTGCGTAAAGTTTTTCATTTGCAATTCTTCAGGCAAAATATATCCTACACGTTCTTTTGAAATGCCTATAGTCTCAGCAATTTCACACCGCCAGTCATCCAATACCATATTGTGCACGTGATCAATGATTTCTGGTGTTGTTACACTTTTTGGACTTCCTTCACGTGGATCATCTTAAGGCTGGTATGGCCACGTTTAAACTCGGCAGCCCATTTCTTAACCCGGCGTTAGTAAGATGGGAAAATGTAACAAAAGTGGTAAGGTGTGGTCCCACACTAAACTTGCTTGCACGCAACAGCCTGTCATCTATGGCGTTGAGTAGCGGGTTATTGGAGGGGAAGCTATACTGAGGCATTACTCACTGCCACGTGTTGTTAAAAAGTTAGTCAATTTAAAATCTTTGGGGGTCTGTGACACCCCACTTTACTAACACCGGGTTAATTGTCTAAAACGAAGAAGAGTGCCCATAAACTTTTATGAACTTCGAATGAATTTCTTTTGGCGTTAAACCTTCTTTTACAAAGAATTTTATAATCGCACGACACTCAATTTTATCCATTTCAAGGGATACAGACAACACTTTGCTTTCAGACAGCTGTATAAAAAAAACTACTTGATAGAATGAGTTGTAATTTCACATGGAATCTTATGACAGATGCACCAACTTAGAAAAAAAATCTTGCCGATTGTGCTGCCATCTATGGTCGAGGCTGAGAACTTTTCAGAACACACTCGTATTATGGACATTGATTTAAAGCATAGTAATCACATTGTTGGTAGTTGTCATTGCATTGAATAATTGCGCTGCAAGTAAATGCTAACTTATAGAAATAAAGAAGTTATTCTCGCACTTTACATTGCCTAGACTATTGTGCAGAGACATGCTCACTTGAGTTTCAGGATAATTCTGGAAAATATCCAGCTGCAAGTAATCAAAATAGTAACAAGCTTATAGAATTGTGCGTACAGACAGATTGAGGGCGAGTGGGAGGATGGATTTGATTGGTTAGTGTTTTTTAAAGTTTGAGGAATAGACAGAAGAGATATATGATCGAAATGTTAGTCAAGTGATCTTACAAGACTCGAATGAGATTATGACTGTTAAAGATCGAACTCTAGATATCATTCCTAGAAGCTGACTATGGTTACAAAGCTTGTGAAAGTGGGTGCCGTGTGTGTGTGTGTGTGCGTGCGCGCGCAAAATTGGATACCTGAAGGAGCATTCATAATAGTAATTTTTTAAACTATTTAAAGTTTTACAATACTGATTCTTGATGTTTACCATTTTTAGCCATTGCTGTCTTCATGGACATCGCTTGTGGAAAAAAGCAGCTCTAAGGTTTCGCATGTTGTGGACTTTGTAGTTCTCCAAAAAGTAAGCTCGGAAATTATTTTCTTCATTAAGTTTTGTGTTTCACTAATTCTAATTGTATTGTAATTGTTCATTCCATGCCTCTAATGTCGGCTCTAGCTTATATATATACTTATATATGTATAATAAATTTACAAACCTTTTGTGGCTATAATTCACATAAAAAAAAAGTCATACTGCTGCAAGAGCTGTGACGCTATGCTTGAGTTAATGAGAGCTTAAGAAAAAGTTATATTAAACTGCTCAGTACATTCTCCTGATCATGTAGGAGCACCATACATATCTCTTACCATGTATGGAAATGTTCATCAGTTGGGTAAGATACTTGCATTCATTTTCAACATGTAGTGGAAAGCCTGCCCAAGAAGAGTGGCATCTACTGGTAACTACTACTGGTATGTTGAGATGTGTAAATATTGAGTTTGTGAAACAAACCGAATATTCACAGATTTCTGTCTAAGTTTTGCAATATATTGCGTGTGTACAAAAATGAAGGGAATCTGAACTTGGTGTGTACATTTTCTAATTACTGGTGATGCCACTAGACGTGAGCGTGTGTTTTTCCATGCCAGTAATAACAATGCACTATTGCAGCACTGCACACACACACCTCTTTCAGGTGTACATCTCAGAGAGTCATGATTCTTGTCAACTTCAGTAGCAATCTCAAATGTTAATTTCATTAAAAGTCACTGAACCAAACAGGTTCTAATTTACAAATTTCTTCCATATTAATGTATTTAGCAGGTTTACAGTACTGAGAGATTTACCTTCTCTTTTGTGAATGTACTACAAATTACATTGATCCACACAGAGCTTGGTCTTCTTGGTTGTTATCTGCCCATATATTTAACTTATGAAGATTTTCTTTTATTTTTTGATTGGAAAGAGGTTTCAAGTAGAATTATATGGGCAAACTTCAAAATGGGGAAATGGACAATGTAACTTATTTGTGCCTATGGTCCCATAGAAGGTTCTTCTAAGGAAGAAGTGGAGGAGTTTTTTGAGTCATTAGAACAAGCAGCTGACATAAACAAAATGGAAAAAGTGGTCCTTGTTGGAGACCTGAACAGCAGAGTAGGAAATGAATCTCTCCAGGTATATAGGAACATTTGGAGAAAATTTGGAGAAAAGGGCAAAGCTAATAATAATGATAGGTATTTGCTGGACTTCTGCTTAGGACTCAGACTAGTCATTACTAACACCATGTTTCAACATAAAGATGTGCACAAGTTCACATGGAGAGAAGACACAAGAAATAATAAAAACCTCATTGACTATGTCATCGTTGATAGTGATATCATAAAGCTGATTCAGGATACAAGAGTGTACAGAAGATTCGAAATTGGAAGTGACCATCACTTAGTACTAAACAGGATAAAATGAATATCACATTGAAAAGAATAGCATATTGAAAAGAATTAAAGTTGAACAGCTTTTACAGGTAAACCGTAGACTCGACTATGCAAACATTATTGAAGAAAATTCAATGTTCAAAAACAAGAACCAAACCTTTGAGTCTCAGCAAAACTCTGAAGAAGACATTGATTGATTCAGCTAGGGAGGTACGTGGTGAAGATGTATGCAAGGAAAGAAATATAAGAACACCATGGTGGACACAAGTAGTTTAAAGAAGCAGTCTGGGAAAAGAAGAAAGCATACCAAAAGTTTCTAGCAAATAAGTCAGTAGATGCCTTAAAAGAATACAGAGAAAAATGTAAGCAAGCTAAGCTATGTGTAAAAGTAGCTAAACAAAAGTGATGGGAAGATTTTGATAAGAGTATGGGAAATAAGTATCAGGAAGGTGATAAAATGTTCTGGAAGCTATTGAAGAAGCTTAGAAATGAAGGAAAGAGTCTGAAAAAGGAATCAAAGGTGACATGAAATGAAAACTGAAGATAAGGATATCCTAGATATCTAGAGTAATTACTTTGAAATTACTACCTCAAGTATTGATATGTACTCCTCTTTGCATTCCTCTTAAATGAACAAAGTAGTAACAGAACCATACTAGAAAATTTTTAAGAGAAATACAAAGAGGAGTAATAATATATCAATACTTAAGGTAGAAAAAGCCATCAAAAACTTGAAATGTGGAAAGGCAGCTGGAGTAGATGATATTCGACCAGAAATGATTAAGTATGGAGGTATAAAAGTTTTGCAGTGCATAATTTAAAGGGCCTGGACAGAAGGTCAAATTCCCAGAGCTTGCATAGAACTCATCTATAAAAAAGGGAATAAAGCTGAATGTGAGAATTACTGAGGAATTTCTCTACTGAGTGTTCCAGGTAAGATTTAGGGAGGCATAAATTGAGAAAGATTGTGGAAAAATAAACTTGGTAAACAACAAGCAGGGTTCAGGCCATATAGAGGTTGTCAAGATCAGGTTTTTACTTTAAGACCAAAGAAAAGTTGAGAAATCGTGGGAATATGACAAGGATCTGTACTTAAGTTTTGTAAATCTGGAAAAGGCATATGACTAGTTGCCCAGAGAAAAGCTTTTCAAAACACTACTTTTCAAAACACTACACTGGGGTCAGCGGAACATTATACAGAGCAATCCATGGTCTTTATTTATCAGTCAGCAATTAGAATTGAAGGAAATCCGGAAGGTTGTTTGAGATAGAATCAGGGGTAAGACAAGGATGCACATTATCTCCACTGTTATTCATCATCTATGTGGATCATGTTATGAAAGAAAGTGACATTAGGCCTGATATTAGAATTGGAGATATCAAACTTAGCTCTTTGCTTTATGCAGATGATGTTGTACTCCTAATCACATTTAGTGCAAGTCTCCAGGATTTCTCTAACTAAATTGAATAACAACTGTAATAAACTAGACATTAAAATGAGTAATAAAAAGATCTAAACTATGAAAATATGCAGGAGCATAGAAAACTTCAGATGATTCTGAATGTAGAGCGTCTATAGAACAAGTAAAATATTTCAGCTATTTAGGCACCATTATTAGTGAAGATGGCAGGTTAAATCTGGAAATATACAACAGAATAAGCAAAGCTGGTATGATGGGTAGCCAGCTGAATAAATTTATATGGAATAAGAGAGAAATTAACCAAACACCAAACTAGAAGTATACAAGACAGGTATTCAAACCAGTTTTAAATTATGTATCTGAGAGTTGGTTTAGAAATAAAGCACTTGATTAAAGACTAGAACCACAGATATGAGGGTTCTGAGAAAAATTAAGTGAATGAATCAATGGCAGAATGATATGAAAAATGACGATATCAGAAAGGAACCTGACATTGTTTGCATTCAAGAATGTGTCAGCAGAGCTAACCTAATGTGGTATTAGTCACTTTAAATAGAATGGGTGAGGAAAAGTTAGCAAAACAGGTGCTTGATGCCAAGGTTGACAGGAAGGAGACCCAGACAAGACCAAAGACTAAGTGGATTGATTCAGTTAGAACTGCCTTAGAAGAATGAAATGTTAGATATGGTAATATAGAAGTGCTTACAAGCAATAGAGTAATTTGGAGGAAAATTGTGGATAGGAGATTAATAATAATGTAAACTTAATCATATAGTGCTGTTGTAGTAACCTGAACACCCCTTGGGGGTATACATATCAGGAAATTGATTATGACATTGAACTTATCTTCACTGAAAATTGTAACTAAATAATTTGAAATAATTTACGTTCTATAGTTTCTTCATTGAAAATGCTGTTGGTGTTTTCATGTTCCTGTCTATTTTCATAGTTCTGTATATTTTTATTACTGATTTTATGCCAAAATTCAAATAATCTCTTTGACTTATTCAGCTTAGTCTTGAAAAGGGTTTATTCAGGTAATACCACTTAAAGTAAAAATCCGTTATTAACACCCTTCTTTGTGTGAACCTAGTTTACTCTTCAAGTTTTGCTGCAACAATTTTTCTTATCGTCTTCCCAATATAATTACATACTTAAGATGTTATAAATTTTACCTGGAAATTGCTCTTTAATTCTCACGTTCACTTTTATTTCTATTTTTATAGATGGAAACTATTAAGTGGTTTACTTGAAGCTGTATATTGTAAACCACTAGAAGTATTCACCTTCTTCTTCTAGTGGTTGACATCTGGTATTCAAACTTCTTACAATGCCTTATGAATTATACAGTATAACTATGTAAAATGTTTATGCCTCCTTATGTTTTGATTCCACATTTCTGGTGGAATATCTTCTACTCAGTCTGCTTTCAACATCTATTTGTTATACTTCAGATTTCCAATAGCTTATCTTCCTCTGAAATATACTTACACCTGCATTCCTCTCTGATGTTTACCATCATTTTTTATTGCATTTAATAATTATTGAAAGTAAATTTTTTTATATAAATCTTACCCACTAAAGGTGATAAACTTATAGTAGCTTACTATATTAACCTAATAGCCTACTTGGCTGAGTGGATAATTATTCCAGACATCCAGAATATCCTTTTCTTCAAATTTTATGTTACCTTTATCGTATTGGATTCCTTTTACAGTACTCTTTCCAACATTTCTAAGCTTTTACAGTAGCCTCCAGAACACATGTTGCTTTCATTATGATAATCTTCTGTATTCTTCTGCAAGTCTTCCTGTGACATTTTTTAATGTGTAACTTAGCTTTTTCAGATCTGTATTAACCAAGGGCACATGCTTACTTGCATGCATGAATCTTTCAGTACGATTTCTTTTCTAAAACTGTTTCTTTAATTTCTTAAAGGCACCAGGAATTACCTTTTTTTCCCAATTCCTGCATTCTTCATGGATTGAGTCAATTTGTTAAGATTTTGCCACTGGTCTCTGAGGGTCTGGTGCTTTTGCTTTGTGTTCAGTTTCTAAAATATATTCGTATATTTAATTCTTCAATTCACATCTAAAAGCTGCTTGACTCATTTTTAATTTCTATACATATTTTTCTTTTTAGTGTAGTGCTCAGTCTTGCTGTTAACGAAATGATGATCATTTTTATTTCCAATCTTCTGTGCCATTGTATCTTGAAGCAGTACAGATATCACTATCAATAACAGCATAATGAAACTTCTTTATATGATCTTTTCATGTGAATTTGTTTACACATTATGTTAGATCAAAGTATTCATAATGGATTGCCCATATCTTAAGCAGAAATCCAACAGATAATTCATTGTTATTTTTTTTTTTATTTTATATATCATCCTCCTCTTCCCATACATGAGAGATCACAAAAGATAATACAACAATCCATATGATCACATGGTTCTGAAGAAACAAACAAGGTGTTGGAGAAACAGTGTAATGAAGGCCATTCCATAGGAAGAAGAGGTAGATGTAATGAAAGAGGAGAAGGATGGAAAGTTAGTTTGGTAAAGTTGAATGTAAACTGAGTATGGATAGCTGCTGCTCACAATTTTAAATACCTGCTAAGTGAATAAATCTTGGCAAATTCAGTGGAGCATCACCCATGAAAATACATATGCAAAAGGCATAAGGCAGAAACTGATCATCTGTTAGAAAGTTATTGGAATGGGTCTTTGAGAGAGAGCAGTCATCTATAAAACAAAGTTACATGATAACCACAGTAATAAATGTTAATGAGAATACAGGTATTTTGTACTGAAAATAACAGTACATCATTGGTGTGTGGATACAAGTGAATCAAAGAACAGCAATACAAGGTACATATAATAATCAGTTTATAAATTAAAAATGGTTCTGCACACTAGAAATGAAACTTCTAAAGTCTATTCATAATGAGCGTGTATTTTTCTAGATCACAGAACTAATGTAAATAACTATTTGGGAACATTGATCAAGTGTAAACGGATAAGTATTTTAATACCGACTAGTTTCACCAAACTTAAGCTGTTGGCATCGTCAGGGTACAAGCATTGAGGTTAAAACATATCACAAAATAGATCTTAACTGTAAATTCTAAAAATTATAGTTACAAACTAAAATAACATTGAACGTGAATAATACACGTATCGCGTGTACATGATTTACTAGTTGTTGCTAAGGAACATTCTATAGTTAGCATTAAAGTTCATTTCTTGTGTGTTCAGAGATCTAATTGTACAGTGAAGTTATATCTTGTGGGAATAAAATGCTAGATGTTGATAACTTCCACCACAGGAACGTTTGTAAAAATCTGTACAGTCATTGCCTAAATTCAAACTATTTTTCTTGGAAGAAAACTATTTACCAACAATTAACTGGCCTGGCAATGGATAGCCCCCTTTCACCTTCTTATGCTGACCTATTTATTAAGGATCACGAAAATAAAATTCTATCTCAAATAAATCCTAAACCAGTAATTTGGTGGAGATATGTAGATGATATCTTCATTGTATGGAACCACAACAAAGATGACCTAATTGATTTTCTCAGTAAAATCAACTCCTTTCACCATTCTATTAAATTTACTCTAGAACTTGAAAAAGACAAAAAAACTACCGTTCTTAGACATCTTAATTGAGAAGCAAGTTAATGGCCTTATGAACCTATCAGTCTACAGGAAACCTACAAATACAGGACGTTATCTACATTTCAGCTCTTCACACCACATTTCTCATAAACTCAGCATAGTACACATACTAAAGAAAAGAGCTGTCCGCATTACAACAGATGAAAAGGACCTCCAAGATGAATTAACATTGATATCTAATAACCTCGCCTTGAATGGCTACCACGAAGACTCGTCAACAAAATCCTTTTCTCTGAGCCACCACGAAGAGAACGAGAAGACACTCAGTATATTACAACAATCGCCATTCCATATGCGAGCAGTATCTCTAACAAGCTCGCTAATCTCCTCAAACCATACAAAATAAGAGTGACATTCAAACCTATAGAAACAATTCGTAAACTACTACAATCTCCAAAAGATACCCATCCTTTCTATAAGTATGCTGGAGTCTGTAATATCCCATGCTCGTGTGGTTCAAGTTATATCGGCCAGACTTCGAGAAGCCTCGAGATTAGACAGAAGGAGCACATTGGTTGTGTTAAAAACAATCGACAAGACATATCAGGCCTGTCATCATATTTCTTCATAACAAACCAAATCGTTGAGCGAGACAAAAGTTGTACCCCTTACATAGAAGAAGACTACCACTCTCGAATGTTTAAAGAAGCAACCACATGCACTACAGATAACCTTAACAGGAACCAAGGTTTAATACTTCCAGAGATATGGAAAACCCTAATTAGATCTCTGAACACACAAGAAATGAATGTTAATGCTAATTTGAAAGTCTATTTTTCACTTGGTTAGACTATAATAAATTTAGTTTAATCCTTTATCCAAGTATGAGCAAACAAAGTTTGCACCTGAAAGTATCTTCAGGACTGGGGTAAGGTAGTACAAGACCGGGCAACTCGTTGCAAAGGTGGACCAAGCTCTAAATCCAGAGTGATTTAATAAAAAGGTGGCACACCTTTTGGCAACTCCTATAGGTAAAGATGACCTCACTATTGCTTCTGCCTGGTATCTCCACTTCTGGGCCTGGCTCCCACTCAAATAAAAGTCGAAACTAGTCTGGGTAATGGCCCTTCCCTTAATGCATAACATTATACATATCCGCAAGGAGATGTGTTTTGCATTATGGGAGATACCGAGATAGGAGTGATGTTAGCTTGGTCCACCTTTGCAACGAGTTGCCTGGTGTGGTATTGTTGGATTCTGATTATGTAGAAATTAGAATAAATGTTATTTGATTCAGAATCCAACATGATTTTCCGTCACAAGAACTATATTTGTAAATATTATTTAATGTAAATAACATAAATTATAATTGATATCATATAACTGCCTTAATTATATCAAGTTTTTAATTATTTAATCAAAAGAAAGTGTTAATGATAGAGGTTCTGTATTAAATATTATTAAGTTATTTTATTTATTGTTATGTCAATATTATAAGAACTTGTATTTGTAATTTAACTACGCACTTATTGAAATGCAAATATTCTATTTATTCTTTTTTGTGAAAGTTTAACGTTATGTAATAACTGAATGTAGTTGTATAGCCTAATGTAACATTCGCGAGAATGTTTACGTTTATCGGTTGTCATAGAGACGCGTGAAATAAACGAGCGCGAGTGAAGGGAGCGTGGGCAAAATAAGAGAGAAAATATATACGTAGTAAGAAAGTCGGAACGGAATTTTGGAAGTAAAAAGTAGCAAGGGGATAAACTAGAGAAGTAGAAGTAAATAAAAGGTTCTTAGGGTAGAAGTTAAGTGGATAATTTTTATAAGTGAGCAAGAACGTAACGAATTTTATAGTTAGCTGAAATTGAAATCAGCAGTAGTAATAGAAGGAAATTTAAAGCTACAATCGGATAAAGTAAAAAGCTGAACATTCAAGGAAGAATTCTGAATAAACCCAGCTGATCTAGTATTGCAGCTTATTTCCGATATGCCCTAAAGAGAACCTCACAGTGTTTTAATTAATTTATGAGTGGTAATAACGATAGTTGAAGTGCCCTAATTGATGTCAAGAATTCTGAAGCGTAATTGATAGTGCTTTAAGTATAACTGCGGATAAGTTTTGTAAATGTGTTTTTATTCTTTAAGTGTGATAAGTGAATTCCAGAAGTTTGCTCACAACATAATAGATGTTCTAGGAACCATTTCCGGTAAGGTCTATCATAGTGAATTGTTAACTTTAACTGTGGAAACCCTTCGTGATTGAGAGTTGGAGATAGGAATTGTTTGAAAGATTATTTTCAGCTATTAGATCCTGTAATATTTTGAACTTATAGCATGACTGAAAAATGTGTGAAAACTAATTAGATTGGATGTTCTATTATATTCATTTAAGTGTAAAAACTTTATAATCCAGAAGCTAAAAAGATGTATGTGAAGACTTGGAAGATTGTGCTAATGTAATTGACTTGACTTAATGTTTGACTTATTTCTATGTTTAAAATTAGAAGTAAAATTTATGTAAGTGTTGTATGACCTATATTAAATGCTTTATTTGTTAACCTAACTGTTGTATTTGCCTGAAATTCTTTTTACTGCACCGTTCACAAAAATTCGAATCTAGCAGGAATCCCAGAAAGAAAATAAATACTTCGGCCTGAATGAATGAAAAGACTGCTAACTAATTTTGAATTGATCCTACTAATTCATATAGACTTATCTAAGGATAGAGTGGCGCAGTATAATAGAAATTTCTCTACCCTTAGATCAGTGATTAATTTGCAATTAGTTTTCCTTTATTTTATGAAAGTGACTTTTAGCAAGATGGCGGATTCGAACATCAAGAGAACACGTCACGACAGTATTCAAAAATCCGGCAGCCTCCTGACCTGAAGGGTGCCGGATTTCGGATGGTTATATATGCTGTATATTTTTAACAGAAAATGACTACCTGTACAGTCCTTTAAAGAAAGAAAATTAAACACTAAATGAAAAGCTTATGAAATTTTAATGTTCACCAACTAAATATAACAGTTCTACAGAATTTTAGTTCAACTGAATAAAATAGTTCCTCAGAATTTTAATTAATAAAATGTTGATGGTGGTGAGAGCACATCTGGTTGACTTGAAGTTAATGGCAGTGGATTATCAAGTGTGGACACCACTGCTGCTTCTTCCTGCTTCCTAGCTATTTTCTTGAATATATCATGCAGTGTCTGCTGCTTCATATATTTGGGTCTTTCTCTAATAAGTTTATCTTGGAGCAAGTAAATATTCATGATTTCTTGTTCACTTACAAAACTTTGTTGCTTTAATCCAGCCAGCAGTTCAGTTGCAGCGTAATTAACCTGTCAATAGAGATTCTTTCTCTCACATCTTTCTCATTTTCGTCACTGCTTTCATCTTCATCACTACCTGTAGAGTCATTTCTCTCCAGACTTTTAACCATATCTACAATTTCAGAATCAGTGTAATGATGAACTGTAGGCACATTATCATTGACATTCATCCATTCCATTAAAATATCTTCATTTATCCTTGATGAAAGCTCCTCGGCATCAGGATTAGTTTTATCTTTAACATAAGCAAGAAGTTCCTGTATAAGCTGCTTTTCTTTGGGAACCCTAAACCCTGCAATATTATTTTCAATGTCTTTGTTAGGATGAGAAGTAAACATTAAACTTGGCCACAATTTATGCCATTCATTTTTCACTGTTGATGTTTTCACAAACTTCCATGCATTGGCAACACAGTATCAACACTGGATCCTTAATGTTGAATTCTTTTATGAACTTCTGTACTGGGGTGCCTGAATTAACTGAACTCACTAGGTGCCTCATTAACAGGGATCGATACTTACACTTCATAGAACATATAATACCATTGTCCTGTGGTTGAATTAGTGATGTGCAGTTGGGTGGGAGGTAGACAACAAAAACATTACCTTTCACTAGAAGATCAGCTTTTGGATGTGCCGAACAATTGTCTAAAATAAGAAGTATCTTGCAATTAGGGTCTAATCCAACCGAGTTACAGTGAGCCCTACCCTTAGGAACAAAACGTTTTTGAAACCAATCCAATGTAATATCAGTGGTAACCCACCCCTTCTTGTTGGCATGGTAATGAACAGGAAACTGTGTCGTACTCTTGAAGGCCCTCGGATGTAAACTTTTTCCAATAACGAGCAACTTACATCTATGGGTACCCGCAGCATTAGAGCAGCTCATTATCGTGACGTGATCCTTCTTAGCTTTGAATCCCGATGGCGATTCTGCATCCTCAGTTGTTAGAGTTCTTTTTGGCATATATCTCCAAAACAAGGCAGTCTTGTCAGCATTGTACACTTGTTCGGGGCGTAAATGTTCATCACTAACTAACTTTGCAAATTCATCCACATATGCACTAGCCGCATCTTTTTCTGCTGAATGTTTTTCCCCACACACTGCACAAAACTGTAAGCCATGTCGCGACTTGAAACGATGCAGACAACCTTCTGAATATTCACACTTGTGTTGCAATCCCAGCTCTTCATGAAACATTTTGGCTTGTTTCTTTAATAAATCACCAGAAATTTCCACACCTTCACTTACACGAAAATTAAACCAGGTTATGAGAACTTGGTCTAGTTCCGAACTTTTTCCCTCCATCATTGACTTCCTTACAAATATTTGGTTTTTTTTAATACTGTCAGAAAAGAACTTTAACAGTTTTTTTTTCTGTTTTTTTTTAATATCATACACTGTTGAAGAGCCAAAGTCGTATCTTTCACAAGTGGTTCGCACAGACACGCCACTATCAAGTTTTTTTAGCACTTCCACTCTCTCTGCGATCGACAATGCACGATGTTTACATTTTATGCCACCTCTTTTCTTTGTTGAATCCATAATTGGGCTTCTTCTTTCACTATGCCTTATCCTGTGTTAAACGGGGTTGGCGTTCACATCTTTAATCTTCTTCCAGATTCTCCAGTCCAGGGCATCTTCCCGACTCCATCCTTTCTCCCTAAGATCCTCTGCCACCTTATCCCTCCATCTGAGTTTGGGCCTGCCTCTTTTCCTCCTTCCCTCCACCTCCATACGCTACACTCATTTACCAATATACTCCTCACTCCTTCTCTCTACATGACCAAACCACCTCTGCCTGCTTTCTTGTACCTTCTTACCGATCGGTCCCACCTTGATCATCTCTCTGATGCAGTCATTCCTTATCCTATCCTTTGTCACACCACTCATCCATCTCAACATCTGCATCTCCGCCACCTCCATCTTCCTTTCCTGTGCCTGTGTTATAGGCCACGTCTCCATGCCATGGAGCATCGCCGGCCTCACCACCATCTTATATAGCTTTCCTTTCATCTTACAACTCACTCTCTTGTCGCACAGGACCCCACTCATCTTCCTCCAGTTCAACCAGCAGCATTTTATTCGGTGCTGTATTTCCTAATCCAGGTCACCATTCCTCTCGACGACTGACCCAGGGTACTTGAATTTCTTCCCTGAAGTTAACCTTTCACCCTGGAGTTGTATGATCATATCCTCGTCACTCTCCATTGACATATATTCGGTCTTCACCCGGTTAATTTTCATGCCTCTCTCTTCCAATACCTTTCTCCACTCTTCCAGGGTCTTTTCAAGCTTCTCTCGGGATGATTTGCAGAGAACAATATCATCGACAAACATCATGCTCCCTGGCGCCTCCTTCTTGACGCCCTCCACTAGTACATCCATGACCAGATCAAAGAGGTAGGGCTCAGAGTTGATTCCTGATGGACCCCTACAACAATAGGGAAACCCCTCTGTCATGCCGACACTAGACCTGACCTCAGTTTTTGCTCCCTCATACATCTCCTTCACCAACCTCACGTACTTTTCCTACACCCCCCCTTCTTCCTCATACACCTCCATACCTCCTGTCTGGCCACTCTGTTGTATGCCTTTTCCAGGTCTATAAACACCATATGTAGCTCTTCCTGCATCTCCCTATATTTTTCCATCAATCGCCTTAGTGCAAATATTGCATCTGTTGTCCCTCTTCCTGGCATAAATCCAAACTGCTTCTCACCAATTTTTGTTTCCCGCTGTATCCTTCCTTCAGTTACTCTTTCCCACTTGTGTGACATCAGCTTGATCACTCTATAGTTGTCGCAATCTTGAACATCTCCTTTTCCCTTGTAGATTGGGACGAGAATGCTTTTCCTCCATTCCTCTGGTATCTTTTCCTGTTGGGCTATTTTCCTCATCAGATCCCATAACATGTCTACACTCTCGCTGCCCAACCTTCTCCACACTTCTCCAGGTATCTGGTCCCCCCCATAGCCTTTCCATTCTTCGTTTTTCTCAGTGCCCAATACACTTCCTCTCTGCTTATGTCCTGCACCGATCCTTCGTTTGCCTCTCCATCCTCACACCTCTCTCTTGGATTCTCCTCATTTAGTAGATTACGAAAATATTCTTCCCATCTTCCTCTGATTTTGTCCTCCTCTTGTGGTACTACTCCTGTGGTGGCCTTTATCTGCTTAACTGATGTTATGTCTTTCGAGGCTTTATCTCTAGCTTTCACTATTCTCAACAACTTGGCTTCACCACCGTTTCTCTCCAATACTTCATAAACCTTTTCAACTGCCCTTGCCACAGCTCTCTTTGCACTTTTCTTCGCTACTCTATATGCCTCCTTGTCGGCTCTGGTTCTAGTCATGTCCCATTTTTTCTTTGCCTCTTTCTTTTCCCTGATCTCCAACTGCATCTCCTCATTCCACCACCATGCCTCCTTTCCTGATGTTATACCGAGCACCTCTTCTCCAATTTTTCGAATATTCTGACTATTTACATTCCTCGATTCTTCCACATCCTCTGGTAACTTCATTCCTTCCAATACCTTTTCTATAAACTCATTCCTTGGACCTTCCTCTTCCAATTTCCACCACTTTATTTTCCTATCTTTCCACCACTTCCATCTATTCTTCTTTTCCCCTTTTATATCACAATCTACCACAACCAACCTGTGCTGTGCAGCTACACTTTCTCCGTTAATCACTTTACAGTTTTTCACCTCCTTCAGATGTTTCCTTCTGCACATAATATAGTCAATCTGACTCATCCCCACTCTTATAAGTTATCAGGTGTCCAACTCTCTTCTTAAAGAGAATTGGCCACATGTTAGCTATAGCCAGATCGAAGGCCATAGCATGCTCCACGATTCTTTTACCTTTTTAATTTCTTTCATCACCACTACAACCCCTGCACCCTTTCTTCACCACTTCGTCGCCTTCCTACATGCCCATTCAGGTCTGCTCCGACGATCACTCTCTCACCATCAGGGATTCCCATTACTACCTGGTCTAGTTCTCTCCAGAATGCCTCTTTCTCCTCCTCGTCACAACCTACTTGTGGAGTGTATCCACACACTATCACAGCCATGCTTCCTCCAGTCTCAAGTTTAACACTCATAATCCAATCGTTCTTCTTCCGGCACACCTCACAGACTCCACCCTTCAGCTCCTTGTCGATGATGTTTCCAACTCCATTTCTTTCATTCTCATTCAGCCCACTGCAAAACAGTTTATATCCTTCTGCCAGCTCCTTTGCTTTATTGCCCTTCCACCTTGTCTCCTGCATGCACAAGATCTTCAGCTTCCTTCTTCTCATCATGTCTACTATCTCCCTACTCTTCTCATTCATTGTACCCACATTCCGCGACCCGATTCTTACTTGACACACTCTCTCTTTCTGTTGGACTCGCTTCTTTAGCCGAACCCACCCTTGGTTCGGTAGCCCAAGCACACTTCTCACAGTCTTCGGGCAACAGAACTGCACGTTGCTTACAGGGGACGTCCTAGTCGTTGTCCTTTCTCTGTTATTCAACATTTCATCCCTGGTTTTGGCATGTTTTTTACGGTCGGATGCCCTTCCTGACGCCAACCCCTCCCCATTTATCCGGGCTTGGGACCGGCACTGAGATGGGCTAACTTGTCCTACCCAGTGGCTGGGTTATAATGGGGCTATACAGCAGCAAATAAATGATAAAATGAGAAGGAATAAGCAGGTTATTGCAATGCTTATCAACTACAGCGCCATCAAAACATAAACAGAAAACAGTGGCACGCCAACGCAGTAAATTTGAAAATGCGCACTCCGAAATCCATGCTGAAGATCTGAAGGAACCGGATTATCGATGGCCGAATTTTTGAATGCCTACCTGTATCTTACCACAGTCCTGAAGATACTTTCAGGTGCAAACTTTGTTTGCTTACACTTGGATAAAGGATTAAACTAAATTTATTATTTTAATGCTAACTATAGAATGTTCCTTGGCAACAACTAGTAAATCATGTACATGCGATATGTGTATTATTCACGTTCAGTGCTATTTTAGTTTGTAACTATAATTTTTAGAATTTACAGTTAAGATCTATTTTGTGATATGTTTTAACCTCAATGCTTGTACCCTGACGATGCCAACAGCTTAAGTTTGGTGAAACTAGTCGGTATTAAAATACTTATCCATTTACACTTGATCAATGTTCCCAAATACATTACTTCTAAAGTTTGTTCTGGCACAGCATAGTATTGACACTAAACACAGTATCCTGAGGGATGATGCTCATCTTCTCCATAGAAGCAGTTTTAAATATGAATGTCTTTTCAAAAAAACTTGTGAAGTTCTTTTACATCTGTAACCTGAATTGGAATGATTGTCCAAATACTTGAGATACTTTCAGCTTATGTAAATATCAAAAATAGTTTTTAATATTGTTTGTTAAAATGAATATTTATTTTAATAATATTTATTATTAAAAACAGTTGCCACATTACAACCATTTTTAATTTGTAAACCAGTTGTTCTATGTTCCTTGTGTTCCTGTTGTTTCCACACACTGATGCTGTTATTTTCAGTACAAAATATTTGTACTTTCATTAAAGTTTATTATTATGTGACGCTTCCAGGGAGTTCAAAGACTCACCGAGAGAGGACTCGTCAATCCACCAACTACACTGAACTGCAACTACCATCATTATCTAGACCAGTGGTTCCCAACCTTTTTCCACTTGTGTATCCCTTTTAAACCCATTTCTGTAAATCGTACCCCTTTTTTTTAAATACTGACATTTATTGTTCCATAAGTAACGTTTTGCACTTTGTTTACTTTACTTGTTTTTCTGCCATTGCTGATTATTTTTTGTGTACCCCTGAACAGCCCAGCACGTACCCCGGGGGATATGCGTACCACCTGTTGGGAACCGATGATCTAGACCAACCGCATCTACTGCCCACCACCACCACTAGTATATTCACAGAGAATCACAAACATCCATGCCCACGGTGAGATTCGAGCCCACAGCCTTTTAGCTGGAGAGCAGATATGCTAACCACTAGGCCAACCAGGCTGGCAACAAAATGTGTGATTTTGTTGTTTTATAGTTTTGCCACATACCTTTAAAGATTAATCATTTATAAAGCTGACTCTCTTCTTTTGGATGATGTCAGAAGAGAAGTTTTCTGACATGTATCCATTTCTTTTCCATTGATGCTTCTTACATTGATAACACCAATCTTGCACTCTGATGTTGAGTTGGGATGTGCTTCTGGGATTTGTTCCAGTAGCTGACTTTTGCTGTTTGTCCTTGTCACCTTAACAAAAACAATGTGGCCTTTTTTAATCAGACGATGCCTCATCAGGCATGAAATTCTCTTATGTTGTACCATCATTTTACCTTATGGTGTGGTTTAAGCCAGTAAGAATACAATTTGGTCGTGGACCTCCCAGCTGACAGCTATTCTTTGATGAGACGATGGTAACTTGCCCATCTTCAGGTCTATCAAAATGTACTTGTCTTTTTTTTTACAAAAGGGATCTCATCTCATCTTATCTCACTTAATTTTACCTTTAGTAACATACAAAGCAGCATTAGCTCTCTCTCCTTGGACAGACATTTACTTCTGCTCTCTCTCTCTCCTGGCATAAACATATATCAGCATCTTCCTCAGTCTGCAAAAAAAACTAATCAGTTGCTTCTGCTCAAGACTCTGCTTTTCCAGTCTAGTTACTATGTGCAAATCTTCAATCCTGTCTTTAATAGTAGTATACCTAAAACCTCTCAAATTCTTGATGCATAAAGAGGAGTGATTTGGCTGATAGATGATCCCTCTCTCTCTCTTACTCACTTGAACATATATCTCATTGTTGCACTGTTTCAACTTGTGTCTCTTTTCTGCAGGTAGTTTGTGACATTACGCCACTGAAATAGAATCAATAATTCTTCTGCTTTCTGTTGAACCTGTTAAAACTGCAACTGGTAAACATCTCTTTTTAGTCCAAGTAGAGACACACCCAACCTACTTCTATTAATGTTTATTCTGTCTGGAACAGCCTTCCCTGTGAAATGCCCCTTAACAACTGCAATCTCCAAGTCTTCATGTGAAATGTCAGTAAATTTCTTCTTTCTCACCCAACCTCTGCCTGCATCCCATGCACTGATGAGCAGCTTGTTGCTGTTCATCAAAGTATTCTTCAGTAACTAAGTAATCTTATGAGCTGCTTTAACCACTTTTGCTATGTGCTCCCTAAACTTTAACTCCCTGTCCACTAACTCCCAAGACTTTGGCTTTGTCAATTTCCTGGAGTACAGTTCCACGAATATGGTATGCAGCTGGTAATCTTTTCATCATAAAATGCTTAACCTTACACTTTGCCACATTAAACTGATATCTATTCTTCCTTGCCCATTCTGCCAATCTATCCAAATCATCCTGCAAAATTTTGTCATCTGTATTAGTTATTGCTCTACCCAACTTTGCATCATTGGCAAAAAACGGAACAGTTCCTCTCAGATCCTTTCCTATATTAATGTACAAATTAAACAGTAGCGATCCAAGAACAGAACCCTACAGCATGCCACTAGTCGCAGGCCTTATTTTTTGATTTTACTCTTGAATAAATTTCTCTCTGATATCTCTCCATCAACCACCCTCCTATCCATCTCACCAACCCTATATCCATCCCCGTGTGCTGCAATTTACTGATTAGAATTCCATATGGTATCCTGTTGAATGCCTTGCAAAATCCAGCAGTGTCATTGTAAACGCATTGCCTTTATCCAGCTCAGCTGTCACTGTATAATAAAACATAAGAAAGTTACTGAGACATGACCTACCCTTCACAAAACCATGCTGCCTCCCATACAGTATCCCATTTCCATCTATCCATTTCTGTATTTTGCTCTTGACCAATTTCTCCAATACTTCGATAACTCCTGATATGCTGAACGGTCGGTAATTTGCTATATCAGTCTTGCAGCCTTCCTTATGCAATGGAACTATTTTCTGCTCTTTCCCCCTCTTGGATGGAAAGAGGGGAACCCAGAACTGAGACTTAGGTTAAACAATATGGCCAAGGGTACTGACAATTCCCTCGCAGCTTCGTGTAAAACTCGAGCTGGTATACCATCCAATCCCACAGATGTGTTCACATTAAGGTTCTGCAATGTGCTATGCACCTCCATTTCATATATCTTGGTTTCCATATAAGCCTTTGCCTCTCTCATTCCTGCAATAACACCATCTGGATGATGTTCTCCAAAGTGTTCACTTAGTAATTCTATTATTTTGACTGATTCAGTTACCTCCCTATCATCAGCTTTCATTAAAATCATTTTGCCATATACATTCTTTCTTTTACTTGCAGCATATAGAAGGAACTTTTGAGGATTCTCTTTAGCCTGCATTGCTAACTTCCTTTCATACTCTGCTTTTGTCTTTCTTACCACACTAGTTACCCATCTGGCCTTGTATTGTTCATGTGCCAGCTGGTCACTTTTCTCCTTAAATACCTTCCACTGTTGTTTCTTTTTTTGTAGCTCCAGCTTAATGATGATATTCATCTATTTAACTCCCACTTGATTTACTCTCCTGACTCTAGGTATGCAGTCTGCCATTACCTCTCTCAAACACTCCTTTACCACTTCCCATGCACTATCAACATCCATCCCTTGCAGTTTTACATGCCATGCCACTGATCCATGCAATCTCCTAAGCTTGCCATATTTACCAGTCCTTTAATTGCACATATACCCCATCTTAACACACTTTTTCATTCCACACATTTAGCCACCTCCCAGGTCAACACCATTGGTTGGCAAAGTGATCTTATTTGTTATTGATAAATTCTCAGATACAATTACTAATCACTCTCGAATCCCTAGTATATTCCATCACATGTTCTCTCAGGTAATTATCCCTTAGTAACTGCATAAATTCCATTTCCTTTCTCCCATATGTCTGCTCCTCCTTCCAGTCTGTGTTCCCATAGTTGAAATCCCCAACTATAATTACCTGTCTTCCACTCGTTGAGTCTATTTGACATTTCCATTGTTTCCATTCCCTGATCTATAGCAGTATCCGATTATATATTTTGTTCTGCTAGTCTCAATCTCACACCAGATAGCCTCAAATGTGCTATTTTCACTGGCCTGCAGTTGAACTTTCAACTGCTGGCCAGTTTCACATTCAACTCTGTTTGATTGCAGTTCATTGGCTATTATCAATAACACTCTTCCCCCCCCCCCCATTCTTTTCTTTCTGTCCTCCTTAAACACACTGTACCTTTCACATTCTGTCCCACTAATACCAATAACCTTTGGCCAGGATGAATTAGCCAATGCCAAAAATTCCTCCTGCTTGTTCCAAATGCTCTTGGCATTAGTGTAGATAAAGTGCAAAATCCCCTTAGGTCCACTGCTATCTTGATGCTTTATACTAACTATCCCATTCTGGTTTGTTACCAGTGGTACTAACTTAGGCATATTATACACATTATTACACTCAGCTGCCTCACTGATGTCTGCATATCCACTCCCCCCCCCAACACTTTTTCCAGTCTCCAAACACCAAATCCATTCAGTCCTTTTGCCCATCAAACTCGCTCCACACATTCACAAACACTCCTGCATAACCTATGCATCGAGTCATTCGCTATTATGACCCTCCTTCTCATCTCCACTCTTTCATACTGTGTCATCAGACCCACTATCTTAACTCTCTTACACTTTTCTTTTGCTGCTTTCAGTAATTCTTTCATGTCCTCTCTGTCTCTCATGCCATACTTTTCTCCTTTCAAATCATTTGTTTCAGCCAATACGATCATCTCTTTCATCCTATACTTTTGTACTCTAATAGCCTCACTAACATCATTCATTTTAGCACCTGGAAAGCACAATTTTGTCGATCACACCTCTTATGATTGAATTGCCTTACAAGAGTTGCTCCTTGATTTTTTTTGGGTCAAACTCTCATTTCTCTTATATCGCACTTCTTTCTGATCCACTCGTCAGATGTTTTTGCATTTGTTCCAGCTCCCAATTTGCCCTGTGTATCAGAATACCCCCCCCCCCCACTTAACCAAGCTATCTCCCTCATTACAGCCAACTCTTTATTCTTTACATCAGTCATACTATTCTTTCGATCAGCAATTCTACTCTCTCTCTTTCTCTCAATCGTGTAACATCTAATCTCTCTTTTAGTCCTGGTTGTTGTTATATCACACACATTTTCAAGCGTATTCTGAGTTCCGTTCGCTACTTCAATCTTGTGACCTGAGACGCGCTTTTAACTCTCACTCTTATACCATTTTTCAGCACACTTTCCCACCACTATCAAACCAAATTCCATTTGCCTTTGGTAATGCGTACATTTCACAGACATTGTACTGCACGAAGTCCCTTTGGTTAAATTCTTTAAATAATGATGCCTTGGAAACCATTGTTCTGCTTTGCATCAGTGCCATGTGCTATGCTACATAACTTACCATGCAAAAGACTAAATTAACAATATTTAAAACAAAACTTTTAACTTAAAACTAATTAATTCCATAATACATTCTAATTCTAACACAATTTTTAACTAATAATACTATTTTTTAAAACTAAACAACTTAGCTTTTGGAGCTCTAAACACAGTCACACTACCATACGCCACCTGGTGTTTCTTCCAGAGGTATGCCTCCCATTCAGGGCCACTTGTCATTAGTTGTGTATTACTGATGGATTCCTTTTAGCAAGGAGAACCTTTTGGTGTTTTATCCATAGATGTTTAGTATTTTTCCTTTTAATAAGGTAAATGCTAAGTTGAAATCTTATGTTTTTCATTAAGAACAAACAAAGAAATGAGTGTGATATTTGCTAACAAATCGAAGTTGATTCTAGATCAGTTTCATCAAATTAACTTCAGTAACCAACAGTAACTTCTATAGTCTTATCATGTGAATTAAGAACTTAAAAAAATCTCATAATTCTGTTGTCATACAAAATATGAATATCAGAGATTAGTTAATATTTAATCATGCTTTGGGTAATTACTGTGTGACAAAAATTATAATACTTCAATATTTAATTTTTTTTTTTTTTCTCCCTCAGAATATTAGAAAGAAGGTGTATACTTGTACAGAGTCTTTCCTGGCTGATGTAAAATGGATTGTGCACAATTGTACTATTATTTATGGCCGTAAGTAATCAAGATGTTTTTTAATGTTTTGAATTATTGTAAGGTATGTGTGAAAACTATAAATTAATTTTTTTGTGGCTCCCACTGATGAAAGTTTTTTAAATTCTGATTTTGTCCTGTCCTTGTAGGTTTTCTTGTTCTGAAGAAAACTGGCTGAATCAGTCAGTTTTCTTCAGATTTTACTACTACATCTCCAAGGTTTGGTTCTTTTATTCAGGCCGTTTCAACCACCCCCCCCTTAGTTTTTGTACATTTGAACCAACAGTTTATTTCTAAAAGCTGCTGACTTGGACACTTTCAGAATTTTTGCACGTGTGTGTGTGTGTGTGTGTGTGTTTTATTTTTTTTTTTTTAGTGTGCTATTTATTTTTATCCTGACTAAGTGGTAATCTTTCAAATCTATGCTGCATTTTGAAACAAGTATGATGAAATCGCTATCAAGAATAACATAGTAAGACTTTTTTTTCTTATTGTTTCTCCATGAAATTATGTGCCTTTTTTTTTTGAAACATGAAGTTAGTAATGACATCCATATTCTGAACAGAAATGCAGCAGGTAGTACATGCCGATATTATTAGTTTTGTTCTTTTCTCTAAGAGAAAAGATTTTTAGAATGCTACATTTATACAGTGTAAATGGGACATATTGAACAAAGCATGATCTATATTTGAGTTGTACTCGTAAGTCAGCAGTGAGAATTGAAGGAAGCACAGAAAGATGGTTTGACACAAAGGTGCACATTATCTCTGCCAAGGTTAGCAAACCAAGTGTTTTTTTTTTTTTCAAAAAAAAGCCCAGAGGAAGATCAAGATCTAGGTGAATGGATACAGTAAGAAGTGCCTTGGAAGATACAGATATAAGATCTGATAATATTGGAGTCTTCACAAATGATGGATTAATTTGGAGGAAAATTGTTCATGCGAAGTTAGCAGTGGGTAACTGTGCATTACTATTATGTTATGTTTTTTGCCTCCTTGAGGATTCACATCAGGAATTTGATGTTGATATATTTAATAATGTCTGGCAGCATCATGTGAATTAACCAACACATTTTTATTGTTTATATTGAGCAGCTGTTCATTTTATTGAGCATTACCCAGTTAAGGGTTACGTAATCATATAAGAAACCTAAATAGGATAGGGTAATAGTTTTTAAATTAGAAATCTTATGAACCATTTCTTGGAATAATAGGGAAGGTGTAGGAAAAAATGAGTTCCTTCACATGTTTATATATCTGCAACTTACAAAAAAATAGCATACATGCTTCTTATTGTACTGTGTACTAAATAGAGATAGCGAGTTATGTGTTATCTCTATGATGAAGACACAATTTTCCTGAAACTCTGGAGGTTTGCATCCCACAATTAAGCATAAGACTTACCATCTCTTAACAATATTATTTCAGGAAATTAACAAGGTATACTCTATATTAATTAGAAACTTTGAATTAGTACTTCTGATATTATGCAAGGTCAAATTGCCATCTTCAGTTAACATAGAACAAATTGATACATGCATACAGTCATTGCATAGGATAAGTAAGACTGAAGTAAAAACAAAGGTAAGGCTGAAGTCCTAAAAGAGCGTCTCCTAGTGGGCTCGGAGTTCTTAGGATCAGTGCTTCTCATATTTGAGGCAGTTTTATAGAGCAGGACAAAATTGAATTTCATATTGAGAAGAATAACATGTAAGAAAGTTTTAAAGCAAATAAAAATTGAGCAGCTCTCAAATGTGAACTGCAGACTAAAATACACAAACATCATTGAAGAAAAAATGAGAGTTTGAGAACAGGAACCAAACCTTGATTCAGTGGCTAGCCCTGAAGAAAACATTGATTGATTCAGCCAGAGCGGCATGTGGTGAGGTTGTCTGTAAAGATAGAAAAATCAGAACTCCATGGTGGACACAGGAAGTTAAAGAGGCAGTAAAGGAAAGAAGGAAGCATATCAAAAGTTCCTGGAAATAAGTCAACTGGTGCTCTTAGAGAATACAGAGACAAATGTAAGAAAACTAAACACTGTGTAAAACTAGCTAAACAAAAGTCATGGGAAGACTTTGATAAGAACTTAGAAAATAAATATGAAGAACATAGTAAAATATTCTAGAGGCTGTTGAGAAAGATCAGAAATGTAGCAAAGAGTACTGTAAAAGGAATTAGAGATGATAATGGTGACATGAAAACAGCAGAAAAAGATATCCTTGAAGTATGGAGTAATTACTTCGAAAAATTACTAAATGAAACAAGCAGTGATAGCACAGTGGTAAAAAACACTGACCAGGCATGCAGTCAGGAATACATATCCATACTTAAAGTAGAAAAAGCCATCAAAAGCCTGAAATGTGGAAAGGCAGCAGGAGTAGATATTCAACCAGAAATGCTCAAGTATGCAGTACAATGGCTGCACTGCATAGTTCAGAAGGCCTGGACAGAGGGACGAATTCCAGATGATTGGAGTAGAGCTCTCATAGTACCCATATATAAAAAGGGAAATAAAACTGAATGTGTGAATTATTATTATTATTATTATTATTATTATTATTATTCAGGCCTCCAAGGAGTCAAAAGACTCATCGAGGGAGGTCCTTCCTAAGACATAAAGTCTGCAGCCCCCCCCCCCCCCCCCGAGAAACACAAAGTCTATCATACCACTCTTTAAACTCACTGACCGTTCTCGCTCCCACCACTCCATCAGGCAATGCATTCCACGGCTCAACCACCCTCCACACAAAGAAACCACTCCTTACCCTCTTGCTCACAGTTTCCTTTCGTAACTTCCAGGGATGGCCTCTTGTCATCACTCCTTCCTGCTGATCAACCAAGTGAAAGAACTCCCCAGTGTCAACCCTGTAACTACCTCTCAACAGTTTAAAAGTCTCAATCATATCACCTCTCCTTCTTCTATCCACCAAACTCTGCAGTCCACATTCTCTCAGCCGATCCTCATAACTATCCTTGTACAGTCCTGAAACCATCTTTGTCATCCGTCTTTGTATCCTTTCCACAGTTAATTTATCCCTTTCAAATCCTGGGGACCAAATCTGAGAACAATAGTCCAAGTGTGGTCTGATCAGAGACTTACACAACGGAATGATAACCCTCTTATCTCTGCAGGTCAGTGTCCTTCTCATAATAGCAGCAATCCTCTGTGTTACCTTCACCACCTTTGCAATATGTCCCCTAAACTTCAGATTTCTATCAATCATCAACCCCAGATCTCTTGTCTCCCATACTTCCTCCAGTATAACTCCTCCCATAGAGTATGCAGCATCCCATCGATGTTTCCCAAACCTCAAGACCTTACATTTTGCTGCATTAAACTGACACCCCCATTCATTTACCCATCTATCTAGCTTATTTAAATCCTCTTGCGGGGGCTACCACATCTGCACTATTACTAATAATCCTTCCCAGCTTCGCATCATCCGCAAACAACTGAATATCCCCCTGCAATCCACTGGCTATGTCATTGACATAAAGGTTAAACAATATAGGTCCTAGTACTGAGCCCTGTGGGACCCCACTTGTAACCCTCTACCTCCTGGAAACTGCTCCACCATACACAACTCTCTGATACCTATCAGACAGCCAATCCTGAATCCAGTTGACCAATCTGACATCCAGACCCATGTGCTGCAACTTAAATATCAGCTTATCATGTGGCACCCTGTCAAATGCCTTCGCCAAGTCTAAGAAAATTGCAGTATATGCCTTTCCCTCATCTAATGTTCTTGTAACTTTATTATAAAAGGCTAGCATATTGCTAAAACAAGAGCGTCCTTTCACAAATCCATGTTGATTCTCACAGATAACATTTCCCTCATCTGCCCAATGCTGTATACGGTCCCTCACTACTTTCTCCAAGATCTTAACAACTACTGATGACACACAGACTGGCCTATAATTAGACACTTCCAGTCTGTTACCACCCTTATGCAATGGCACTATCTTACCTTCCTTCCATTCCCTGGGCACCTTTGCCAAAGCCAGACTTTCATTGAAAAGCCACGTTAAAGGTACTGTCAATTCCCTAGCACATTCTCTCAAAACTCGTGGCAAAATACCATCCAGTCCCACAGCTTTACTGACATCCAGAGTACTCAGTATCTGAAACACACTCTCCTCCTGTACCTCCAGACCTCGAACCAGTCCTATCCCTCTAGCATTAAAACTGACTCCTCTAGGATGAAATACTCCAATAAAGTGTTCATTGAACAATTCCACTATGTCCTCTGCATCAGTCACTCTATTCCCATTTTTATCCCACAATATCATTCTTCCACAGTCATTTCTCCTCCTACTGGCCACATAGCTAAAAAATTCCCTAGGATTTTCTTTGGATCTTAGGGCCAATCTCCTCTCATATTCCAGTTTCGCTTTCCTTACCACACTAGTCACTCTTCTGGCCTGTGTCTTATATTCCTCATGCATCTCTTCACCTGTCTCCTTATATCTCTTCCATAGCCTCTTTTTCGCATGCAATTCCTGTTTAATATTGTTTGTCATCCACTTTACTCCAAATTGCGTCCTCTTCTTCACTCGTGGTATACAACTTACCATTGCTGATAACAAATATTCTTTCACAATTTCCCATGCACTGGTGATATCCCGGCCTTCCAATTCCTCCCTCCATGAAACTTCCCGAAGTTGACGTTTAAGACTATTATAATCACTTCCCTTATAATTCCACATAAGTTCCCGTCTCTTTGATACTCCTGCATGTCTATTCATTTATCAAGTCAACACCATATGGTCACTCTCTCCAACTGGTGGGAGAGACGTCAACTCAGTTATTATCAACTCTTCTGATGCTATAACCAAATCCAAAACTTTTGAACCTCTTGTTCCCTCTGTTACATGTTGCCTAAGACATTTGTCCCTCAAGAATTCTAGAAATTCCATTCCCCTATTGCTACATGCATCTTCCTCTCTCCAATTTATACTACTGAAGTTAAAATCTCCCATAACAATCATTCTTCTTGCACTTGCCAAACTTAGCTGTCTAAACATCTCCTGGTCCCCATCCTCTGTGCTCCTGGGTCTGTAGCAACACCCCACTGAATATCCTGTCTTGCCTACCTCTACCTCACACCATACGCTCTCAAAATCATTTGTCTCACTTCCTTCCAAATTCTCCATTAGAGGACATAGGTCATCACTTATCATAAGCAGCACCCCACCACCACGCTTTCCCCTCCTATCCTGACGAAAAATGCTATACCCAGCGACTTCTATTCCTGTTGTTATATCCCCTTCTGTCAACCACGTCTCAGCGATCGCAATAATTTTTGGCCAGGCTGATGCTATCTGCGCCACCAATTTCTCTCCCTTATTCCGGATACTCCTGGCATTAGTATAAAGCATATAAATGCCATTGTTTCTATACCCAGCATTATCCCTTCTAGACTCCACTGGGCTCAGTGTTACCTGACATTGTCTCCCTTCTCCCAAGTATCCATTCCCATAAGAGGCCACCCCTGCTATCATCCTCCTGGGACACACTAACTCGTTCAGAACAGCAATCTCTCCAGATGCCTACGTCCTTCCTCATTCAAATGTAAACGGTCCTCAAACGCACTCCAAGCATCCACATATACCAGTCCTCTCTTGTGACACATTCTCGCTATTATGCCATTCAATATCACTGCTCTTCTGCTCAGCTCATCATTATCATACCTAGGCAACACGCACACTATTTTTCCTCTCTCTGTCTTCTTCCGTACAGCCTCAAGCAAAAATCTCATATCTCTCACTGCCCGACTTACATTACCACTCGAGTCATTTGTTCCTACCATCACAATCATCTCATCCACCCTTTCACCTCTCTTAATTGCCATAGCCACCCTTTCTATTGTTCCTCCTGGCAAACACTCCTCACGCATCCTATCTTGAACACCACGGATCATTGAGTCGCCATACATTATACCTCTTACCATTCCCTCGCTCCTATTGTTTCCATTCTCTCCTCTTCTTTCATTCCCATACCTCTCTCTTCTACTGTTTCCATTCTCTCCTCTTCTAGCACTCCCATACATCTCTCTCATTCCCTCTCTCCTACTGTTTCCATTTTCTCCACTTCTAGCACTTCCATATCCCTCTCTCATTCTGTCTCTCCTACTACTGTTTCCATCTGCTCGTCTTCTAGCATTCCCATACCTCTCTCTCATTCCATCTCTCCTGCCGTTTCCATTCTCTCCTCTTCTAGCACTTCCATATCTCTCTCTCATTCCGTCTCTCCTACTGTTTCCATCCTCTCGTCTGCTAGCATTCCCATACCTCTCTCTCATTCCCTCTCTTCTACTGTTTCCTTTCTCTCCTCTTCTAGCACCCATTTACCTCTCACTCATATTCCCTAAATTCTCTCTCTCTCCTACTCTGATTTGCCTTGCATTTATCTCTTCCATTCTCCTAATCTTATCTTTCATACTTCTGCTCTCATTCACAAGACATTCCACCTCCTCTTTCAACTCATCTATCTCCCTCTGCAGGTCAGTCACTCTTAATCTAAATTCACTCTCCCAAACAAAACCATCTCCTAAACTTCCACAGTCACTCACACCTTCCACACTGTCAACTCCCAAAGCCTGGAAATTGGCCTATATTCAACCCATCCCTAAGAAGGGTGACAAATCACTGCCATCTAACTACCGCCCTATCTCACTCACTCACCTCAGTCAATCTAAAGTTATGGAGAAAACCATCAATTCCCAACTCCTACACTACCTTGAAGGCATCCAGCTATTAAGTGACCACCATTACGAATTCCATATTTGTTGTAACTATACAAAATCTCATATCTCATTTGAGATATCTCATACCAGATCTCATAGTTACAACTAATATAGTTGTAACTATGAGATCAAGTCAGAACTTCTCAATAGTCGGTTGTGAGTAATGAGCATGCTGATCACCTTTTTTTTTTTCTTATGTTCTTCTGCGATGTTTTTTTTTTCATCTTCTGCTTTATATTGTTACTCATTCCCTTAATCCCTACTCCATTACAAAGGTATTTCTCTACTGAGTGTTCCTGGTAAGATATATGCAAGTATACTTGAGAAACAGTTGAGAAGAATTGTGGTAGAGAAGCTTGGTGAAGAACAAGTTGAATTCAGGCCAAATTGAGGCTTTCAGGATCAGATTTTCACTTTACGACAGATAGTTGAGAAATCACGGGAATATAACAGAGATCTGTATTTAAGTTTTGTCGATTTGGAAAAAGCATATGACAAGGTGCCAAGAGAGAAGCTATTCGAAACATACAATTATATGGTGTCAATGGGGCATTATATCAAGCAGTACTTAGTATTTATTTGAGTTGTAAGTCAGCAGTCAGAATTGAAGGAAGTACAGGAAGATTTAACATTAAAGATGGTTTAATGTTAAATCTGGTGTGAGACAAGGGTGTACGTTATCCCCTCTGTTATTCATTATCTATATGGATCACGTTATGAAGGAAAGTGGTATTAAACCTGATATCAAAATTGGAGATGTTAATCTCAGCTCTTTGCTTTATGCAAATGATGTTATACTTCTAAATAAATCCACCACAAGTCTGCATTATTCCCTGACTAAAGTGAATAACTGTTGTAATAGATATGGTATGAAGGTCAGCAATAAAAAGATAAAGACAATGAAAATAGGCAGAAACATTAAAAATATCAACTGCATTGTGAATGGAGAACCTATAGAACAAGTAAAACATTTCAGCTACTTAGGCACAATTTTTAGTGAAGATGGTAAATTAAATATGGAAATAGACAACAGAATTAACAAAGCTGGTATGATTGGAAGTCAGATGAATAAATTTATATGGAAGAATCGAGAAATTTGCCAAAACACTAAATTAGCTGTATACAAGACAATATTCAAACCAATTTTAACTTATTGGATCTGAGAGCCGCGTCAGAAGTAAAACACTTGACCAAAGACTAGAGACCTCAAATATGAAAGTCCTGAGAAAGATGTACATGAACATATAGCATCAGTGGCAATATCATATTAAAAACAAGGATATTAGGAAAGAACTTGATGTTTGTCAGCATGCAGGAATGTGTTAGCAGAGATAATCTCAGGTGGTATGGTCACTTAAGCAGGAGAGAAAAGATTAGCAAAACAAGTGTTCTCCGCCAGGTTGGTAGGAAAAAGATCCAGAGTAAGATCAAGATATAGATGGATTGATACAGTAAAAAGTGCCTTAGAAGATAGAAATATAAGATCTGATAATGTTGGAGTCTTGACAGGTAACAGACTGATTTGGAAGAATATTGTAGATAGGAAGTTAGTAATGATGTAATTTTTAGTGTAGTACTATCATATCCTGTACATTCCTTGAGAGTATATATCAGGAATGTGATGATAATGATGATATTTGTTAAGGTCAGGGTAATTCCTTATGGCTGAGGTAGATCCCAGAAACAGTCTTTTGTAGTTGAATTTCCATCTGTGGAATAAGGTGGCCTTTTTTCCATAGTATTTTGTGGTGGGTGTCCAGTGCATGGTTCAATAGGTCCAGAAAAGGCAGGTCTTGCATAGACTCTGTGTTTAGGTTAAAATTACTAATTGAAAAACACAGAGATATGAACATAGAAACCCACATTGATTTTATAGATTACACCAAAGCATTCGATAAAATTATCAGAGAAAAACTATGGAAAATCCTGGAGGAATATGAAATACTAACTCTTTAGGACCTTATTTAATATATATCAAGACAATAAAAGAACTGTGAAGTACAATAATTTAACATCAAGCTGGAAACCAATAAATAGAGGAGTACGTCAGGGTTGCCCTCTCTCACCAGTTTTATTTAATATATACATAGATAAAATCATAAAAGAATGGAAGATAACTAATGAAGGTGGATTCTTTTTCAAGCCACATCAGACCTCTAATATCTTATTAGCGGTCAAGTGGCTACCTCTTTAAAGGCAATCACAAACATCGTTGAACAGCAAATATGATAACTACTCAGCCAATCAGACTGTTGGATAATTAGAATTAACCATCTATGAAAAGATAATGATTTTGAAGCGTGTCACTAAAATAGTACTGGAAGCCTGGAAACCGTTCAAAGATGTTGCCGATAGATTTTATTTATTATTATTTTTTATATTTTACTTTATTTTTTTGGACAATATTAAGTAGAATGATGTAGTTGATCAGTTTGTTCTTTCTGCTTTCCAACATTACTGAATATTTTTTCATTATGGACTTCTTTCCTGAAGAATTTGGTGCAGTTGTTGAAAAGTAAGTTGAACTGTAAATCAGCATGGTATATATTTTAAAGTTTTTCAGTACCTAATTGTACATATAGTAAAATATGCAAATACAGTTGACTTTCCTATGGCTTGAAGGATTACAGGAATAGCTGGCTGTTTCTGGTCTTTGCAGTTGTCTATTATATTGAGGTGGTTGGTGTTACAATGGTGATTGTTATAGTGAGAGTTTACTTTCCTTGAATTTTGGTTGTTTATATTCATTTTGCAGAATATATATATTTTTTTTCCCTTGCTGTAAAAACAAAGTTTAAATTTATGCTCTAAATTGTTTGGTGTGCACCGACTATACAAAAAAGACCAATGGTCAGATTCCTCCTTCAATCCAAGGAATATTTATTTTTTTACAAAAGGTTTTTCAACTGAAAGTGAGTTAGCCAGTCTCATGTGCAGATGGAAGAGTTTTGATCCAAGAGACTCTTAACTTTTTTTTCCCTACAAAGTAATAGCTCAGTCATAGAACATTTTGACAGATATAACAGATTATCATCATCATTATCATCAAATTCCTGACATGTACTCTCAAGGAGTATACAGAATATTATGATAGTACTACATGAAAAACTTACATCATTACTAACTTCTCCAAAATTATCAGATCTTATATTTCTGTCTTCTAAGGCAGTACTTCCCAAACTTCTGGATGTCAGGGTCCCCTTTGCAAAAATTAAAATATTTCATGGCTCCCCTCGAAAAAAATCGTAATATAGAGAGAGATATATTATTATAATATTTATTGTATTTATATTCAATACAAAACATACACAGCGAATATTGCAAAAATCAAATGCATATATTACATTTTTTGCCTCTTACCGTTTGGTTCTGAAGACGATGCGAGCTGTTCTGGTATAATATGAAATACTGTCCTTTTTTTTTTGAGTCTGTTTCTGCTTCTTCTGATTGTTCGCGGGAATTTTTTTAATTTTTTACCAGCCACTTATCCATCTCAGGGTTAAATTTTTTAGCGTAGAATAGATCAAATAATATCACCACTTACCGATACTGACACACCACAGACTGATAACATGAAATTAGTGAATATTACCTGAATAAGGGAATCCCCGAACCAGGAACATTTTTCTCTTTTGTGCCTTTTCTCCCTTTACGGTAATTAAGCCTAACGCGAAACAGACAGCAAAGGTATATGATTGGTGCAGTATTAACAAAAGATTGCGCAACCGAAAGATAAAAGCATAGCTGACAATTGAGTTGAAATGCTAACTCTCTTCAACCGAATTCCATATGTGAAATTGCCATAACATTCATTATATATATATATATATATATATATATATATATATATATATATATTACTTAGTTTTAACACTTTTACGAATTTTAACACGTTCAGTTGAATTTTATTGCTGCCTTGGGAGATCGAACTCGCACACATCTAATTAATAACAATAGTTTTTAGTTAGATACTGTGTTTGCCCATGCAACATATGGTTTTGTTTCAGTCTACACAGCATAGTTTCTGTATGAGGAGACATGTGATTCATTAATTAATGCATTTTTATCCCAGTTGTCTCTAATTGCACTATTTGTTGAGAAATATATTCACTGGCATAATAAAAGTACTTGTTTTTATTGCCTCTGCAGTATAGTAGCTGTTAGGGAGGGCATGTTGTTTACCACTGCAAGCAAGTTACTATCTCTCCACATGAATCTGTTTAAGCTTCTTTTCATGTGTGAAGTATATGCGAAATTTTTATTGGTAGCAGAAAACTAGCTCGGATGACAGTGATAATATAAAACGAGTTTTGATGTGTATATAAAGTCAATATCAACAGTCCCTGATTACGAACGCGTGATGAAAGGGACAGGAAGATTTGGAGCTTCCCTGGAGAGCATTCGAAGTAAATACAGTTAACCACTGCTTCGAAATGAAACATGAATAAGCAATATTTACTAATATTCATTAAGTGCCGAAATATGCAGGAAGCAAAGTTTGTGAACCAAAGTGTGTGAATTTTTCCATTAAAATATAAAAAATAACAAAAAAAGAAATAATAAATAATAAAAGTTAAATACATTTCTTTTAAAATAGAAAAAAATCTACTTAGTTTTAAAGCATTTTAAATTTGTTTTCATTATTTCACAGCCTCCCTCAACAAAACCTACGGACCCCAAGGGGGCTGCGGCCCACCGTCTGGGAAGCGCTGTTCTAAGGCACTTTTTGCTGTAACAATCCACAAATATTTTGGCTTTCCTGTGGGTCTTTTTCCTGCCAACCTGGTAGAGAACACATCTTTTGATAATCTTTCCTCTCCCATTCTGTACTGACAATATTAGCTCTGCTAACACATTCCTGGTTGCTAACAATGCTAAGTTCTTTCCTAATATCCTCGTTTTTAATATGATATTGCCATTAATGCCATCTGTTCATGCTTATAATCTTTCTCAAGACTCTCATATCTGCGGTCTTTAGTCTTTGGTCAAGTGTTTTACATCTGATCCAGCTCTCAGATCCATAAGTTAAAACTGGTTTGAACACTGTCTTGTATACAGCTAATTTAGTGTTCCGACTAATTTCTCTCTTATTCCATATGAATTTATTCAATTGACTTCCTACCATACCAGCTTTGTTGATTCTGTTGTCTCTTTTTATATTTAATTTGCAGTCTTCATTAAAAATTGTGCCTAAGTAGCTGAAATATTTTACTTGTTCTATAGGTTCTCCATTCACAATGCAGTTGATATTTTCAATGTTTCTGCCTGTTTTCATTGTCTTTGTTATTGCTGATTTTCATACCAAATTTATTACAACAGTTATTCAATTAAGTCAGGGAATCTTGCAGATTGTACTGGATTTATAAAAGTATTAGCATGACCTGCATAAAGTAAATAACTTACAACTCAAATAAAGACTAAGTATTGCTTGATATAATGTCCCATTGACGCCATATAACTGTAGCGTTTTGAATAACTTTTCTCTAGGCACCTTGTCATATGCCTTTTGCAGGTCGACAAAACTTAAATGCAGATCTTTGTTATATTCCCACGATTTCTCAACTGTTTGTCGTAAAGTGAAAATCTAATCCTGACAGTCTCTGTTTGACCTGAATCCAGCTTGTTCTTCTCCAAACTTCCCTTCCACGATCCTTCTCAACCGTTTCTCAAGTATATTTGCATAAATCTTACCAGGAACACTCAGTAGGGAAATTCCTCTGAAATTCTCACATTCAGTTTTATTTCCTTTTTTATATATGGGTATTATGAGAGCTCTACTCCAATCATCTGGAATTCGTCCATGTGTCCAGGTCTTCTGAACTATGCAGTGCAGCCACTGCAAGTCTTTTATACTTCCATACTTGAGCGTTTCTGGTTGAATATCATGTACTCCTGCTGCCTTTCCACATTTCAAGCTTTTGATGGCTTTTTTTCCTACTTCAAGTATGGATATGTATTCCTGATCACATACCTGTTGAGTGTTTTTTACAACTGTGCTGTCACTGTTTGTTTCATTTAGTAATTTTTCGAATAGTTACTCCACACACATCAAGAATATCTTTTTCTCTAGTTTTCATGTCACCTTTAACATCTCTAATTCTTTTGTTTCATTTCTGAGGATTTTCAACAGCCTCCAGAATATTTTGTCACCTTCCTGATATTTATTTTCTATGTTCTGGCCATAGTCTTTCCATTGCTTTTGTTTAGCCAGTTTCACACAGTGTTTAGCTTTCTTACATTTGTCTCGGTATTCTTAGCCAGCAAAGGTTGGTCGATTGGTAGAGCCTCTGCTACTGGCTCAGCAAAAAGTTAAGCAAGTAGTTTGAGTGTGGTTAGTAGTTGGAACGGGTTCAGTCGTTCGATGCTGTTGGCACACTCTCCGTCAATGAGTCTTTGGACTCTCTGGAGGTGTCACATAATAATAATAATAAATTCTCTAAGTGTGCACAAGCTGACTTATTCACAAGGAACTTTCGATATGCTTTCTTCTTTTCCTTTACTGCCTCTTTATCTTCCTGTGTCCACCATGGAGTTCTGATTTTTCTATCCTTGCAGACAACCTCATCGCATGCATCTCTGGCTGAATATAGTAGATTATGATTAGATAAATCACCTCATCAATAAATTCGCATTGTAGAAAAGCCATATTAGTCTGTGGTAGTCCATTAGGCCTAACATGTTAATTGAAGATAGGATTGAATGTATATTTATGAGTGTGTATGCCCTTGCACACATCTATGCTATGATGTTTTTCTATTTTTAAGTTGTTTATTTTTCATGATATTTGGGCTCAGTTTAATGGAGGGAAGGGATAATGTATTCTGTGATTAAAATTTGGTAATACACTGCTTAAATCTTACCTCTTGTGTTTTATAATTTTCAACAGCTGGCCACAGTATGACTTCTCTTGCAAAGAATCTGTTGAGGATATGTAGAAGTGAAGTTAATGATATTGAAGCATGTCCTGACTGCTACCTGCATGCATATTCCAAAGACAATCATTGGTTCTCTCTTCCATGTGTGAGTAATTATCAATTTCTTCCTTAAGGTTTTTTTTTTTTCACCATATACAGAAAATGAAAAATAATTGGCATGACATTTCTTATCACCTTAAAATATCATGTGCTGTAAAATAACTTAAAATTAACTTGCTGCATTCACTTTTTCCATAGGATGTTGACAGCGATTATTTTAACATAAGAGGAGAAAAGTATTTCATTTAGTGTAAATTATTTTTTTACCTTTATCAAGCAAACCAAACTGTAGAATCACTGTAAATTATTATAATAAACTGCAGAATTATTCACCAAGATCAATTCAGATGCATTTACTTTTAAATTAACCCAAACAGCACAGCTGTCGTATTGAAGAGCTCCATTGTCATGATTAATAGACGGGAAAGGAGAATAGCTCCACCTAATGATTGCAGTGCTGGCTGCTGAAAACCAATGACTTTGAGTACACCTCTATTGTGAGCAGTACTTTATTCTAAAAGGAGAATAAATTTATATAAGTTTAAAAACTTGGAAACAGAAGCAGTTTATCATAATGCTACATAAAAAGAGGTAATTCAGCCTTCAGTGTTAACATCTTGGATAAGAAGAAATTTGCTAATGTTATTATTATAATGGGTGTCTTCTTGGAGTCAGAGGGTTCATTGCAGGAGCCCCTATATTGACACACTAGCCATTATTCATGCAATACCTGTCATATCTCTCCTTAACTCATTCACAGATGAAGCACTCACAACCACCTCTGGCAATGCATTCCACACATTCACCACCCTCCAAGCAAAAAATCTAGTCCTAACATCCTTGTTAAACACACTCTTACACAAGTTCCAGGGATGGCCCTTCTTTCTCTCCCTTCCTACACTGTACGGAAAAAAGTCAGTGTCAATCCATAAAAAATCCTTCAATAACTTCATTAACTCCTTGGAAAGAAGTCACCGATACCATAGTGTGAGGAACAAACAGCCATGGCACTGACCTTAATAAGATGTAGACCTCCTTTTGCTGTGGGGCATGCTTTCTAAAAGCATACAATAGCGATCAGTGGGAATTTTGGACCCTTCTTCTTGTAGGCATGTAATGAGGTCCTGAACTGTTGTGGCATGGACGTCCCTTGATCTCGCCCAACATTTATCTCACAAATGTTCGTTAGGGTTGAGATCAGGGCTCTGTGTAGGCCACTCAAGTGTGGTGACATTCATTTTCACAAACCATGCAGTTACAGCAGCAGCCTTGTGATATGGTTTATTTTCTTGCTGAAAGAGACAAAGTAGGAAGCATTGCATTGTCTAGAATGTTCAGATGCTTCTCAGAGTTCAGTGTTCGTGGGACCACAAACAGAGTTCCGAGGCCAAGCCAGAGTAAACAGGATCATATCATTGCACCTCCAAATTTCATAGTTGGGGTTATGCACTCTGGTAAGAGATAGCTCTTACCAGATGTTTTTGCTTATCTGTTCAGTAGAGAATGTAGCATGATTTGTTGCTCCATAGCACAGCTTTCCAAGCTTACAAGTCCAACTCTATGCACCCTTTGCACCACTGAAGATTATGCTGCATATTGGTTCAGATAATGCGGTGCTTGCATATTCCATGGTAGGGAAACCATGTTGTGAGCCTTGGTTCTGAACGTTTTTATGCAGATTAGTGTTCCAGTTGATTCATGAAACTTTGCATTCAACATGTCAGCAGATGAATGGTGGTGTTTACATATTGTTTAGAGCACCCTACCATCATGTTTGGTGATTGTGGTGAATCATCTACTGCAGGTAGCACTTGCAGTTGACTTCTTGTGCTTCCATCTCAGTATGATTGTTGACCTGGGATGGCTCCATTTGTAAACAGTTGCTTCTATCATATCCTCTCTCTATGCCTATCAGCTAGTTTTTGAAGCCCACAGACCTTCAATCTGTCCTCATAGAAAACCTTTCACAGATCTGCCACAATCTTTGTCACTCACCTGTCCTCTCCACCACTTCTTCATTCACCAAGGAATCCAGTTGACCAGATCTGTGTGCAGTATTCCTGATGTGGCCCTGTTATTGGCTTATAAAGCAGAACTATCACTGTGTGGTGTGTTCTTCAACAATAATGTAATTTGATGTGATGTTCTGGCCACCTTTGAAATTTGCCCTCTAAACTTCAGTTCTCTATCGTCAATCACTCCCAATTCCCTTGCCTCATCAATTTCTTCCATTTCAATTTTAACAATATTGTATACAGCATGTGATGTCATCCTCCCGGTGCATTACACTTAGCTACATTAATATTTATATATTAATGTGGCTAAACATATTTAAGTCATCCTGCAGAATCTGTACGTTACCTTCATTGACTGTGGCTGTTCCCATTTTGCATCAGCAAACAAGTGGAGAGCCCTGAGGTACACCACTAGTCACCTGCCTTCTTTTGGATTCGACTCCTCCGTAAACCACTCTCTGATATTTGTCCATCAGCCAATCCAAATCACCAGCTTTGAATCCATTCCTGTTTGCTTCAGTTTATGCAACAGAGTTCCATATGAGACTCTGTTAATTAGTCTGTCATTCTTTAAGTTCAACAACAACCACAGTAATTAACTTTAATGAAATGAAAGTAAAAATATTTAATATACTGAAAATAACTGTACATCATCAGTGCATAGAAACAAGCAAATCAAAGAAATGGGGATACAAGGTCCATACAACAATTGGTTTACAAATTAAAAACGGTTGCCAGTGCTGGAAATTAATATATTAATAAATAATATTAAAACTGTTTTTGATGGTTACATAAAATGAGAATCTCCCAAACGTTTGGGTGAGAGAGAGAGAGAGTTGTTCTGATTCATCTATATAATTGACAAAATATGTGAAAAGGTTGCACTATACACTTCAAAAGACTGGAGGTTCTCCATATCTGTCTTAATATTTAAGTTTGTTTTTACCTACTCAGTGAGTTTTGTCCCCTTGCATACCTGTTATTTTTAATTGATAATTGATAGGTATCCAGATGACAGCATGTTCTTCAGCACATGAAATCAAAAAGAGGTATGATTATTTTCTAAAAGTAACAATGACTTTTTTTTTTATGTAATGTTTGTATTTTCAGCAACTATAGGGTAGGGTTGGGTAGATAAGAACAGACTTTCTCTTTCAAGTTTCAAAATGTATTTTTTCTTCTTTCTATGGCATTTACATAGTGTGCAAAAGTTGAATCATTGATTTGTTGGGCTGAGTACAATTTAGGCAAAATTGTCCTATCAGTTTACTGATCATTAATGTATAAAATTCTGATATTAGCTATTTAACACTTTCATTGTCAAGCTGAAAATTGGAATTTCGTGTGGTGGCCAAATTTTTTTTATTTTTTTATTTAGTTAGCGACGTCCACGCAATAACGCGTGATCAGCCGTTTGGTGAGAACTTGCATGACGCGATATCGTGTGATTGGCAATGAACGTGTTAACACGTTCGTTGCCAATATGAGTGAATAGACAAGGATTATTTTCCTGGTACACCATATATTGTCTTACTATACATTCCTAGAGTTTTTCTTTCTTTCGGCATTTTCATTTAAAGTACTTGCATTGGCTTGTGGAAACTGTATGTATCATGTGATTAATAGCAAAGCATCAACAAAATTATAGTGTGCAGAACAAACAGTTTCATAAATATTTGTTGAGGCTTCTAATGCAGTAGATTATGAAGAATATAGAGCCTTTATATTGCAATTGAAAGAATAATATATGTCCTTCAGCTTAGTTTGACTCTCATCTGGGAATCAAAAAACCTTGATATTAAGCTCACATTTTGTTTGTATAGAAAAGTTTGTTTGTTTTTTTTTTTTACCCTCAGAAATTATGAGCTGCACTTTTCTTAAAGCAGACAAACTGGCTGAAAAACATGAACATAATAATAAATTTAGTTTAATCCTTTATCCAAGTGTGAGCAAACAAAGCTTGCGCCTGAAAGTATCTTCAGGACTGGGGTAAGGTGGTACAACACCAGGGCACTCCTTGCAAAGGTGGAGCAAGATACCAACACTCCTATCTCAGTATCTCCCATAATGCAAAACACATCTCCTTGTGGATGTGTCTAATGTTATGCATTAAGGGAAGGGCCACAACCCAGACTAGTTTCGACCTTTATTGAGGTCTCTTCAGTGGGAGACATGCCCAAGTGGAGATACCAGGCAGAAGCATTAGCAGGTCATCTCTACCTATAGGAGTTGCCAAATGGTGTGCCACCTTATTATTAAATTACTCTGGATTTAGAGAAAGATGTTGAAAGTTTATTTTTTACTTGGTCAGACTATAATAAATTTAGTTTAATCCTTTATCCAAGTGTGAGCAAACAAAGTTTGCGCCTGAAAGTATCTTCAGGACTGGAGTAAGGTGGTACAACACCAGGGCACTCCTTGCAAAGGGGGAGCAAGCTACCAACACTCCTATCTCAGTATCTTCCATAATGCAAAACACATCTCGTTGCGGATATATCTAATGTTATGCATTAAGGGAAGGGCCACAACCCAAACATTAGACATATCTGCAAGGAGATGTGTTTTGCATTATGGGAGATACTGAGATAGGAGTGTTGGTAGCTTGCTCCACCTTTGCAAGGAGTGCCCTGGTGTTGTACCACCTTACCCCAGTCCTGAAGATACGTTCAGGCGCAAACTTTGTTTGCTCAGACTTAGATAAAGGATTAAACTAAATTTATTATACTCTAACCAAGTGAAAAATAAACTTTCAACGAAAAACCTGGACAGTTAATAGTCGCTTGCACTTATATACTTGAACTGTGTTATTCTGTAAAATGAATGTCTCTTGTTCCCACTGTATATTTTACCCTATTACTTTTTTTTTTTTAATCTGCTTTATTTACTTTATTTTTATGCTCTATTTACTTTACTTTTTCTCATCACTATCTACTTTACGCTTTTACTTAAGTTACTACAGGTTATCTAATTTCTAATACCTTGGGAACCTTGGAAAATTCATTTAATGTTACTACTGCACCACTAAGATTTCCTTTATGGGTAGTAAATATAATTAAGATTACCTGCAGTATCTCTCTAGATCTATCTCATGCGTTATTGACAGTCGTGGCTACTCTTATTTATCTTTGCTCACAGGTCCGCATTTTTTTTTAGAAACAGTGCATTGGATTAAAGATCAGTGAATACACATTCTTTAACATAACAAACATATTTACATAACAAACATAGGATGCAATAATACAGTTGCATAAATGAATTGGCTCTTCAGAAAATTAAAAGCTAAGAATTATAATTTCTCATACATTATACACACATTAAAACATGCAGCAACACTATCATGCACCAATCTGTAATCTCATCCCAGTACTAATTTGTTCATGAAACACACACCCACACACACATATATACATATATATATATATATACTTCAAACAACAAGTTTCTCATATCTAAATTATACCAAATTTTCTTTAGCCTCTTAGTCCGGAACAAATAATCGCTATTTAACTTTGTAAATGTCCCGCCGAATATCAGTCAATCTTCCGCAATGTTAAACATACATATAAAGATTTTACTCACAGTTCTTCTCTTGACACATATATTTATGTTAGCTCTTTTATCTCTTATCTGGTTCCACTGACTTCTTTTCCGTCCTGGGCCTCAACACTCGTGTGAGCTTCTTTTTCTTTAGCGGCGTCACATCTTGAAGGGTTTTTGGGGCCTGGAGCATATTATAACTATACTGACTGCTTCTTCATCCTGAGCCTCAACATTCGTGTGGGCTTCCTTTTCCTTAGCGCTGTGGAAGATTTTTGGGGATTGGAGCATATCTCACCGACACTAACTGCTTTTCCATCCTGGGCTTCAACATTCGTGCAGGCTTCTTTCCTTTAGCGGCATCGCATCATGAAGAATTCCCGGGGCTTGATGCCTATTACAGTTTGACTTCTCCTTAGACATCTCCCTACTTCTCTCTGGATGTCCAACGGACCCGCGACCGTGATGCTGGATCTCGAGACACTATGAGAGGAGACTGCGTTTCTACATACCTGCTTCCTTCCTCGTTTCTGCTTCTGCAAACTGGCATACTGCCGTTTCATTCTTGCATACTGCCTCCGCCTACTACATGCTGCCTCTGGACACTGAATATATCTCGGGGTTTTCTTGATCCTTTCTTATACTTCCTCTTGCAATTCCTGGATTAAGGGTTGAGAACCCCTAACATTCCTGCTCAAAAGGGGATGTGACCTTCAGAGTTGTTGATTACTTCTGTTTCCCACAGAACACAAAAAAAAAAAATCTTATTCACCCCACGCGGGAGATCCTTAGATGTTCACCACCTGTTGTTGCACTGTCCTTGAAACATGCATTAGGTTAAGCTCAAACAATTGAAGGCACTTTACATTTTACAAACAAAGCTTCTAAGCCATTTCTCTAAAATTGGAACCACTTCAAATGCCGGGCCACTTTCTAAGGCATTGCCCTTGAAATACACAGTTTAACATTCCTACCGTTTCAATACATACTTGCATGGTTTTTCAAATCACAAAAATTATTATAACTACAGTTAATATAAACCTTATATACAAAATTTCTAATAACAAAAATCCACAATCAGTGTTAAATTACAATATCCTTCTATATACAATGTTTGTGACCTCTGTAAAAGTCAATGCTAAGTTAAGAAAAAAAAAATTCCTACTGTATTGAATTTTACAATTTTAACTACTCCATCTCTGTCCTACCATAAAGTGGGTCATCATATATAGTGAACTCTTGCTGACATTATTACAACAATTAAGTCAGCAAGACTTAATGTAATAATGCTGACATTATTACATTAAATCTTGCGGAATTAATTGCAGCAAACTAACTCACCGCCAGAGGACTAGCTTGCTATATGAAAAAAATTCATATAGCAAACTAGTTTTTTGTTCCAAGATCTTGTGGTTAGAAGTGATTGGAATCCAGAAATATGTTATGAACTATTACAGTTTATAAATGCAATTTGATTTATTTATTTTTTTCTCCAATAGGATAAACCACATACACTTGTATGGGCTAAATTGAAAGGGTTCCCATTTTGGCCAGCAAAAGTAAGTATAAATATTACCTTAAAGATTTGAATTTATATTACACACTCAATTTCATTTTCCAGTGAAATGTAAACAATTCTATTAAGATTATTATGACCTTTTTCTTGACCACTAGTATTAATAAATTAAAGACTTAATTCTGTATGTTAGTCATAGTAGATAATAGTTGAATATCCGACGTTTCACTGACTGATATCTGTCAGCATTTTCAAAAGATACACTGGTAAGCAATAGAAAGTAACAAAACTAGGAAACTAACCGACAATTCTAAAAATTATATAAAGTTATCACTGTGCATGATACAATGATATAATACGCTTGTCGCAAGTACAACGTTTTATTTGTTGAGAAATTTATTGTAATTTTCATGGAATTTTAGAGTTCTGATTAGAGTTTTCCATATATCTGGTAAGATTAGGCCTTGATTCTTATTTAAGTTACCTGTTGAACGGGTGACTTTAACTGCTTCTTAAAATGTTCTGGAATGGTAGTTCTCCTCTATGTAGAGCATATGGCTCATATCCCATTCAATGTTATGGTTGATAGAGGCAAAGTGGGAAGAAAGGCCTGATATATCTTGTCTGTTGTTCCTTACATAGCCTATGTGTTCCTTCTTTCTTGTTTCAAAACTTATAGATGTCTGTCCGATGTAATTAATACCGCATGAACAGGGTATGCTATAAACTCCAGAGTATTTGTAGAAAGGATGGCTATCTTTCGGTGATCTTATAAACTTTTGAATGGTCTCAGTAGGTTTGAAGGTTACTCTGATATTATATGGTTTTAGAAGAAGAGCTAAATTTTTGGATATGGTACTAACAAATGAAATTGTTATAGAGTTGATGTATTGGGTTTCATCTCGTTGTCTTTGCTGTATGTCACTGAAGAGAATCTTGTTGATGATTCTTGTTTAGATCTATCCATTTAGGGATAGATCTCTGGATATTTTCATTAATTCTTCTTGTAAGTCGCCAATGTCTGTGGTACACTGTATAGCTCTTTTTTTGAGCATATGGATAATGCTGAGTTTCTGGGATATGCGGTGAGACGAGTCGAAATGGACTTAGCGTCCTGTATTAGTAGGTTTTCTATATACCGACAAGTTGATGCTATTGTCAGTTTGTTTCTTAATAAGGACATCTAGGAATGGAAGTTTATTATCTTTTTCTAGTTCCAAAGTGAACTTGATAGTGTTGTGGAAGCAATTAATTTTGTTTAGATAATCTATTAGTTCCTCTTTTTTGTGATTCCAAATGATGAAGATGTCGTCAACATACCTAAACCATGTGGTTGGTTTAGGGGTAATTTGGGATAAAATTTGAGTTTCCAGATTTTCTAAGAATAGGTTGGCACAAGAAGGAGAGAGAGGGCTACCCATGGCTAATCCATTAAGTTGTTTGTAGTATGTTTTTTGCCATGTAAAATAGTTCGAAGTTAAGCAATGCTTAAACAACTTGGTGATGTTTGGTGGGAACAGGTTTTCTAAGATGTCGATGACTTCAGAAACTGGGATATTTGTGAACAGAGATGTGACATCTAGACTAGCCATAATATTATCTTCAGAGATATGGATGTTTTTTAATTTTTCCAAGAAATGTTGGAAGTTCTTGATATAAGAATCCATGTTGTGAATGTGTTCTTGTAACATTTTGGCTAGATATGTTGATAGTCTGTAAGTAGGTAATGGATACCATCTACTATTGGACGTAATGGTGTACCTTCAAAATTAGATATCAGTCAGTGAAACGTCGGATATTCAACTATTATCTACTTGACTAACAGACAGAATTAAGTCTTTAATTCTATTAAGACTTTAGTTAACTGTATGAAATATGGTAATCCTGCAGTTTACTGGGCAGGTAACTACAGGGTCAAATAAGTGAACATAGTTACATGGTTGACATGATGCTTTGTCACTAGTCACTTAACACAGTAACATGTTCATTGGTAGTTAATTGAAGGTTCAATTACTTGAATGTCAGTTAACTAAGAGATCACTGCGTTAATCAAAACTATGGATCCATTTTCAAGTTCAAAGAAATAAAGTATTATTTCTAGGCCATGTATTATATATCTTTTAATCACGTGTGACATTTTTTTATATTTTGGTACTTGGATTTCAGTGATAATATTCAAATAGTTATTTGCAGTTATGGGTGCAGAGATTGTGTTCAGTGAAACTGTAATTAATTTGCATTTGAGAAACATGTCATGTGTGTTAAATATTATCATAATAAGTTTCCTGATATCTACTTATAATTTTGTTCCAAATTGTCTATCACTTGTCAGCACCCCAATATTATCAGATTTTGTATTTTTATCTTCTAGGGCACTTACTGATCAGTCCACCTAGATCTTTGTCTTCCTGTTTCTTCCTACCATGAGATACCCATTTTTTTTAACCTTTCCTTTCCCATTCTGGTTAGATGACCATACTTCTTAGGTTAGTTCTGCTCACAATGTGAAGTTTTTTGTGTTGGCTGGTGGTAAAGAGCTTGTATATATTGGCTGGAATGTGTGGTCTTATGGTAAACGTTTACCACACATCTTCCTTCCAGCAGTCTTTCCTTCACTGTTTACTTCAAGCCTACTTATACTGCCCAATATATATACATATATGCACAAACTCTAAGCACCACCCAACACAAAAAAAAAAAAAAAAAAAAAAAAAAAAAAAAACTAGGTATCATTAACACACTAAAAAACTGGTCTTTATAGATTTGCTCCAGTGATCAAGCTCTTAGCATGAATTAAATTATCAGCAATACATTTCTTAAAAAATGGCTACAGCAAAAACACTATCAACAAAATTCTTCATAAGACTTTATATAATAATCAAAATAAACTAGATTACAATTAAACTGTAGACATTCCATACATTAAAGGAATATTAAATAAACAGAATACTAAAGGTGACATTAAGATTGCATTTGTGTAGTATTCTGTTTATTTAATATTCCTTTAATGTATGGAATGTCCACAGTTTAATTGTAATCTAGTTTATTTTGATTATTATGTAAAGTCTTATGAAGAATTTTGTTGATAGTATTTTTGCTGTAGCCATTTTTTAAGAAAGTATTGCTGATAATTTAATTCATGCTAAGAGCTTGATCACTTTGATCAAGATCACTTGACCTTTCAACCTCCTACAAAATTAAAGAACATATCCAACTCCTCCAATGATTCCCTTCCTCCCTGGCTTGCCCTGGAGTATACCATATTCAGTACACCTGTAACTTGCCTAATGTAGGTGAAACTGGGTGCACAATTCTTGTCCAGAAAAAGGAACATAAACAATATTTTAAATTTTAAAATTTAATGACTGTAGTAAATCTGGCTTTTCTGATCATGCCTTAAATACTCTATAGAATTGACTAGAAAGGAAGCTGTTCATTATATCACACCAAATCATGGTATGGACACAAATTTAAAGAAGCCTGCAAAATTCTAATCAACCACCCTAATCTTAACAATAACGATGGTCTAAAAATCTCAAGAATATATTTTACTCGCAACGTTTTTTGTTCTAAGAGTTCATTATAAATTATAATTTTGACTAGTACTCCAGGATCTTAGCCTTGATATGACAAACACTTATGTGAAATTATTGATTAAATATTATTAATTTGTTCTTTGACTATGTTATAAAAAATAGGATATAGCTTTGATGAAGGTTTTTTTTTTTTTTCCACTAGAGGTTAGGCCAGTAAAATAATGGTTGACCAAATCATTGTCACTTTGGCATACTGTTTGAACTGTAATGTAACTTTGTGAGTGAGTGAGAGAGATACTCCAGATATCAACCTTAATATAAAAGTTGAAACATCAAGAAATTAAAGTAATTATACATGGTAGCGGTCCATTTATCAAAAGGAATGTAGGTTACTTATAATAAGATCTTTATGTGAGGATATCACAAAGATCTTATTTTCTAAATTAATCCAATAATCATTTACTTATTAAGAGACTGAGTTTCCACACACCTTATAACCAAAATAAAAATCTTTAGTTTACAAAATGAATTGCAGATATATGCAACATGAAATCAAACTACAAATTCAAATAAACAAACCAAAACATCTCAATCTATACCTTCCCTGCAAACATAACTAACAGTTATCATCCTATATGGGATAACTGTTTCTTACAGAACTTTCATTCTTTTTTGAATCATATAGGTAAAAGAGTAACACAAAAACTGCTCTTAATAAAACCACACTGCTTGGAAAGAAGTCAATAGACCCCCCCACACACACATTGGCAAGATGTGTTGTGGCATGTAACAAGTCACATAAATTAGAGAAATATAATGCTCGCAGGTCAGTGCAACTGTGTCTACTTGAAATGGCTGCAAGAAGGGAACTGACAGAGCTTGAAAGAGCCATTGTGATAGGATGTCATGTTGCAGGCCTATCTGTTCAGCAAATTGTTGACAAATTGGGCCATCCCAGGTCAATAGTCAGTGATACCATATTGAAATGGAAGCATAAGGAGTCGACTGTAATTGCTATCTGCAGTCAGCGACCCACCACACTCACCAAATGTGACTGTAGGATGCTACAAATGTAAAAATTGCCATTTGTCAACTGACTCGTTGAATGCAAAGTTCCAGGCATCGACTGGAACATGAATCTGCACAAAAATATTCAGAATTGAGATTCAGAACATGGGTTTTTATGGTAGGACTGCAATATGCAAGTCCAGCATTACCTGAACCAACCTGTGGCATCGTCTTCAGTGGTGCAAAAAGCATTCACAGTGGGATGTGGAAGCTTGGAAAGCTGTGTGTTATGGAAAATTATGCTACATCCTCTACTGGGCAGATGGATGGGTATGTGACAGATGCCCAGTGAATGTCTCTTACCAGAGTGTAATGTCTATGAAATACAGAGATGGCAATTTGATTTTATGGTCCTGGTTTGGCCTAGACCTCTGTTTGTGGTGCCACGAACACTGAACTCCGAGGTATTTGAACATTCTGGACAATGCAAAGCTTCCTACTTTGTGGTGTTTCTGTGGAACTGACTGTCTCTTTCAAGCAAGACAATGCACTGTGACGTAAGGCTGCTGTTGTAACTGCATGGTTTGTGGAGTTGAATGTTACCACACTTGACTGGCTTCCACAGAGCCCTGATCTCAATCCTATTAAACATCTCTGGGATGAAAACTAGAGCGTCAGGTGAGGTCAAGGGACATCTGCCCACAACCGTTCAGAACCTCATTATATGTTTACAGGAAGAATGATCCAAAATTCCCATTGATCGCTATCTTACGTTTGTGAAAAATATGTCCCATAGGATTGCTGCAGTCATTCCAGTGATAGGTCCTACATCTTATTAAGATGAGTGCAATGGATGTTTGTTCCTCACACTATGGTGTCTTGACTTCTTTTCAAGTAGGTAAATGTTTGGAAAGAACTTCAGACAACTTTGCCTTCTATATGAAAGCTTCTAAAGAAATAAAAACCATATCAAATATTTTAAATCACTTATCAGACTGAGAATCCTAAATAAAACAACCTTTACTGGGCCCATTTCTGTATGAAATGGAGAGCAGTAATGTTTTTTTCAGCTTTAACTTAATTATATCCTGTTAATGGATTAATGACTACTAAAAATTTCATTTTTAAAAAATATCCTCTCTCTCTCTCTCTCTCTCTCTCCTAACTGCTCTCATTTCTGTTCTATCTTCATATACTGAAGATGCAGAAACTCCCAAGTTTTTCCTCTTTCTGTGATTCTTTCTCTTGCTCTTCTGCATCAAGGATTACTGTCACCTTATCTTTATCTGCTGGCAGGATGATCTCAATTTCTGTAATGTTTTGTAGCTTTAGAGCTGATATCCCTCTGATTGCAAAAGTTTATCAACCAAAAGTTTCTCAGAATTTTTTGAAAGAGCTGATTTGAAATGACAAGAAAACATCCTGTGTAGCTAAGCAGGAGATTACATGCTTATTTTTTGTCAAAAGAGTTTCTTAGATACTTTCCTTGGACTTTGTTAGTATAACTTGTTCTGCTGTGGATAAACATGTATTTCATCTTTAACAAATATAACTCATCAGAAAGTTTAGTACTTTAAAAGTAGAGCTGATACTTGAAAAAACCTCGTAACCAGGTTCTCATAAATTTTAGTCTTAGTAATTTTCTAAAAAAATTTTTGAGTCTGTAATTTTTGAAATTTTACAGTTGAAAGCTTCAGTGAGTACTGTTTACTGAAATATTGGTAGCATAAAATACTGACAAAGCACCTTTTGTGCTAGAGAGTAAAGTGCATCACCAAGAGAGCAGTTGTTAGTCTGTGCTCTCTGTTGGCCTGTACCTAGGATTTTTAAAATTTTTTTTGGCTAGTGCTGTGCAGATTTATATAGTATATACAGTTGCTCAGGAGCAAAAACACACTGCTTAGAACAAAAAAGAATGTTTTTTTAAATACTTTTATATTTATACATTTATTACATTCATGCCTCTAGAAATTTACGTTTATTATTATTCCAGCTAATGTAAACTTTTCTTGATTCACATGATTATCAAATGCAAGATCTGATTAAAGTGATTCTTTCTTTGCAAAAAATCATACAGGACTGACTGAGATTTTTAACAAAATGAACTCATCCCCCCCCTATTGAAAATGATAAAAATTATGAACATTTGAATAATTTATTTTTAGATGATGAAATCTCATTGATTTAAACTAGAGAAAGTCATTAAGTAAGTTACAAGTAGTTATATAAAAAAATAAACCTAGTGAAATATAAACATCAGAAAAACAGTATTTTTCTACATAATCCCCTTCAACATTTATATACTTGTCCCATTGCTTTACCCCTCCATGTGGGGCACCTGTTCGTGGTGGAGGGGACCTCCCAGTGATGGTACTGGCCCTTTTCATTCTTCCTCTTTTTCTTTGCTTTTCTTCACGTATTCTTTGCTCTACTTCTCCTGAGTCTTTTGCACTATCCTTTTTCCAGACCACCATCACTGGGATCCAACTCCCTGCTGCCGTGTTTGCCGTGCGGTGCGACCTGTGGACATTCGGAAAGGGGATCCTGGTAGTCTTGCACTACTTTGGCCCCTTCTTCGGCAAGACAGGTGGTCCTGGATGGCCCAGGATCAATCGGTTAGTGGGCTTGCCTGCAAGGGTCAATGGTGTTGCAGTAAGTCTCTCACCCCATGGTCTGGGGTCAGGATTCTAGACCTGCTGCAGTGCCGGTATAGCGTCCAGGGTAGCCCTGGCGTTCCACTGCTAAGTGCAGTCTTTGCTTGCCAGGTAGTGGGCATCCATGTGTGGCTTCGTGGTGGGTGCGGAGCTCTGGCACCAAATTAAAAATTCCTTAAATATAAATTTTTCATCCTCAAATGTTTCAGGGACCCTAACAAAGTCCCAATCAAGTACTGATAATATAGACACAGCATATGGAAACAGAAATAAGAAACAAAAGATATCGGATACTAACATAAATGTACCAACCTTTTTAATCATTCATGCAACAGGTGAAAAACCCATTGGGAAAATGTCACCCTTCTTTATCCAAAAAGGTTTAGATGGACTGGCAGGACCTCCCAAAACTGTCAAGAAATTGCATTCTGGTGATATCTGGTGAATGTGCAAACAATATTCCGAGAAACTACTGATAGCAACGACACTGGGTGGAATACAAATTGCAGTAATACCTCACAGAACACTCAATTCCAGTAGAGGAGTGATATCAGAATAAGATCTCCTTGATGTTCCTGATGAGGAGATATGTTCAGAGCTTAAAGATCAAGGAGTGACGAGTGTGAGGCGCATCCTGATACGCAGGGATGTTCGCCTGGTCTCAACCAAGAACATCATCCTTACTTTTGATACACCTAGGCCTCCGACATCTGTAAAAGCAGGGTATCTCAGCTGTCCTGTTAGAATGTACATCCCTAACCCGCTGAGATGCTTTAAATGTCAAAGATAGGGACATTCCCAAACTGCCTGTCATGGTTCTACTACCTGTGCCCAATGTGGTAGTAAAGAACATGATAAATCTTGCTGTGAAAAAAAAGCTAAATGTGTCAACTGTCAGGGAGATCATCCAGCATACTCTCGTGCATGTCAGAAATGAAAGATGAAAAAGAGATACAAAAAATTAAAACAGAACAAAACATAACATATCAGGATGCAAAAAGAAAGCTGGCCACTGTTACACCTGTTCTACGATCCTCTTATGCTGATAAAGTAACAATTAAAAAAGTGCCAACAGCAACTCAAACATGTATGTCTATTCCACCATTTGATAATTTCACCATACCTGAACTTTACGATTGCAAGTGCTTCTCTGTTGAGCACATTAATCACAAGACCTATGGCCTTACTCCAAAGACAACTTCAAAAATGGTCCCATTCGATGAAAACTCACCTGTCAAAAAAATTATGGTGGACTTCACTCAAAGATAAACCACCAGACACTCGCACAGAAAAAATGGATACCTCGATACCCACTGAAAGCAAACTAAACATACCAACTGACCATAACACATTTGATGTTTTGAACACTCTACCAGAGGAAGAGATGGACACTGTCCATCCATACTTCCCTAAAACAGTGGATAAATATAAATCTGACAAAGGTAAGCCCTCAGCCTCTTGAAAACTAGACAAGTCAATAAAATCAAGACAATAGGAAAATTTTTACAATGGAACTGTCGTGGGATCTGCCAGAATATTGATGATATCAAGATGATATCAAGATGTTGTTGCAGAAACACAAACGTTTCTGTCTACAGGAAACTTACTTAAGACCCAATGAGGACCGTACCTTTAGGAATTTCACTGTTGTATGTAAGGATAGAACTGGAGATACTCCTGCTCATGGAGGAGTAGTTATCCTAGTGGGCAGTCATATTCCTTTCCATCAAATCCAACTTAATACTTCTATGGAAGCAGCAGCGATTCTCTTCTCTGTGGGATTTCTTATTACAGTATGTTCAATTTATTTACCACCAAATGCTGAGTTAAATGAAATTGATCTTGATAACCTTATCTCGCAACTGCCTGAACCCATACTTTTGATGGGTGACTTTAACAGTCACAATACTCTATGGGGTAGTGCCAACACTAATAGACGAGGTCAAATTATTGAAAAAATTCTTGATAATAATAACAACCTTTCCCTTCTAAATAATAAACTCAATACTTTCTTCCATATGCCTACCTGCTCATATTCTGCAATTGATCTTACAATCTGTTTCCCTTCCATTCTTCCACTGCTCATGTTCGGACGTTGAAGAGAACATATATGGAAGTGATCACTTTCCTGTTCTTTGTACAATGTCTTCACAGGAACCATGTTCACCCACACAGATACCTATATGGAAAATGGACCAGGCTGACTGGAACACTTTCTCTCATCTTGCAAAATTTAATGCTGATGCCATCAGTCAAACACCTATTGATGAAGCTGTAAAATATATAACAGAATGCATTGTCCAGGCAGCAACAACCTCCATCCCAAAAACATCATCTTGATTTCCAGTCTATCCAAAGCCTTGGTGGAACCTAGAATGTCAGGCAACCGAAAAAGATCAACACAGAACATGGAGCATATTTCGTAGATACCCAACCACATCAAATTTAATAACTTTCAAGTGTGCTCGAGCCAAAGCACGTTATGTAAGACACCAGAGACAAAAACAATCATGGATCCAATTTACTGCATCAATTAATCAAATGACCAGTCCAAAAATTGTATGGGATAAAATCCCGAAAATAAAGGGCAGATATAGTACACATTGTTTGTCCACCTTAGACTATAATGGAAGTGTTCTTGCTTATCCCAAAGCTATTGCAGATACTTTGAGAGAAACTTTTGCTAAAATCTCAGCAACAGCTTTATATTCTCCGTAATTTTTAATACTGAAAGAGCAGGAAGAGAAACAAAGGCTTAATTTTTCTACCAATATTCTTCAGCCATTTGTCAAGGAGGAACTAAAAAGAGCTCTCCTACAATCTCACCCTAGTGCAGTAGGACCTGATGACATCCATTATGAAACGATAAAACATCTACCAGCATCTTCTGTGGATCTTCTCTTATCATACAATAAAATACTTGCAGAGGACGAGTTTCCAAATTCTTGGCATAAGTCATTTGTCATTGCTATCCCAAAACCAGGAAAAGATCCAACACAAGCAAATAATTATCGACCCGTTGCTCTGACCATCTGTCTTTGTAAGATCCTAGAGAAAATGGTTAATGCCAGACTTCTCTGGTATTTAGAAAGCAACAGTCTTCTCTCCAATACACAATGTAGTTTCCGTAGACATCGATCAACTTTAGACCATTTAGTTCGGTTAGAAACTTGTATAAGAGATGCATTTCTGAAGCAAGAACATCTTGTCTCAGTTTTTTTTGACATGGAAAAAGCCTTTGACACAGCCTGGAGATAGGGCATATTAAAAGACCTCTATAACCAGGTCTCAAAAGACACCTCCCTATATTTATTAAAAACTTTCTGTCCAGGCGAACTTTCCAAGTCAGAGTGGGAAGTATGCTATTTCGACCATATTATCAAAAACAAGGTGTTCCCCAAGGCTCTGTCTTAAGTGTAACCCTTTTTGCTATTAAAATTAACTCAATCATTGAACAGCTTCTTCCCACTGTAGACAATGCTCAATTTACTGTCACTCACGTAACATGAGGGTAATTGAAAGACAACTTCAGCAAGCAATTGATCATGTCTCTCTGTTGGCTCTTAATAATGGGTTTAGGTTTTCAACAGAAAAAGGTGTCTGTGTACACTTCTGTCGAAAATGCACTCATCACCCAGATCCTGAACTAAGAATGGGACATACTGTTATTCCAGTAGCTACAGAAACCAAGTTCTTAGGACTCATTTTTGACAGAAAACTCACATTTCTAGCACATATTCGTCAACTAAGAGAAAAGTGCAAAAGAACTTTGAACCTCCTTCGCACTCTATCCTCTACTGAGTGAGGTGCTGATCAAGCTTCATTGCTCCATCTTTATCGTGTACTTATACGTTCAAAGCTGGATTATGGGTCCCAAGTCTATGGTTCTTCAAGACAGAGTAACCTACAATGGTTGGATTCCATCCATCATCAGGGTATACGGATAGCTGCTGGTGCCTTTCGCACCTCACCCACTCAACGTCTCTATGTTGAAGCAAATGAACCGACTCTATCACTTCGAAGGAAACAGTTGTCTCTTATTGACACCCTAAAAATATAATCTCTCCCAGATCACCCTACATGGAATAGTATCTTCTCTCTGTATTGGGAAGCTCAATATCACACACATAAAACTGCTATACATCCTTTTGGTATGTGTATTAAAGAAACTGTGCAAGCTGTTAGTATAAATGTTGATAACATTAGCTACACTAAACATAGCAGCATTCCTCCATTGCAGGTTTGCACACCATCTTGCAACCTCTCACTTTGTCAGCTACAGAAATCTTATACCCCATCATCCATTACCTGCAATTGTTTAATGCACACAGAGCAGCACACGCTGATTTCTTACCCATCTATACTGATGGTTCAAGCACTAACACTTCTGTTGGCTGTGCTGCTGTGTTTCCTGACATTATTATCTCAAATCAGATCCCACCAGACTGCAGTAATTATACAGCAGAGTTACATGCCATTCAGCTTGCACTTTTTCATATAAAACAAAACTGCTACCAAAAGTATGTAATTTATACAGACTCATTGAGCTTCTTACAGGCTATCTCCTCTCCTATGTATAATCCACATTCAGTACTTTATGAGGTGCTACACCTGCTTCACAAAATGAAAATCCTTAATTTCGATGTTCAGTTCTGCTGGATTCCTAGCCACATCGGATTCAAAGGAATTGAGGCTGCAGATGCAGCTGCTAAATCAGCTCATACCTTCTCCACATATTGTTTGACAGTTCCATATACAGACTACAGACAGCTTATAAGATCAAAGCTAATTGCTCAGTGGGAGTTAACATGCAAGAAGCGTCAACAAACAAATTATATAACATTAAACCTGAAATTAAACACTGGCATTCTAGTCAACATACAAAGAGAAGGGAGGAGGTTGTCCTTGCTAGGCTCTGCATAGGTCACAGTCACCTTACGCATTCTCATTTACTGAGAGCTGATGACCCTCCCATATGTGAAAAATGCAACACACATCTCACTATTCATCATATTCTGGTAGATTGTCAAAAATTTACACGAGAGAGGAATGAAATTTTCACCTATCTAACCAAACCATATACACTCAGGTAAATTGCATGATGTTTTTAATTTTTTAGAAAGAATTAATTTGTACAAACACATTTGACTTTTATACATACATATTATTCATTAGGTTAAATCTGATCAATTATGTATTACCATAGGCCTTGATCTTGTATATTTGTATCACCCTGCTGTAATTTTGTTAATATGTAAATACTATAATGCTAAACTTAAATTTTATGTATCAATGCTGTATAATAATTCCTTTCTTATTCTTTAAGTATTAGTATAATAATGTTTGTTGTAATCTTACTAGATGTAGACACTGCTTTCCTTGACTTGTTTTCTATATACATATGTTAACCTATAGTTATCTATTTATGTACTGCTGAAATCTTTGCAGTAATTTTGTTTATATGTAGATACTGCATCACTTTACATACATTTTGTGTGTGCATCTTATTTACTACTTTATTTTTTGAATAATCATGTAGTGCTGTAGGACATCTTACCTATTTGTGTACCTTCTAGTAATTCTGTTTATATGTATTGCTAAATTCTGTTTATACTGCATTGCTAAATTTAATTTTCATTCATGCATATTGTACAATAATACCTTTTTGCCTATTTTTGTACTGCTGTAAAGGCATCTATTATAATTTTACATATATGTAGATACTGCATTCCTTGGCTTAGTGTTTCATATATTATGTATTAACTTATATTGTTAACAATTTTTGCACTACTATAATAACCTCTGACCTTGTGTGTTGCTGTGCCCTCTTCAACAGTTCTGTTTATCTAGAGATGCTGCTTTGTGAAACTAGATTCTTGTAGAGACATGTTGTTTACAATTTTCTGTAAATGCTAATGTTGTAACCTTTAGTATGGCACAGTATGACCTTTGTAGTTTTTGTGCCAAATAAACTATAAACCAACCAACCCATTGCTTTATTGGTTTTTCAAAGTCAGTAGCATAGAACTCTATTGTTTGTGGTTTCAGCCAATTCTGCACCTCATTTTCTACCTCCTGATCAGCAGCAAAACGTTTGCCACCTAGGTCTATTACAGTCCAATCTCATCCACATTACTCCTCTTGCTAGTGTTGTGATGTTTTTGGCAAATCACATCCTGAGGCTTCAATAAAATTTCAAGTACCATTCATCTGAAAGTACTTCTTGGGATTCCCAAAAGACCGTAAGCATAAGATTTCTTGCTGATGGCTTAACTTTGAACTTCTTGCTTGCTGATGAAGTGGGATGTTTCCATTTCATTGAAGCGCATTCTGATTTCAGTTTTTAGTGGTGAACCATGATTCATCCCTTGCAACAATCCTGTTTAACATATCTTCTCATGTCATGAGTTCATATTGTGCTGAGGGTTGAGATTTCTCTCTCTCTCTTTCAGTGCCTGTTGTTATCTGTCTGTCATTGCAGATCATCTGTTCCACCTGTCTCACAGCATCTTCTATTATAGTCTTGATAGGGCAACCAGATCAGTCTTCATTGAGCATACTTTTGAAAATTTCTTGATCCAGTTGTGAACTGCTGCACATGACAAACACTTCTTGTCATAAACAGGATACATATCTTAACAAATGCCCTTTGCAGGAAGTCCTTTTGCCCATCAGGGACGAATGCTGGTCTTGAAATTCACGCTTGCTCTTGTTATCATTCAGGGAATGAGAGGTGTGATTGAAGTCTGATTAGCGGAATAATGAATTACTGACCATTTAAAACTATGTACAGGTAACCATCGTATAACACAGATGTTAGGTTCCGCAGAAATGCCGCGTTATATAAATCGCATTATGCGAGTCTCAGATCACATAGAAAAAGTAGGGTTATGTTTCGAAATTTTTTTTTTTTTAATTATATAAACAACAATAACATATCCAACAAAAAATATATTTTTATTTAATTCAGGTAATTTATGTAAGTTAAGAAAACATATAAACTATGAAACAAATACATAGTATAAAAGTATAAAAATTACAAATTGTACTTAAACTTCATTGCACGTAATGCATAAATGTTTTAGGCAAAATAAAATAGTGCATCTTAAAGATACCAAGCAATTTTATAAGCTAGGTTTTTTTAATGCTTGTTGCACTACGTGCAGCTGCAAACTTGACTTACTTGTCTGTTTGCTTACTTGGGAATAAGGATTAAAAAACATAGCTTATAAAATTGCTTGGTATCTTTAACATAACATATACCCAAGGTAAAAAACTTTCTAAAATAGTGCATATTTTAATCTTTCATAGCACGAGGATTTGAGGATTGGTTAATAAACACTGGTTTTATCTTGTAATCACCTGATGCATTACTACAAAACAGTAGAGTAATTCTATCTTTGGAAACTTTGAATCCAGGAGCTGATCTTTCATATTTCGAAATATAGGTGCGTTTTTGCACTTTTTTCCAATATAACCCGGATTCATCCACATCGAACACCTGGTCTGCACTATAAATGTTTATAAACTTTGAGAGTTTTTTATTTAATAAGATTTCCATAGGAATTTTCTTTTGAGGTGCAATCTCCTATCGAAATCATTAGAGATTTTTTCATTTTCCATTAGAATATCGCTTACATGAGCAACGCGCTTTGCACTTATCATTGACCCAGCAATAAACACTTTCTTGGATTTTATGTTCATTTTGTTTGGTTGTTCGAATTGTTGATTTTTAAATTCAAAGTCCCTGCAAAAACTCCTGGTTTTTCTCCATTTTTCAACCGATCCAAGATTTTGAATATTTTTCTTCGAGAGAAATTAATTTTGTTTTCGATGTTGGTTTTCCCTTTCGTTGCAGTTTGTGGCCATTACTGTAAAAAATTTTTACACAGAAAAAGCAAGCATTACATATTATATGTAACTCACCAGAAAATAAAGTGCTCAGCTTGAGATGAGCACACTTAGGATTTTTAATGCACTTTCCTGCAGAAATGAGGATAATTTTCAACAAACATTTTATACAGTAAACAATTGAGGTACATGCATGCTAAAGGGTATTTCCCCTAATATAAATTCGCTACTTATAATTACATGCGGGATATAGGCAGACACAAATTTAACAAAGATAAAATTTGATTTTTAAGTCTTGAAAGAAAAGAATACAGGATTGGATAGATGAAAATGGGATATTGTATGGGGGACAACATGGTTTTGTGAAGGGTAGATCATGCCTCAGTAACTTGCTCACGTTTTATAACACAGTGACGGCTGAACTGGATAGGGGTAATGGGTTTACAGTAATACTACTGGACCTTGCCAAGGCTTTTGATAGGATACCACATAGAACCCTAATCAGTAAACTGGAGCAGATGGGGATAGATATAGGGTTGGTGAGATGGATAGGAGGGTGGTTGAAGGAGAGATACCAGAGAGTGGTTTATTCAGGAGTGGAGTCTAAAAGACGGCTTGTGACTAGTGGAGTGCCATAGGGCTCTGTTCTTGGACCACTGCTTTTCAGTTTGTTCATCAATGATAGAGGAAAGGATTTGAGAGGAAGTGTTCACTTGTTTGCTGATGATGGAAAGTTGGGTAGAGCAATTATGAGTGCACAGGATGTCAAAATTTTACAGGATGATTTGGATAGTTTGGAGGACTGGGCTAGGAAAAATGGATGTCAATTTAATGTGCCAAAGTGTAAGGTTATGCACTTTGGGGTGAAAAGAATAGCAGCAGTATATCGCATTGGTGGAACCGTACTCCAGGAGATTGATGAGGCCAGGGATTTGGGAGTGTTGGTGGATAGGGAATTGAAGTTTAGGGGTCACATTGCAAAAGTGACTAAAACAGCTCACCAAATCACTTGGCTTCTGAAAAATACTTTAACATGCAGAGACAAACAAGTTGTTGTTCCTCTGTATCGAGCCTTGATAACCCCATCTGGACTACTGTGCCCAGTTATTGGGCACCAGGGTTTCTTCGTGATGGGGAAGAAAGTGGAGAGGATCCAGAGACGAGTGACCAAGATGATAGCAGGTCTGTGGAATGAACTTATGAGAATAGGTTGAAGATTTGTGGGTTGCAGAAATTGGTTGATAAGCGAAGGAGGGGTGATATGATTGAGACATTCAAATTACTGAAGGGTTTCTATAAGATTGATCCAGAAGATATTTTTGAAAATATGACTGGTGGTGGGAGGACTAGGGACCATGAATGGAAGCTGGGAAAGAGTGTGGTTGACAAGGGTGTTAGAGCTAGGTTTTTTACTTGGAGAGTAGTGAATGAGTGGAATAAGCTTCCAGAGTCTGTTGTGGGTGCTACAGTCGTGAATGAGTTCAAGGCAAGGTATGATAAATACTGTGTGAATGTCGAATAGTTGTTCTTGATATGATGTTAGGGCCTCCCTCGATGAGTCTGTCGACTCCTTGGAGTTGCCCCAGAACAATAATAATAATAACGTAAAGCTCAATTATTGCCATGCAAGGTTAAAACGTCTTCTGTCTACAAAAATAAAAGCCTAAATGGAATGCTTATAAATGCATGCATTTATTAACAAATAAATATTATTTCTTTCTCAATTAATGAGCTTGCACAGCAAGCATGGAGAATTCGCCACTGTTGCCCACAAGAAACGCAACATTTTAGACTGCTGAAAACCGCTACAGAATGCACTATACTACATGTCATCATTTTAGATTTCTGCTGCCTTGTGATGATGATGCATACTGAAACTGTTCATTTCCAGTTCATTTGTTCTGCTTTTGTTTGTAACTTACTTAGTGACTTATCCTCATATATTGCAAGGCTTCTGGAAGGAGGTATAGTAGAATTATAATTCTGTTAATTTATATTTAGCAAAAGAGAATAACTAATATGTACAGAAATAAATTGTTAACAAACAGAACATTAGGGCACTCAAATATTTATTTTTTAAGTAGTTATGCTACACTAAGAGTTCATTTTTGTCTTCAATTTTCTTGCTGTTACCGTTGGTTCATAGTCTTTTGGGTTTCCTTTCTTTGGTGCAGGGTATTAGCTGCCAGGTAGGTTTCAATGGTTTTATGCCTATTTTGATATAGCTCTAATTTCTGACAGATAATCTGGATGTCATTACCCATTTTGTATAAATTGGCCATGTATTTTGTGTGTCACCCATTTCCTTTGAGATGAAGATGACTTGGTGATCCAAGTCATCGTCGTCATCATCATCTCAAAGGAAGATTACTTGGCAAGCTAAATTTTTGTTGCCTGCTTCTTAGAAATCTGCTGTATAAGAAACTCTGGAATGGTTCCTCAGGCATTGGAGTTTCTGTTAGTTTATTTTTAATTCCTCTTTATACTGGGTTTGTATGGCAGAAGGATAAGGTCTTTACAATGATATTTATTGCTGCTCTTGTTTTTAGGTTATTAAAACACACAAAAAGTGCTGGGATGAAGTTTTATATATGCACTTAATATTTTGTAGTCAGAGTAGATTGTACATTATTGATGCAAAGCACTAGGCTGCCTGAAGAAAGCCATTCTCAGCTTGAATCTAGTTGCTGACCAGAGGAACTTTTTCTAACCCTTTCTTCATATGTTCTTGATTTATTCAATCTCTGGCATGGCCAAGTGGTTTTTTTCACCCAGAAACTTGGATTTTTCTTCCCTATAAATTCAAAAAAATCAACTATGGAACCTCCACTATTTCTGACAATAAATATACTGTGTTAGGGTTAGGGACCACAAGATGGTAACACTTGTTTACTATCTCTTCACCGAATGAAGAAATTTATAATTTGTGATGGTCTTGGGCCGGCTATCTCTGATTGGTTGTTGGTGGAAATTGAAATGTCCCCTCTGTCTCCAAATAGACTAAAAGTTGGGCTGAAATGCCCTTGCCTACTCCTTATAGGGGAATAAAAGGCATTAGCAGATTTTATTTGTTTAAAATTTTCACTGGCCTGACAGTTGAAACACCCAAGTTTTGCATGATGCTTTCTGTTTTTTGAAACCTTATTTCAGATTGTACATTGATGCAGTATATTTAGATGTAGGTTGACATTGATAATCAGAAAGGATGCATACTGTTTTGATCTTCAAATATACTGTATATGAAATGTTAGATTTTTATTTCAGTTGCACAATTAAGAATTGTGAATTATGACATTAAGGCTAATCATATAATTTCATCATATCCATATAAACATAAAGCAACCCATATAATTTCATCATATCCATATAAACATAAAGCAACCCATATAGTAAACATAACAGACAACTGTAATATATTAATGGAGGAAAAGATATATCTCTTTGTATTCGTTAGAATGAGTCATGCTAATATCTGTATAGCTTTCTAGTTAGTACAGACTGCCTTCATTGTTTTCACGTATAAAGCACATCATTGTTCATGCTCTTAGTTTACTAAACGAAGTGCATACTTTTTCTTTTTGCATATAGGCTGTCCGAGTTATTGATGGAAATGTTGACGTCAGATTCTTTGGAACACATGAAAAGTGAGTATTTAAGTGTTACTAATACACACAAAATATATTTCATTATTCCCAAATATAGTTCTTGAGGAAAATTTATTTCAATACTTAGTATGGTTATTGTCCATTTTCCAAATAGACATTAGGACTTGTTTGTGCTTATGGTTCCACAGAAGGCTCAGTAGGGAAGGAGTAATGGAATTATTCTAGTTTATAGAGAGTTTTGGAGACTAAAAGTGGAAGAAATTAATCCCAGACAGAGATATATTTGAGAAAATATCAAGAAAAGAGAAAGTAATAGTAATACTTGTTGGATTCCTGTTCAAAGCATGGACTAGTCATTTCTAATGCCATGAACATGCATACATCTGCATGGAGAAAATGCACAAGAAATTCGAAAAGTCTTATTGATTTGGTTATAGTTAAAGTTAGATTTTCAACTTGTTGAAGAGTATAGTAGATCTGAAATAGGAAGACAATGCCATTTAGTTTTGAACAGAATAAAAATAAGTATCTCATTGAAAAGAAAAATGTAGACAGTTGCCCCTTGCTAGAGGTTAAACCCTATTTTATGAAACTCACTCACTGTAACAGACTACCGATAAAGCTGTAAATTTCCATAGGTATGATACTGTTCTGAAGGAAATTCAACATGATGAATTGTTCCTGTAATTCCTGTCACTTTTCTATAGACAAAATTTTAAAAATATTCAACAGAGGCTATTGAAAGTGAATTTATAGACTCAAATATACAAATATGATTGATGAGAAATTGAAAGAGTGTGGAAACAAAAGAGTGAAACCTTAGAGACTAGTTTTAAAGAAAACATAGATTGATTCATTTTCATTGTTTAATAAGATTAAAACATCACAAGGAATAAATTAAACACAGTTTAATGAGTTCAGTATTTTATCACTGTCATTGAGACATCTTTAGGGAGTATCACAGAAATCGTTATAAACATACCAACAGCACAAAGCAAGACTTATCTAGGCCTCCAGACTTCAATCTGGAGGCCTAGATAGAAAGCCACTGACACCCTCTATTGATGTTAGTAGGTTTTGACTCTGGATACTGAAGAATTACTTTTTCATACTTCAGGAAGTTTAACACACAACATTTAAATTAAGTTGATTTTTAAGGGTGGCTGCAGATTCTAAAACGCTCCCACATTAGAACCTCTGTGATGAAGCATAGTGTTTTTCCCCCAATTTGTGTATGTAGTCCAATACATGGCCTGGAAGATATGAATGTTCTTCCAAGTGGATGTTGACTGATCTTCCAGTCTGTCGATTGTAAGAAACCCTGTACACACCAGAACCGAAAAAGGAAGAAGTTAGTCCATAGCAAAATGGATGAGGGCAGCCAGTGGGAGTCGAAGGCAGGTCATAGATCATATTTTTAAAAGTCATGGCTATTTTCATCCTTATGTCTAGAACATGTCCATATTCTAGACATAAGGAATAGTTATTGCATTACTGTAATCTGCAAGGGTTAAGGATTGGAGTCAGGATTAAGTATTTTGTTAATTCTATTAGAGTTGTAGCTATCAGGATGTAAGAAATGCTTCATTAGAACAGATTGATGGTTCTGTTAGAATTTTAATAACAACATACTGCTTGGATAGAGGGATAACGAAATGGTTTGTGAATATATCTGCTGTATGAGTAAGTTTTCTGTGTACTATATGAGAATGGTTGCCATTTTGAAGGCTTTTTGCTCTTCCAAGAGAAGCAACCTATATGGATGACAGAAGAGTAGAGATCTAAGAAGAGGAATAATAAATTTTGCTCTTTGTTTGAATAATCCATAAGAGGAGACATCATTAGCATTTACTGTGGGTCTAAGAGGATTAATAAGTTTGAGAATTTTAGGTAATGTGTATATCCATTGGGTGGGAAACTAAATGATTATAGGGTTTTGGAGGGGGGGGGGGTAATTTTTTTCTTTAGGAAGTTGAGCACAACATGTAAAATTTGGTAAAATCCTAATATAAAGGAATACAAGTGGGAGCAGTCTCTGAGGATCACTTCCATTTTATGCTTCTATTCATGAGTATAGAGGACTATAGTAGCATTACCTTTGTCTGCTCAAGTTACTTTTGGGGGTAGGGGGGAGAGAGTGAAGCTC